>NC_027748.1:13093822-13108404 GCF_000695525.1 Brassica oleracea var. oleracea
AGTAGGATAGTTTGGCTGAGAACCTTCTTGAGCTATAGCTTCATGAGCTCGGCCTTGATTGTATTTGTTGGATGAAGTTGTCCTGAGGTGAGGATGGAGAATCCAACAGTTGGTTTTGGAGTGACCAATCATCTTACAATGTTCACAAGTTACTTGTTTATCTCCTCCACCACCTCTTGGCTTGAAGTGGGTTTTGTTGGCTGCAACATTCTCCACTTTCTCCACCTTGTTGGCCATAGATAGCTCTCCTTTCCCACCAAGCAGACCATCTGAGCCGAGTTCCTTTTGGAGTTGAGCACACACATCATCATAGCTTGGGAGCTCCTTAGCTCTCAATATGTGCTTAAGGACATCATTGAAGCTCGGGTTGAGTGTGAGAAGCAATCCAAATACTTTATCTTTCTCACGCCTTTCTTCAATGATGTTGGGGTCATTTGTGCTTGGCCGGAGCATGTCAAGCTCAGACCACAACTGGCTATACTTCCCAAGATGCTTGGTGAAGTCTATTTCCTCTTGTTGCAAGTTATTTATTACTCTTTTCACCTCAAAGATCCTGGTCAAGTTTGAAGTGTTGCCATAAATCTTGTGAAGAGTTTCCCACAATTGCTTTGCGGTCTCACAATGAGAGTAAGCCTCCATTATTGGAGTATCAAGCGAGCCTTGCAAGGAAGACAACACCATGAGATCTTCCTGACCCCATTTGCCTTCATCCACCACTACAATCTCCTTGCCGTCAGCTCCTTGGGTGATCTTTCTTGGTGCCTCACTCGTGGTGATGTGCTCCCATAGACCTCGTCCTCCAAGAGCAGTTTTGGCCAATCTAGACCAGGTAATGTAGTTACCTTCTTTTAGAGTAACCGGAATCATAACAGGCTTGTATTGCTCCATCACTTCTTTTTGAGTTTGGTTTGAGTTAAGTAACTGTGGAACCAGAACCAGAGAAATGAGCACTAGCAAAAGTAGATCTATTATCCAGTGGACAAAGAAAGATTCTTGCAAGAACAGAGAAATTAGATGGTTGGAAAGGAAGAGAGAAGTAAAGTAAGAGTGTTTGCGGAAGCGAGTAAGAGGTATAGGAGGTTAATGCTCTGATACCATAAGAAAAAATGAAGAACAAGATGAACAAGAAAGAGAGTAATGTTTGAATTTGAGAGAGAGAGAAAAAGAGAGAGAGAATGAAAAAAATATTTTCATTGATTTAATTGTGGATCTGAGTACAAGCATTTAAAGGCAAGTTGTCTCATACACAATATAATACAATATTCATTGTTTTAAAAAAAATATCTTCAAAAGTCTTCTTATTTTCTTCAATAGGATACCTTATAAAGCCTTATAAGTCTCTAACTAACTTCTTAAGTCTGACAACTTGTTTTTCAAGTCTCGCAGCTTGTTTCTGTTTCATGTCAACACTTAACTAGTTCAGTATGCGATAATAAACTTACAACTTGCATACTCCATGTGTGTTTTTAATTCTCGAGGTACTTTGTGTTCTTGATCATATTTACAACTAATGTCACAATTATTATACAGCCATTCATATTTAAAAAATACACCCATTTCTGCTGAAAAAATTAATGATGTCCCCATATATACAAATGCATTCTTTCACAAGTTCCAAGACCGTATGAGTATAATAATTGTAGTCAATTGCTCCACAGCTTGGGCTGATTACGCAAGTGTGAATCATCAAATTTATGTTGGAACCCCAATAATTAAGAAGCATCTAATTAATTAAGGAAATTTATCTCTTAGTCCGGACTATGAAAATCTAGTCGCTAATTATGTTTATAGCACTTAATCACTATACCATTATAGTTTTTTCTTACCAATATAAAATTAAACATATAGACTTTCAACGTAATCTGAACGTCATATGCATGAATTCCAATTACAATCCAGTATTGTCACTAGACTTGTCAAAGTGGAAGAATTCTACAAATGCGCTTTCAGCCACTACAATGTAGATGTAAAAGGTAGTTTGTAATTCGGAAAAGAAGATCCGGTTGCAAACACATTGTACAAAGCATGTTTAACTTTTGTCCATGATATTTTTATCAGTGAAATGATATATATATATATATATATATATGACCTATATAATACATGTAAAATATATAGCAATTTAATTACGTACATTAATCTATTACATGGTTTTTTATTTTTGTGAATCGTTATTTTAAAATAATATGAAAATATATTGAATCTATAATTAGTGACACAAAAGAACAGAAGTTTTTTGGACTAAGCTGTTTTGGGCTAAGTTATTATGATATAAATAAGAATTCTATGATACAGCGACACCAAAATTGATATTGGTAAGATATAAAATGCATACCAATAAATTGCAATACTATCCATTAATCTTTTTGAATAGTGTATTCTTCCCGCTATTTTTATCTGTTTGATTGATTATTTATCAGAGCACCAGGAGAGCGGTATATTTTTCCAATAACACAAAAAGGGTTAGCACTTAAATCCATAGTTTCAGAAGATTAAACTCTAAACTATTTATATTAATTAACGGAAAAAGGTAAGGAACTAATATCAAGAATCTTATCTCATTGTCATGGCCATATAAGTATGAACTGGACCTTATCCTTATGGCGTGATCAGCGTGTGAATGCACATAAATTTGGCCGGATAAACATTTTAAATTCATGAATTTGTATTTATTTAAAAGATTGTTGAATTTTTCATTAACTGTTCATGGAATAAAAATAAATTACGAAGTTACAATAACGTGGCTAAAATTTTCAACGAAGAAAAGGCAAGTATTGATGACTTCACATGGATATGAATAATAATAGTATAGATATGTAACAAAAAAATACTCATTCCGTTTCACAAAAAACGTAATTTATACATTTTTCTCACATATTAAAAAATTGATTAAAATACATTGATGTTTTCATTAATTTCATCTATTTAACCAATAGCATTTTAGATAAATAAATTTAGTTATAAGATTAATGTATTTTATAATTTACATTGGAAGTATAGAACGACATTTTTATATAACAAAAAGAAATGTTAAAGTGATACTTAATATAATAAAACTGAGTGAGTATCTAATAAGTTCAAATACTTGCTGCATGAGTAATTTTTGATTCTGCTTTACCATCTACTAATAAATAAAATTATAAAAGGCACATTTTCCTGTTATATGCTGAAATGTATATTTGCTTTGTTTCATCTGAAGAGTCTTGAGTTTTTCACTAGACACGATCATGTATACTCACATGATAAGTTTCAATTTTCAAAAATATGCTGGTTCCAAATTCTTATTTTTAATAAAAAAAAATTCCTATTAAAATGCAAGATAACAAAAGTATTATATCCCTTTTTTTTTAGCAACACAAAAATATTATATCCCTATAGTTATCTTTATTTTTGGGTAAACTTTCCCTAGTTATCTTGCATTGTAATAGAATGAATTCCTATTTGATTTTAAATGAAATATTTCCTAATTATAAGAAATATTAACTATTACAGAAATATCCATTCGAATTTGATGATTGAGTTATGAATTAAAGAAGGAAAAAGGTAAATAATTGTTTTTGTTGTATAACACTGGCAGTGGAGAACTTGTGTTGTATAGTACAACAACGTGTTCGTACATAACACGTTTGGAATATTCATAGCATGTCATAACGCGTTTCTTAATATTATACTTTTGTTTTCTCTCTCTGAAATCAACTAATAGGGAAATTTTAAAATATAATAATACGTTAACATTATAAAACTAGCTTGATTTATTTAGCAACTCGTTTACATTATAAAACTAGCTTTAGTCGGGGTTCTTAACTCATGATTTGATATTTTTTTATATACTTTTTAGATAACGGAAGGCTCTTATATCTTTTATTTAAAAGACGTTTCCTAACTTTCTTAGTTAAAAATCTAAGAAAATCTAAGAACCGTCTCTTACCCGAATCTAAAAACTCCAGTTAAGAAACTGGAGATAATCATGGTCTTATGACACTAGCGTGTATTCGGACGATATTTTCCACATTGTTCAAAACAAAATTGAATTACAAAATTTCAACCTGTCAAAAGAATTAATACAAATTAAACTAAGAGAAACAATAGATTATTCAATTTTTTTTTCAAATGGAAAATCTTTACAGAGAATGCATGAATATATATGATTGTGATGGCCTGAAAATTAGAGACTGATGCATCAAAGCTCCAAAATAATTCCCTCTCCGTTTTATTAGATGAAATTTTGGTCATTTGCACCCATGTTAAGAAATTGTTTTTTCGAAACAAAAAAATCATTGAAATATAATTTAAAATTAATTTATTTAATTATATGACAATTCTCTCAAATAGATCTTTTTAAGTTTTTGTCACAAAAATAGATTTCAAAAACTAAAATGACCAAAATAGCATTTTTTATTTTGAAAATTTTAAATTTTTTTATTTTTTAAAATTTGAAATCCTATCCCAAAAACCCCACTCCTCAATTCTAAACCCTAAACTTTAAACCCTAAACCCTAAACTCCACCATTTAACTCTAAACTCTAATGTCTATATTAATTAACTCTAGAGTATAAGTGTATATTTTCTTTTGATAAAATATTTAAGTCTATTTTGGTCATTTTTATTTTTAAGGTCTATATTTATGACAATTTTTTTTTAGATTTATCCTAGAGAATTTCTCTTAATTATAAACAAAATAATAAAAATACAATTGGCTACACAGTTTTTGATAAAATTTAAAGTCATTTATATATGTGAAAATATCAGATGAAATAAAAACAATCACGTAAACATCATCTATATTGAAACGGAAGAATACATTTCGATGCAAACATTTGGTTATTTCACAACGCCGAATATGAAAATGAGCTTTGTAATCACGGCCCTGGATCCCTGACTGAGAGGCGTTTTAATGATAAAATATATAACGGGATTATAAGCTATAGTCGAATCAGAAGATACGACCTACCAACTGAAGATGTTAAGTTAATTCATTTCTGACAACTGACAAGAAGAATGAAGCATATGTCCTCGTGGAGTCTTCTTATTGGCCATCTGATACTGCGGAAGATACAACTTTACACAATATCGTTTATTAAATTATACTTCCTGACAGCAAACCATTAGGTATTAGGATCATCATCCTTTGTTATAACATCATTTTCAATTTAGCTCTTATTCTACAATTAGCACATGTTCAAAATTTCTCATACTTTTTTCTTAAGCTCATTTTATTTCATTTACTGGTTATATATGATTGGTGTGGATGCAGTTGAACGTAGTGGACATCCACTAACAGAGCTCTTCGGTAGAGTGGGGGTCAGTTGACCCCCAAAAAAGGAATTTCACTTGGTACTTTAGTTATTTGTTAGAAATGAGGTTAAATTTTTTCTAGCTGAACCTCATATCTCAAGTTCACTTTAACCCACTCAGTAATATCTATATTATTAAAACTGAATCACCTTGTGATACTGTTTGGAAACATGAATAACATTATAAATGAGAATTATTTAGAAATTACCTTGTGATACTGTTTGGAAATATGAATAACATTATAAATGAGAATTATTTAGAAATACAGATATCAATATTTTTAGTACTTTCTTTTATTTACACATTTAACCATTGCATTTATAATAAATTAAGTATTTTCTTTTTATATTTTTTTTACAGATTCTGCCACTACATTTAAAATCAATTTAAACTAATTAATTACAGTTCTAAAACTTATCTAACCAAATCGATATTCATATATTGATCATTATTAATATTGTACAAATATTAATTAAATCGCCTTTATTAAAAGGAGATAACCTTTTTAGTATAGTCAATTTAGTTAATATTCGTACAATATTAATATATAATGGGTAATGAAAAAAATTTAAATTTTTAGTATGTTGTTTCATTTTAAAATAAATCAACAAAAAAACAACAGGTTAATATATAAATAGTATAATTACATCAAATTATATCAAGTTATGATTTTTTAATATAATATTATGTACAAATAAAAAAATTATAATCAAACATCTATATTATAAAATAATATATTCTACTCTATATGTAAATTACAAAACATAAAAAAATATACATGAGATTTTTTTATAAAACCAGCAATTTATGAATTTACGTTGAACATAAGTTAAATCAAACATCCGCGCGCAGGTGCGGATCAAGTTCTAGTTACATAATTATATTTATAAATAAACCCCTATAAGAAGTGATCATGCGAGCTCTGCCACCGTGGACAACCCCTACAGAAACCTAGTAATGGATAAGTTATTCAACATATATATCCTGGCCATTTTATTACATGTGTTCGGAAATCTTTTCGAAGGCAGATTCATCTCCAACCATGTGAAGTTGATTCATTATTTACCTAGATGAGTGCTTGTCAGAAGACATCTTGATTTTAACATAATTCTCCAGCTCAGTTTAGCAAGAAAAGATCACTACAAATTTTAGATTTCTCGAAAACCTAATCCTTCATCTCTTGGTGGGTTTTCCCATAAGATTTAGCATATACTGCATTATTTTCATTTGTATCCCACCAGAATTTAGTTAAGAGTTAAAATAAATGGATTCTTTTTACAGAATGATAACAGAAATTTGAAACATGTCATGACATGAGACTATATATATACAATAGCTACATAATTTTTTTTTCATTAATTTTGATTTAGAGTAATCTATATTATTAAAAAAGAAATACCCATTTGAAAATGTTCTTATTTCATTAATTAAACTCCCTATTTTTTTACTTGTCTTTTTCAGTTGCATTTATGAAATATCTTAAAAAAAATAAAACTGTCTAATTTATTACTTGTCTTTTCAGTTACATTAATGAAATATGCTTAAATGAATTTAAACTTCCTATTTTATTGTTTGTCTTTTTTGGTTACCTTAATAAAATATCCTTAAATAAATTTGGACATAATATCATTTAATCAACCAAAAAAACTCATGAGTTATCCTTACGTGCATAATTTTAATAATGGAGATTTTAAAAAACGTGCATCATTAAAATGTTACCTAAAACATACAGCACTAATATATAACATGCATCAATAAAACAAGAATTTGACTCACACAATTGTACGTATATTATTTTCAGTTGATTAAATTTAAAAATAATTATTTATTCAAAAAATATTTAAGAATGGCTATGTTTTTAAAAATTATATGATATTATTTGCTCATAACTCATTTGTCATTTGCTAAATTGTTAGAAAGAAAATTTTAGCATAATATAACTCAGTTGTCATTTGCTAAATTTATGGTTTTTATTTATATTTTTTATTATTTAATTATAATATTTTCATTTTATATTCGAAAGATAAATGAATTTTCTTTCAAGCAATATTTTTGAAATTTGTACTTTTTTAAAAAATAATCAATTTAAATTGTTATTATCATTTAATATAATTATTTTTGACATAAATTGAGTTTTCGTTTACATCAAAACTTATCATATTTTAGGATAATTTTAATTTAAAATGTAATTTTCATATTTTTCAAACAAATTCTAAAATTTTTTTTTAAATATTTTGTTATAATTTAAAAAAAAATATTGAGTTGCATTTTAAATAAAAAATAAAGATATTAAAAATATTGTATTCTAATTAAACTATGTAAAATTTAATATAGTTTTAAATAAATGGTCAAAATAAAAAAAAATTACACATAAAAAAAATAATGATTTTTTTTAACTGGATGGATCATTATTTATATGATATCGCACACGAAAGAAAATTTCTGTTTTTACAATTATCTAATTAACTCTATATACTCATTTTTTATATTTTTTTATATGATATCACACATTCGTAAAAAAATAGATAGTTTAAGATGCAAAAAAAATATTTACTTAATGAATATAATATGAACAAATATTACAAATACATTATTTAATAAAATAAATAATTAAAAAATGAAAATTCATACCCGCAGAGTCTAGTTATATTTAAAATCATGTACCAAACTGATGTAAACCATATCTAAGCCATTTAATATCTATTGTACGCTCGCAATGTTTATAACTAATTAAATTGTACTGAAGTTTAACTTAATAGATTAATTTCCTATAATTTAAATAAGATAGTTTCAAACTCAAAATAGTTTGTATGTATATATATAAAGCAGCAACACCGGTACACATATATTAAGTGTATGCTTCGATGATTAAAGCTCATAGAGCACATCTTTTGTGATAACAAAAACATTTGAAATTTTTCTGTTTTTACGTTTAAAAATTATAATGATCAACCATGATTTTATTTGTGGTGGAGGAACTTTAATTTAATCACCAAAGATTGATCCGCGCATCCGCACAGATATTATTTCTTACATTTTTATACATTGATATTTATTTTTCATAATTAGTGTTATATATTTTAGATGAGTCGTAATATGACTAATTGTATTCAAAAGATCTGGACCGAATCGGTAATATAGTTATTTTGGTACAAATATCTGAACACGTTTCAGATACATTTGTTATTTATATATTTTTAGGTTCTTATATATCAGAATCGAATTCACTCAAACCCAGAAGGACCCAACTCAAAACCCACACATAAATTTATAATATTCAAGCGCAGCCTAATTTCAAAACAAACAAAAAAATGATACCCGAAAAGAACAACACGTACCTAAATGGATAGTCAATGTTTGTGCCTAACTGATTTTATTAACTAATAAAATGATTCTTTCTATGTGTTTGACTAAACTAAGTGAAATAAAAATAATTTTTTATATAGTAAAATAATTATACGGAGTGAAAATTAAGTGAGAATAAATGTAATACATCTTTTATTATTTTGATTTAAGTTGTTATTTTATTCACAAAACATGTCTTGGAACTATGTTTTTGGCTACATAATTTTTCATCGATTGAAACTAAAATAAAATAAAAATTTAGTAAAACAAACTAAACCGAATGTTTAACCATATGCAAAATCCAGTTATTTTACATTTTATAATTTTATAATTGGCACAAAGTTAATGTTGATTAACTAATAAATAAAAATCAGCACTATTATTATTATGGTAATATAATTAATGATATGATGTATTTTTAAGGTAATATAATTAATGAAATTGTTAAACTTAGTAAAATATGTAAAGAAAATTAATCAAAATTACTAAAATGACACTATACTTCTTTTCTATATTGTTATCTATGTTTCCAAACAATTCTCATTTATACTGTTATTCATGTTTCGAAACAGTACCAAAATGTACTTCACTTATAATAATATAGATTAATGAAATTGTTAAACTGAGTGAAATATGAAAAGACAATTAATCAAAATTACTAACACTATTATACTTGTTTTCTATACTACTATATATGTTTTCAAACAATTTTCATTTTTACAGTTATCCTTGTTTTCAAACATAAGCAAAATTTATTTCAGTTTTAATGGCTTAGATTCATAAGATGAGTCTTCGGTTGTTTTTTTTATTTTTGGAAAAATGTTAAAATGCCTACTACAAATTTGTCTGTTTGAGTACATCATAATCTGAATAGTTCAGAGAATTTGAACATGTTACAAATGCGTACTTTAGTGAACTCTACATATTAACGAGAAAAGGTTTACACCAACAGATGGTCATAACTAGAGAAGTAGATGATTTTGACCAAAAAAAGAGAAGTAGATTATAGATCGCGCTATCCTTTGATGCATGTCTCGTATATTTACATGGAGATGCTCTCCTTATTAGCCGCACAAACAGTCGCCAAACTCCACTTGTCTTTCACGTTCTCTATTACAACTTGCATCTTTGTTTATTTTTATTTTTATTTTTATTTTATACTACTTAACCAATCGAGTTACTTAGACCAGAAAAAAAAACTAATCGAGTTACTAGTATTTAAATTAGTGCGTACTTCAATGATTGGTCCGTAAGATATTATGAACTTCTGCTCGAAGATTTCATGTTAGAATTCGTAATTGATTACAATTTATTATGCACTTATGGGAATCAATCAATCAATTGATGACTAAATTTGATTCTATGTTCCTATGAAATTACACACAATACTTAAACAATCCATTGGCTGTCACTTTTGTGGAAGACATAATCCGGCATGGTTTTAAGCGAATCTATGACATTAAACTAGAAAAATCAGCCATGTAATTAATTTTCCGGCGATAACAGATTACTGTCTCTGCAGCAAACCGGCGATAAGTCATTGGAGAGTCGTTTACGAACTTGGCTGGCAACAAGACCGTGAAGTACTAGTGAATTACAAGATGAGTCCGATTCTGTTTTATTAGATTTTTGATTCTTTACTCTTCAAACAGTATTAGCATAGAAGCATTTGATGTGCAAAGTATTTGATTGAATAAATTTCACATTCATTCAAAAAAAATCCCATAATTTTGCATCTAAATATGTGTTTTTGAAATTAGCAAAATATAATGTATCTGTAAATCTCGGTTCTAACTTTGGGTCATTACATTGCTATCCCCCATAGAAAATGATGTTTTTTTTTTTTTTTTTTTTTTTTAAACCGGGGGGGCTTTCACCCCCAGGGTTTTTTTTTTTTGATTAACCTAGAGGGACTTCCACCCCCAGGGGCCAACCCCTCGGCGCGAGGCGGACCATTTGGTACTATGGGGAATTAGATACTCCAATTGCCTGGTCAGCGGTTCGAACCCGGGTGCGTATTGAGGCCGAAGCTCTCTCAACACCACCAGGCCAACCTCGGTGGTTTAGAAAATGATGTTACGGTGATATTATAATACTCTCATATTTAATATATGGTGGTGTATATTTTAAAATAACTGATTTGATTTACTATATGTCGTCAAAAGGCATTTGATTTTTTCGAGTGATTGAATGATCCGAAGTAAAATAAAAGAGAAGAATATATACTACACCTTCATTATATCCGTATAGGTTTGGAGTATTACATTAGACATGTGCCAGAAGAAGAACTACTAATCACGTCAGTTTTTTCAAAAAAAAAAAAACTAATCACGTCAGTCAAACAATCATTCTATTTTAACATTTGAGGAGAACTTATGAAAAAAAAATTCAATCTTAATGAAATTATTCATACTAGATCTCATTTTTTCTCATATATATTCGAACTGTATTTTTGTAAAACCTAGGTTAATATTATAACTTTCCTTTTTCTGGCTAAATGGAATTATGAAGAATTCATAACTAATTACATACTTCTCTCCATTGGGGCCGACGTCTCTCTCAAGCAAGATTAGAAAAGGATACTTTCGAACGCATCCTTCTTAATTTGAAAGGCACAAAAGATCGCCACAAGACTACCTACGTCTATTTTGTTATTATAACTTAATTTTTTTTTTTTTTTGATAAAATGTTAAATTTATGATACCAAACTTTTAGTTTTTGACAGAAAATACAAAGGGAACAAGTAGCCGAAGAACATAAATGAAACTAAACTAATCTAAACAGAGCATCTACCAACAAAGAAGCTTAAGAGCATCTGCATTAGTGAACCTTCTCTTGGGGTTCATAAGAATTTTTTAATAATTTTATGGTGGAACCATGAATAGTGATGAACCTCTATTTATTGTGCTCCTCGATTGGTGAATCTGAAAAAGGGTTCTTAGGAATAAAATAAAAAAAATATATATATTTTTTTTAAGTTTTGAATACATTGAGAATTCATGAATAAAAATAAAATATTTTTTTAAATTTTTAAAAAGTTTTTATTCAATACATTGAGAATTCATGAACATACAAAGATTATTCATCTACATTACCAAACTTTTGCCATACATTTTCAACTAAATCAGCTTTCAAACGATCGTGTTTCTCTGAATCCCGAACTTTATTACGAATGCCTAGCATATTACCGATATTAAAACTTGTTGTCCTTTGCACCTCAGAACTTCTGCTTGACTCTCCTGACTCGAACTCAGATGTATCAATTTGAGTGTATCCGCCTCGTTCGTTCTCTACTATCATATTGTGCAATATGACACAAGTTCTCATAATCCTTCCTATCTTTTCCTTGTCCCATTGTAGAGCTGGGTTTTTAACTATTGCAAACCTCGATTGCAATACTCCAAAAGCCCGTTCGACATCTTTTCTGGTGGATTCTTGACGTTCAGCAAATAGCTCTGCTTTAGGACCTTGAGGAAGTGGGATGGATTGGATAAATGTTGACCAATTCGGATAAATTCCGTCAGTAAGGTAGTAGGCCATACGATAAGTGTGGTTGTTGACCTTGAACTTAACTTTAGGTGCTCGACCTTGTAAAATGTCATCAAAAACTGGTGACCGATCAAGAACATTGATATCGTTGAGGGTACCTGGTAATCCGAAAAATGCGTGCCATATCCAAAGATTCTGTGATGCCACAGCTTCTAAGACAATTGTCGGCTTTCCTGAACCACGTGTGTACTGGCCTTTCCAAGCCGTTGGGCAGTTTTTCCACTCCCAATGCATACAATCGATGCTGCCTATCATCCCTGGAAACCCGTGTACCTCTCCAACATCGAGTAATCGTTGAAGATCATCCAGTGTAGGTCTTCTTAGATACTCATCTCCAAACAATTGTATTATCCCATTAGGGAAATTTTTCAAACATAAACGTGCTGTACTTTCACCAAGTCGGAGATATTCGTCATATGTATCTCCCGATTGACCATATGCCAGCATACGTATAGCTGCCGTACACTTTTGAAGTGCAGATAGCCCGTACCTTCCGTGTGCATTTCTTCTTTGCTGAAAGTATGGACCTTCACTACTTAGGCGATCGACAATGCGAAGGAACAATGGCTTGTTCATTCGAAAATGCCGCATAAACATTTCCGGTTGGTATGTAGGATTTTCCTTGAAATAGTCGTTACATAGTTGATTGTGTCCTCGTTCCCGATCTCTTTCGATATAAACTCGTCTCTTTGGCTTGTTGGCTTGAACATCAACCATTGAGTGGATGAAATTATCAACTACTTGGTCGACTATTTCTTCTAAAGCTTCATCTACTTCATCACTTGATGAGGAAGACATTGTTGAAGCAATTTATTTCTCTTCTCCTTCCTACAAAAGGCAAAAGGGGGTTTGTAACTCATATTTAATCCTATTATTATTTTCATTATTTCTTCTATATTTTCATTATAAAATATTTTTTTTATTGATTATGGCTAGATATGTTCTCTTTATATCTTTTAAACATATAGTTTCATTTTAATATAAATATTTTTTTCATAATCCATAATTTTTTTTCATAATCCACAATTTTTTCTTTCATAATCCATATTTTTTCTTTCAAATATATTATAGAACAACATTATTATCTTATTAATATAACATAATATGTCATGAACATTTGAAAGAAACAAAATATGAACATCCATTCAAATACTTTCTTCCCAAGCTATTACTAAGCAACATGTTTTAATTACCTTCTAGTGAATTTGATATTTTTTTCGGTACGTGAAGATGAGAGCTGAGTTCCAACTCCCTTCACCGCTTGTCCCGACCCCTGAGAACTACTTTCTGAGCTTGGAGTTTCTTGTTTGGTTAACTCGTTTGTGAGCTGTGAGTTACTTTGTGCATGACATATGTGAACTACTCTTGAATTTGTGAGCTTGGAGTTTCTTGTTCTCTTTCAACAACTTTGTGAACTACTATTGAATTGAAAGAAGCAAAGTTTTTAAAGAAAGAAACATGCACAGCTGTGAGAAAGAAACATACACATTTTTTAAAGAAAGAGAAGTGAAAGACTTTGAATCAAGTTGCACATTTTATAAAGATAGAGAGACATAGTTTATATATAGAGAGTTATAAAATATAGTACATCCGTGAATCAAGTTGTGAATTACAAAACATAGTACATCCATGATGCAAAATAAGTGTAGAAAGAAACAAAAGGCTACACTTTCCCGTGGCTTAAACTACCTGTGAAACAAACAGACCTGGAACCCGTGACTTGCAACACCGTGACCTCCAACCCGTGACCTGCAACCCGTTACCTGGAACCCGTGACCTGCAAAAGAAAAGAAAACAGATTCAATAAAGCTAAACAAGCTAATATAACATATTCAAAAGCTAGCATGCTCTGTATTTGATCAAAAGCTACTTCATTCCCGTGCTTCTTGCGTTTGGCTGCTTTGCTAGCCTTAACACCAGGAGGCCTAACCTCTTCCTCGTCAGGCACCACCTCCGGACCTGCTTCCTTCCTTTTCTCCTTTGCACCATCTCTCGAGAAAGAGTGTGATCTCCATTTCTGATCAAACCTCAATTCCCTCCAGCAATGTTCAAGGGTGAACTTGACATGATAGTCATTTAAGAAGATGTCATGGGCAGCCTTCATGACATCATTCTCATTTTGGCCATTCATTGCTCCTTCAAAGCGGCTTCACTCGCATATACAGTTTAGTTGAGTCTTACCTTTGCTTTTCATTCGAAGCAGACCTTCTCCAGGTCAGCCACCTGCACTGTGAGGTAATCTACCTGCCCAGAGAGGATTTTAACTTGTTCCTGGACATGGAAACATCAATGAAAAAGTGTTAGTCACGTAAAAAAAACTAGATAACTATAATGTAACAGCAATGAAAGAGCAAAGAAAGTTCACTAACCTCCAGTGTCTCAATCTGTTTACT
>NC_027748.1:13108431-13121683 GCF_000695525.1 Brassica oleracea var. oleracea
TCAGCCTCCTCCACCCGCTTAGTCAACCTTTCGATCTCCTCCTGCACACCTATCACCCAAGGCTGACGATAATGGAACCCATCAGCCTTGGTTACAACATAAACAAAAATCAGACAGTTTTTGATAATGGAACCCATCAACGATAATCAAACCGTGAAAAATCAGACTTACCTCGTAGTTTTTGCAGGTGAAGAACCGCTTCCCAGGAAGAGTGTCGTAGTCGTCCTTCCCGCGAACCTCATGAATGATTCTCCCACCACATGGACACCTTCTAAGAATCCCGTCTTCTGAATCGGCCACGAACCCTAACATGTTGATGTAATCGTTTTGTCTCTTTGAATGTCTTCTCTCTTCTGTCGGATCCATCTGTACCACAAATCAAAACTATTAGCACATAATAACGATACAATATGATTAAACGAACCCTCAATTGAACTCCCATATCGATTAAGAACCCTAGCAAAAAAAAAAACCCAAATCGATTTTAAATCACACATATCGCAAATCGCTTTCGAGCCCAAAATCGACTCTAAGAGACCGTGACTCTACTCGATACTGACCTAAGCTCGTGGAGAAGAGAGTCCATCGTCGATTTGATGGAGAAAACCTCTGGAATTCGCAGTCGCACGAAATATCGCCTCGGAGAAGGCAAACCCTAGCTTTTTCAGAGAGGAGAGAAATGAATCGAGTTACGCGGAAACCTTACTTTCGTCGTCGTCAACGCGGAAGGAGCAGCCACTTAGTGATCGACATGTGGCTTGAACTCGCCTCCTACGGGTTCACTCGTAAGGCCCGGTTCATCGAAATAAACCCATTTTTCTTTTTCTTTAATCCCTTCGGCCCTAAGAACTCGAGCCCATGAACCCATCAAAAACCGCTAATGCGGATGCTCTAACTAAAAACAGAACATGATAATATAGAGACCGGAACAAAGTGGAGCAGTGACGGACCAAAGAAAAGGTATGAGCGGACTGAGCTCCCGGTTGCCACGAGCGACCGGAGAGAAAGGCACCCTCAAACCTTGAAGCACCGGGAACCTACAGCTTCCAAGAGACCCAATCATCAACACCTGCGCAAAGAATCATATCTCGACACCGCGAGTCTTTCCAAAATCGCCTCACCGGCAGCATGAGGAACAGTCCACAACCAGCGATGCCGCTGTGCGAGCTGGTAACCGGAGAATGCTGCCTCCAATCCACCAAACCCGGGACCGTTACACCCATTTAACACACAGCTCATATAGAGCAATGAGACGGGCTGGGCACAAATCCTCCGGAGTGACAACCTTCGGAGTAACACGAGGACCGAAAGCCCAGCTACACCCAATCTACTCGCTGACCCAGACCGCTATCAAAGAAGCCAAATCACAGGAAGATGACGAAAGGTCAGAGAGACGGAGGCGAGGAGCGCCACACCGTCGACCCCACACCACCAAGGAGGAGCGCCAAGAACCCCACACGCCTTGAGCAAGCTCAAAGTAAGCAGAGGAGGCAACCCCACACGCGCCGCCACAGGAGAGAGACACAAGGTAGGACGGCGACCCACCACCGGAATCTCGCCACACGTTCCCACTGGAGACCACCGGAGGATCCAAAGAGGTGAAGAGAAAGCTTGAGATCGATAGATCCACAAACCCTAAGCTCGCCCAGAAACCGTCACGACATATCCACGCACCACACAGCACCTATGACGACCCCGAGGAGACTAATCGACGACCCACGCGCCGCCGTAACGAAGAAACGCCGTTAAGGAAAGGGGAGAACTACTCCGAACAGAGATCCCTCTGTAGAGTCAGAGACAAACAGTCCGGGAGCGAGACCGTCCTCTAGCCTCACTGACACCGTCATGCTCACTCCAGATCTACAAAAGAACCGCTAGATCTGCGACGGAGAAACCCTAACAGCGTTCAACCCTTGTCGCAAAAGGAGAGAGACAACGGAGATGGACAGGAGAAGCAGATAAACAAGAAGAAAAAACACCGAGAGCTCCGGCGACCGACTAAAGGGACATGGCGGTCGCCGGGAAGAGATGGCCACGAGGTGAAGTTATCTAGAGAGATGGGAGAGAGAGCTATTCTTTTGGTTCTATTATAACTTAATGTTTGTTGGAACATATAAATCGGCGCATTACCATTTTGTTTTGAGTTGGTCATGTATTGAGATTCAATCCACAGTTTGATTTCCGAATCTTAAGCTGGTGGGTTCGATCACATGCAAATTACATTTGCCAATTTGCCAATTAGTATTACGTAAATGCAAATATATGTAAGAGCACGTGTATATAACTGTGTATATGTCCGTATAATAGGTGCTTTTGTAAGTTTACTTGTTTCCGTGATCTTCTACCTAAATTAATTAATGTTAAGTCATTCGATTGCTATGCCGGTTAATGGCCTCTAGTCACCTGTTCTTAGTCCAAACAAACAAACAAACACAAAATCTTAATCTCGTGGTGTAGGCAGAATTGCGACCAAACAATTTCTTTAATTATTTATCTTTGTTTCAATGCATAACTAATATTGAGATCAAAATTTACTTTGAATTACTAGTTTATTTTGATATTCTATGGAATACACTGTTGTGATTTATATTTGTAACATCCCGATTTATAGTATATGAAATTTTTTAAAAGAATTGATTTGACTATTTATGTAATCAAAGTGGAGTTATCTTTTCGGTCACACATCTATTTAGGACTCCAAAATTAAGGGTGATTAGACTGGAGTAGTGAAATGATGGGTGACCTATCGAAAAATGATTCGCGATACCATGCGAGTAAAGATAAAACATGGAAAAAGATTATGTGATGATTGCATGGTCAGTATACAACATATTTGAATGTGTCCATAGGTCGAGTGAACGAACGTGGGAGCCCCATGGCGTTAAATTTATGTTTATGAATTTTGATAAATTTAGTTAGTTTTTAATATTAATTTGAATGTGCATTTTATGCAGTTTGAGACCTTAATAATAATATCATATTTGTGATGTGAATAATCTATTTAAACTAGTTTTGAATTAATAATCTTGGTAACTCATAAATACAAATATAATAACAATCCATGTAGATAGTGATCAGTTTTTTATAGTCCATGATTAAAACTCTTGACTAATCTATACTTAGTTGTGTTGTAGAAATAGTGGGCAATAACAAGTGCAAGTTTTTAGTAGAAAAAAATAAACATCTACTCCCTCTGTTCTTAAAAATAAATATGTTTTAAAATAAAACTGTGTTTCAAAAAAATATGTTTTACATTTTCTATATAATATTTAGTAGTTAATAATGGTAAATTGTAAACTAAAAATAATAATTGTAATTAATCAAATACTATTAATTTAAATATATGAAAATAGCTAAATACATAAAATAATTCATTTATAATTAACTTTAATATGTTTTTTTAATATGAGTAAAACACAAAAATGTATCACTTAGGAAAGGAGGAAGTGCCAATTAGGAACCAGCTCTCAAAATAAATTGTAACCAACCAACATAATTAAAATGGAACAAACAACACTCCAAATATTAATTTGAAAAACTCGTGCTAATTTTAATCTTTGACTAATTGTCGACCCAAAAAAACACCAATGTAAGTTTTTTATTCACTTAATTCTTTGAGTATTTAGCATTCTCATTTTCTAACTCTTTAATTGCGATATGTGGGGTCACGTAAGATCCTCCAAGAACTTATATTGGTCATAAAATGGAATCATAATCTTATGTTATGATTGTATATATGTACCTGTGTCACGTAGTTCGACTTTTAACCACTCTTAGATCTCCCAAATATCCTTCTCGATCTTTTGGCTTCACATATATATATATATACTAGGTTAAAATCCGCGCCTTGCGCAGGATCAACATTATAAATATAAATTATTTTATGTATTAAATATTTTTACATATTATGAAATAATAAATATATATTAAATAATTAGAAGTCAGTAACTATTAAATATATAATTAAATTGATGCGAACATATAAATCAATTTTATTAGTCCAAAAAATATATTTTTTTTATATTTGATAGGATATGTTATTAAATTTAAATGATACTAACATAGATAATATATTTTAGTATATTTTTAATATTAATGTCTATTAAATGATGATTTCTACTCAATAGTTTTTTTGATCATTTGTATCTTTTAGAAAAATAAATAAATTACTGATAACAAAATTTTCATTGTGAGATAAATAGTTTTATTAATTTATAATTTAAAAAAAATAAGTTGTCAATGTTCGTTCAAAACTTTTATCAAAAAAATTGTTCAAAGTAAATTTTAAAACTAAAATATTATATTTTATATGGTTTATAGTTTATTTTAAAACGATATATATATATTAATCTTAATAATTAATTAAATTAGGCTTTTTACTTATATAATTTTTGTAATCATTTGTATTTTGTCATAACAAAAATTTTAAACCATGGATCATAAAATTTGAATGTGAGATTCTTAACAGTTTTAGTAAGTTATAGCCGTTTGTAAAAATTCAAAATATAACATATACATAAAAATCTAAATTTTTATTATATGGTTATTGTGGTTGTTTAATTTATTTAATAGTTTAAAATTAAACAGATAGAAGATACACTATTTTTTATCAAATCTTTATTATTCAAAATCATTAATTGCCATATATACTTTAGCCACATTAGACAATTACGTAAATTTTATTTAAAGAAATAATAAATTACATTAATGATGAATTTATTGTTAGTTTAATAAAAAGTTTATTATATAATTAGATGGACCAACATATTTCTCTAATGATTCTAAGAATCATTCTAGTGATGACATGTGGCTACAAAAAGAAGTTGTAATGCTTCTCAAATAATATATAGGGGATATATATATAAATATATATATTTTTTTTTTTTTGATAAACCCTATCGGCTGATCCGGTCGGTCCCGGGAGGAACGCACTTAGTACTACAAAGTGGACTAGCCCGAAAGCGTACCACACTGCTTGACCCGAATTTGGAATATCTTCCGACTAATGCCAGGAGGTGGACCAATCATCTGTTATGACCCACCATGTAAACCACTTGGGCCGAAATCCTAGCCCAGACTGGCCAAATAGTGATAATTTAGTTCTGAATCGAACCCAAAACTGACGTGGGTACACACCAAGGCCAAGAGATTGCCACTAGGCTACCACCACTTGGTTAAAATTGTATATTAAATTATATATTATTTTCTAGCAGAGACACACATTAATTTTTTTTTTTTTGACTGAAAGACACCTTAAATTAAACACACAAATTTCACGCCCTTACTAGTATATTTCTCTTCTTATTTTAGCTTCAACAATTTTACCATATCTTCTATTTACCCCCCCAAAAGACGTTTAAAACATTTAAATGCTAAATATATAAGTAACCTAGTAGAGTGATATTATGAAGAAAACAAATCACAGCCCTACGTTAAAACATATAAAACGCAAAACTATAAAATGGAGAGCATGAAATGCTTAGATACACTATATTTTTTTAGATACACTATTTCAATACCGGAGTTTAAGAAAGTAAAAATATAATATTAACAATTACCAGAGGCAGACTCGTGTGTAAATTTTAATTGTGTATTTATACTTGTTGCATGTGTTGTTAGGTCCTTAAGTACGAGAATCAAAAACTGAGTTAGTTAAACAAATATTTTGATTAGCCGTCCGTACCGCCATGAATTGAGAGCAGTATTATCACCCATTAGGGAGCATACTTTGACCACTTGGTGAAAAATTTAAATATGTATGTTTATCCGACTACGTATGCGGCCCAGGATTATATTAAAACTAACATGCATAAATTTATTATTGTCAACTTCATAGTTTTACCTTAATAAAGTCTGTTATCAGAAAGACTACACAAGTCTGTGATCATTATTTTCATGAAAATTCAAGAAATTGTGATAGTTTTAATGTACTGTTCACCAACAAAACTAGTTACATGATTATGCTCTACAAACAAAATCTAGCTACATCCATCACTCTCCAACCTTTAGGTTCACCAACCAATAGAAAATTGTCATTTTAAATCTAGTATTTTTTAATTAAGGAAACCAAATAACTTGGCAAATTATATTATTTTTTCAAAATAAAATTTAAAAATAAATAAAAATAATATATAAAAAATGAATTCAAAAAAAAAAAATGTTGTCAACAAAACACTAAACCCTAAACTCTAATACTAAACCCTAAACTCAAATCCTAAACCCTAAATCCTTGGGTAAACCCTAAATCCTTGGGTAAACCTCTAAACCCTTGGAAAAACACTAAACATGTTGTCAACAAAACACTACTATTTTGTTTCCTTAATTAAAAGATACTATATCTAAAATGATAACTTTCTATTGGTTGGTGAACCTAAAGGTTCACCCTAGGGATGAACCCAAGAAAAAGTCTTTAAATCCCACCTGCCCCGGTCTTATTAGCCAGAGAGATCTAATTGCGGTTATTGACTAGATAATTACATATACATTATTTAATATTTTTTTGTTACATTTTAATAATCATTTTATATTTTCGGACGCAAATTCAGAGAATATTTAATTTTGTATATTTTCTAAATAAAACATCATTACCTATATCTTTAACCTTATTTTAACCAAAAAAAATAAATTGAAAAATAAAAAGAGTGATATATTACATAAAATTAATAAACTTTGCATTGAAATTATAAAAAAATATTTATTTTGTAACAAAAATTTACTCTAAATAATAATCAATATGAAACGGAGGGAATAACATTCTTTAAAAAGAGTGAAAGATAAATTAATTATATAAAAGAAAAAGAGAACGGCCAGAAATTCGTGAACAAAAATAAAGAGATCATTTTAGTTTATTTTATATAAGTTTTTCTTCTAGTTTTATATTTGAAATATTTTTTTAATTTATCTATTCAAAACTTACAATATGAACATTAAAAAAAACAGATGATCTAACATGTTAGCTCAAAAAAAAATCCAATAATACTGGAAAAAGGGTTATATTTCAATTTTCAAATAGTTTTTAATGCAATAAATTCAAATATCTGTATATTAACAAATTAAGGAAAACCAATAACAATCCATCCAAATTCTTTTGTAAAAGTACTCTAATGTTACACTCACTGACGATTTTCAAGGTAGCCAGCAGACGACCGATCGAAACTTTATAAAGTCTGACTTAATATAAAGTCTGATCAAAATAGTAGATATTAATGAAATGCATATTGATAGCCACCCACCCACTCCTCTCACATAATCGGAATTTCAACCACCGTATTTGGGTTATAGATCGCATAACGTTTTGGTAGAATAAATAAAATATATATGATGAGAATTATGAAAATGAAAAAAAGGTGTATTGACAAGAGGAGGAAGAAGACACAAGCTAACAGTTGTCCGAAACCTATAGCAAAAGGTGATATTTGATTTTGCTTACAACATCGAATCAAAACATATAATTTAGCTGTTTCCCCATTTATTTCATCTATGGAGTTTAATATACTAACCCCCAATCAATTTTACTAGGTACTAATATTTAGCTCTCTGGTAGTATTATATTCCAAACACACAACAAGATTTGGATCCGCGCTTTCAAAGCACGGAAATATATTTGTTGACAAATTTATTGATATAACTGTTTGTTAATTAATTTATTTCGCTATAAACATTTTCGGTTTTCGTTTGACTTTGATTTGCTTTTATTGGTCTTCGATTTCAGTTTGGTTGTGGTTTTTGGTTTAGAAATATATGAACAATTTTGGTTATATATGAAGTTGAGTTTTGGTTAAAGTAATTGAATATATTGATATTTTGTGTGGTAAGGATATATAAAAATTTCGAATTTTTCGTTTCTTGGTACATTTCTGTTTTAAATCATTTCAAATAATTGAGGTAAAATAAAAAATATTTCATATTGTGAATCACCAATATAATAAAATGGGAGAAATATTTAGAAAATTATTTTACATATCTATTCATTTAAGGTATAAATAATATAGCAAAGAATAACAAATAATTTTAATAACATAAAGTTACTATATTCAAAAAAAATGTTATAGTTTTTATTAAAAATATAAGTTGTAATGTTTATATTATGAAAAATTATAATGTCGATATTTTATATTTTCAAATATTTTAATCTGCTGAAAAAATTAAAATGAGACGCACTATTACTTGATTTTAAAATAACATGCAAAAATGATCAAGTTGGGTCGCAAAAACCAATTCAACCAGAAAGCAAAACAAACATATATCTTATTTTACCTTTATAGGTCCAAGTCCACTGCTTTTACAAATCTAGTTTATTGTTTTGACCAACAAAATCATGTTTATTATTGGAAAAGTCACTAAAAAAATTAATGGAAAATTTTGTAATTAATTGAAAAAGTCAGGGGCATAATCCTAAGAAGGATTATGAGTGTATGGTCTTCAAACTTATATTTTAAAAGTAATAGTATAGATGTAAAACATATACGTATATGACTGTATGGTCTTCAAACTTATATTTTAAAAGTAATACAGAATATCTAAAAGGAATTAGCTAGGGTCCTTTTTGGTTTAAATCGCAGCAGACGAATAATCCAAATATTTTGAAACGTTTCGAAACTATCCACATTCAAACACATTTAGTTAATTAATTAGGTGTTTTTCTTTACCATGTGCAGTAAAAATTTTTTTAAATCTAACTTATATTTAAAAATAAATTTTATTAAATATTATAGATTTTACTATTTTCTTATTAATATTTAATATTGATTTGATATATATTAAATCAATTTTTATAAATATAATAAAAATGATATAAAATTGTATAGTTATCAAAAGTTTAGCCTAAACAATATTTGTAAAATTTGTAGATATATAAGAAATTAATGATCTTACGATTAGATATTTAAATTTTTGAAAACTTTAGTAATACAATTGTATAATTATACAAAATAATAATATTTCGAAATTTGAAATGTTATATATGAATATATTTACTTTATAGATGATGTATGAGCTATTGCCATATTTAAAAAAAAATTACCAAAAAGAAATATCAGTATTAAATGCAATATATGAATTATTACCATATTCTAATAAGTTTGCCAAAAATATAAATCAACATTAAATGAAATTATCTATGTCATATTTCTCCAGAAGTCATGTCATCAATTTCAGTAGCCATGTCATATTTGTTTTGTGAAATTGATTGTACAGAGGATTTATAGGGGATTTATAGGACATGTGGCAAAATCATTTCGCAAATATAGTTTAGGGGATTTATAGGAAACTATACTAATTTTACCGGACTAGATTCTAAACAACATTAAGGTTTAAATTTTGATAATTAACGTTTTATAGAAGTGCAGGGCATATCCTATAAATTTTGATTCTAAACAACCACGAACTTTCAAAATAAAAACAAAATAAAAATAGCAAACACCCTTATCTATACATCCAATTGCAAGTCAATGACAACTTATTTTTCCACAATCGAATCTTCCTTATTCTTTACACAAACTTCTTCTCTGTAAGAAAACTATATTAAAAGAGAAAAAGAAATGAGGAAAATCAAATTTGTCAAAGACTTTCCTCTCCGTCACGTCTGCTATATATACTTCTCCCTCATTCACACAAATGTTATAACTTCAACACACTTCTCTCTCCCTAGCTTGCAATCTATTTTCTCTCTCTCTCCGATTGTGTTCAGAGCTGTCACATATCACGTGTTCAAAGCTCTTAAGAAAAAAATGGGTCTTCCGCTAATGATGGAGAGATCATCAAACAACAACAACGTCGTTGAGCTTTCTCGAGTGGCGGTTTCCGACACACATGGTGAAGATTCACCTTACTTCGCCGGCTGGAAAGCTTACGACGAAAATCCTTACGAAGAATCACATAACCCTTCCGGTGTCATTCAAATGGGTCTTGCCGAGAATCAGGTAATTATATTATATACTTTTATCAACTTTTCTTTCAAAAAAGTTAATTACATATCGGATATGTATTTATCGTTTTTCTCTCGATCATTTTCTATAGGTCTCGTTCGATCTTCTAGAAAGTTACTTAGCGAAGAAAAATCCAGAAGTTTCCATGTGGGGATCAAAAGGAGCACCTGGGTTCAGAGAAAACGCCTTGTTTCAAGACTACCACGGTCTCAAATCTTTCAGACAAGCTATGGCTAGCTTCATGCAACAGATTCGTGGAGGCAAAGCTAGATTCGACCCTGACCGTATAGTCCTCACTGCTGGAGCCACAGCCGCTAATGAACTCTTAACGTTCATCCTCGCTGATCCCAACGACGCTCTTCTCGTCCCTACGCCATATTATCCAGGGTACGTCACATTTTATATTATTTAAATAAAGAATAATTAGTCACTCGTATAGAGATTTTCTATAATATTCAAAAAATAGCTGCAACTAACTGACACAAACTTAAAATAAAATATTATCTACTATATCTTGTATTTACCGGAACGTTTATTTATTTGAATACAGATTCGATAGAGATTTGAGATGGAGAACCGGAGTGAGAATTGTACCGATTCATTGCGACAGCTCCAACCATTTTCAGATAACCCCAGAGGCGCTCGAGCAGGCTTACCAAACGGCTCGTGACGCGAACATTAGAGTCCGAGGAGTGCTCATAACCAACCCATCGAACCCATTAGGCGCAACGGTCCAAAAGAAGGTTCTAGAAGATCTACTTGACTTCTGTGTACGCATGAACATTCACTTGGTCTCAGACGAGATCTACTCCGGGTCGGTCTTCCACGCGTCAGAATTCACCAGCGTAGCCGAGATCGTAGAGAACATCGATGACGTGTCAGTCAAGGAACGTGTCCACATCGTTTACAGCCTCTCCAAAGATCTAGGTCTTCCCGGTTTTCGAGTTGGGACCATTTACTCGTACAACGATAATGTTGTGAGGACAGCGAGAAGGATGTCGAGTTTCACGCTTGTCTCGTCTCAGACACAACACATGTTGGCTTCCATGTTGTCGGATGAAGAGTTTACGGAGAAGTACATAAGGATAAACCGTGAGAGGCTTAGGAGACGGTACGAGACAATTGTGGAAGGGCTTAAGAAGGCAGGGATCGAGTGTTTGAAGGGTAATGCAGGGTTGTTCTGTTGGATGAATTTGGGTTTCTTGCTCGACACGAAAACGAAACAAGGCGAGCTCGAGCTTTGGGATGTGATCTTGAAGGAACTAAAGCTGAATATATCTCCTGGATCTTCGTGCCATTGCTCGGAGTATGGATGGTTTAGGGTTTGTTTTGCTAATATGAGTGAGAAGACTTTGGAGATTGCGTTGGAGAGAATACATGAGTTCATGGACCGACGAAGGGGGTTTTGAATTGTTAAAAATCAAAAAGTAAATTAATCTGAATATATTTTTTTGGTGGTTAAAACATGGGGGAAAGGGAGATTTGTTTTGGGAAAGAGAAGATAATTAGTTGAAACCCATTGATGAAAGTGGGTTTCGATTTGTTTCTCTTTTCAATATATATCATTGTTTGTTTTCTTGCTTTGAACAAAGCGAGTTAATTTCATGTTCATTAAGGTTCATTTGTATTTTTTACTGTTGTATGCGAAGATGGAATTCCATTCCCTTCTTTATCATGTAAAATATTACAAAATATATCTATCTCAACTCTAAATCTAAGATAATGATGTACCTCAAAAATCTCATAGGCACTAGATAACTAGATACAAATTAACGTAAACATGTCTTGCTCAACTGAATAAAAGCAAACTGTTTGCGTCCAAAATTATTTTTTCCAAATATGAATATATATATATATATATATATATATGTTGTTAAGAATCTAAGATAATGATGTACCTCAAAAATCTCATAGGCAGTAGAAACAAATTTCATATTTTGTTGTCTTTTTATATATTAGAAGTTGATATATGTTGTTCTATACAGAAAATGGGCCTAAGTTATTATTTCAACAAGGATATCACTGTTGATGTAATTTCTAAGAGCCTGGCGCCATCAAGAGCTTCTTTCGGTGGCACTCCACAACCTTGCTGAAATATGTTACAAACAAACAAACCATTAATCACTCAATACAAACAAACAAACTATTAAGGTTCTTCTAGAAGTAGTCCACATGACCTGCAGCAATAGATATATAAACATATGAGTTTCATTCTCTTGCACCAAAAAAAAAAAATATTCGCTTCTCCAGTCGAAAACGTTGTTGATGTGTTGTGTAGTTTTGTGTACGGGATGTTATCCTTTGATTTTGTTTTTTAATTATTTTTCGTGTTGACTATAATGTGATGTATAAGACATTGGAAATCACACAACTTGACTAAGAATGACAGCTGAATTCTTATATGTTGTTATTTTCATATATTTTCTTCGTGAAGATTTGATCGGTCATCAGAGTTATTGGCGCTTTCATACTCAAAAGTTGTGGTTATTAGTGTTTACTTACCATTTTAGTATATTAATCAAATAGTGGAAGAAAAAAGATATTAATTTAGGAAAAAAATTAACAATTTACAACTGGGCGTTTGTGGCTTCGTGGTAAAAGGTTCATGGTTATGAGTTATGCCACTTAGATTCGAGTCCCGGTCACCATCGATTAAAATAAGGTGAAAATGGCGGCCCTCCTGGATGCCTTCGGCGGGCTCCCTAGCTTAGTTCCGGTGGACGGTCATTAGGCGCTAGTCGGGTCTCGTTCGAGGGCATATGGATACCCGAATCATAAAAAAAAAATTAACAATTTACACGAACAATAAAATAAATTATATTTCTGTTATAAATCATTAAGTGGATGGCCCATAACCGACCCGGTCCATAACCGGCTCATACCTAGAGAAACATGGCCGAAACTAGAGAGAGAGAAGAGAGAGAGGCGGCCGACTAAGGAGAGAGAGGCAGACGACTTAGGGTTTTCCATATTACTAGTTTTCCTATTCCTTGTTGGTTTATGATTTGTAATCTTTTCATTTATGTATTTCCGTTTAAACTCCTTTGTAACCCTTATATAAAGGGATGTATTATTCATTAATAAAACACACAGAATTCCCCATTCTTTTACAACACGTTATCAGCACGATTGTTCTCTGAAATCTAAGCTAAAATCGCCAATCCCTTAAACCTAACCTAGCCGACGACTTTAACCTAATCCCGACGAACCCTAATTCCTCCTAGCTCGTGTTCCAGCTCGTCAGCAACCGATCAGCTCCATCCCTAAGGTGTTCCTGATCCTAGACGAACTCAGCTTCCGTTCGCATCACAGCCAGCTCGTGTTCC
>NC_027748.1:13121838-13124004 GCF_000695525.1 Brassica oleracea var. oleracea
CTCGCATCCGAAAACAGCCAGCTCGCGTTCATCCGTGTGCAGCTCGAGGTTCAGCTGTTCTCTTTGGTGGTCCGGTTTCAACCCTACAAACAAAGATGTCGAAAATCTCAAGCCTAGACTATGCTGCCCTTAATCTCTTCGGAGACAACTATTTGCAATGGGCACTTGACACAAAGATTAACTTGAGGTCAAATGAACTCGGTGATGCTATCATCGAGGGCAACAATGAGACTGATAAAAATCGGTACAAGGCTATAAGTATTATACGCCACCATCTCATTGAGGGTCTAAAAGATCTGTACCTCACCACGGAGAATCCACTTGACCTTTGGACCGCTTTATAGCGACGATATGATCACCAGAAAACGGTGCTATTACCAAAGGACTCCTGGCCGAGGCTAATAATGAACTCCTGATGAAAAACAGTGAGATGAGACCCATCAGAACAACAGCGTTATCAGAAGCCAATGAGGCTGAAAAGAAAGATCCCAAAGAGTGCAACCACGTCCATGATGATAAGAGATCACACGGCAAAGGCCGTAGTAGATACAAAGGACGTGGCCGTGATAACTACTCATATGGCCGGCAAGGAAACCATAATAATCGTGGTCGTGGTTCCAGCTATGGCCGTGGCCGAGGCAGTTATGGCCGTGGTCGAGGCGGCATATCTAAATCGTCTAACTCGACCAAATCAACTTGTCACAGATGCGGGATGAGTAACCATTAGGCCAAGAATTGTAGAACCTCTAAACATCTATGTGAGCTCTATCAAGAGAGCCTTAAGAACAAGAACCCGGAAGCCCATATGGTTCATGATACCGGGTATGATGCTGATGATGATTCCGACCTTGAAAAGGACGCCCTCTTGGATTTTGAGACTTCTGATTGTCTCAAAGACTAAAATCGACATCTTGTCTTATTGTTTTATGAAATGCTTTGAGTTCATTGCTATTATATCTTGCATGATTTTGCTTGATAATGTGAATGATTTTATTGATAAATAAATTGCCTAAAGGGCATTATAGTACGGGTATAGTAGCCTAGTAAGAAATCTATGGCTAAGGCATTGCCTAAAAGACATTATATACACCCAAGAATGTATGACCCATTGAGTTACAATAAAATGGTTTCCAAATAGAAACAATGGGCAAAAGGAAACAAGTTCCTTCAGATTTAAAGAAAGAAAACGCCTAAGACCTTATAAGAAAGTGGTCAAGACTATACCTACGTACTCTACTGATCAAAACTATGCTACAGATCAGTATGATAAGAGGCAAGAGCCGTGGTGACCATACTGATATATCCCACAAAATTATATACTTTTATGGCACGACTGGATTAGCCATCCTAGTCTAAAACTTGATGCAAAGATTGTTATTTAAAGGTACACAGAGTTATTCCATAAAGATCTCACGTTGTGTAACATGTACACAAGGGAAAATCATTAGACTTGATTGTCCTAAGCATCACAAAATTATAGTATGTTCATGAGGGGGGGGGGGGAGAGGACAAAACCCTAAATCCATGACCACACTACAAATTCGTGTACCATGATCTATGACCATGCTATAAACGGCTTGGCCGTGCAGGCCATTACCTATAAGGTTCAGACATTCATCCTAAAGCTTAGGGACATCATGAATTTACATGTACGTAAGGATAATATGCATCAGGCCATATAAGTGAGCATAGATATTCTCATCTCAGATTGAATACGGGTCATAAACCAGACATACACCATCTTAAGAGACTTTGAATAAACCACCACAAACATATGTGCCATCTAAGATGGAACCTCAGAAGAGGTTGGGAATATATGTTGGATAAGAATATGTCTTTTTCCCAAGATTTCTAAGAGACCTTGAGCCAAAACATGAGTGATCAGATTATGGCCAGGTACACGGATTGCATGACCAATGAATCTGACTATCCAACATTAGAAGGAGAAAGTTATAAGCTGGTACAAAGAAAAGAATGTTAAAGAGATATAGTATGGTATCAACCATCATTGTCTTGGCAAAGATCCTCGGACTAGAGAATATGATTATAGACGTCCAAACAAAGAAAAGAAAATATTATACAAATCTAGCTAATTGAGATGCCAGACACTGACCCGAAAAGAAAAGAAAAGAATGACTAAGTCATAACCAGCTTAGCACCAAACGA
>NC_027748.1:13124358-13135748 GCF_000695525.1 Brassica oleracea var. oleracea
ACCATACCAGACATTGAGAAAAGGCTGCGCAGCTAAACATCTAAGGTACCAAACCATGTAGCTTGGGACGCCAAGCTGCTAGGTAACAAAGGTCCTGGATAATGAAATCTCAAATCGATTAGATCATGTCTGGAACACAATGGAACCATATACATAAGTGTCGACACATAAGAGATATATTTGTATAAAGATACATAAGAGAGTAGCACTTGAGTTTAAAGATATAAACGAGGATCATGAACCCACGAAAGAGTACTCATAAAGAATAAAGATTAGATTGAAAAAATAAACGTGGGGTTTAAAGTATCTATAAAGAAGAGATAGGCGTATTGGCCATACATACATATATACAGAAACGCCATCTGATATAAACCAGTGAAATAGATGGGTCTTGTGAGGGAAAAGAAACCGTGAGATATGGTACATGATCACGTGGTCTAAAGGTGTTCATGTTTCCTACTAACAACATACGATCATAGCTTGTTACACAAGGATACTCACAAAGACCATGGAACAGATTATAAGGAGATAAACTCCTATGTGGTGGATGCTGCTACATATTTTCGAAATTGATAAAGGTCTGGTCATAAGAAAGAAATTAGATTGACATATAATGATGTAGTAAGCAGCATATGGATCACTGGATAAAGAACAGCTTTGTTCCTAAGTTGGTCATGGACTGAAACAAAGCAGCTACATATAGTATGAAATACTAGTAAAGGAATTGTATAAGAACAATCCAATTCAGTCCACACACATATACAAAAGAAATTCGAAATTCTTTGTGTTTACTTTATCAGCCTAAAGAAAGGTAATTTGGATTAACTCAGCTTACTATCTCATATAGCATGTTCTCCGGATAGACAAATCCGACATCAAGATCGGATCCCTTAGATAAGGATCCGGCATAGCAGAACAGTTTGTTGTTGCTGTATAAGGCAACTACTCCCATGAGACTCTATCATGAGGCTGAGAGGAGATATTTAACCTATCTCGATCGGGTACCAATATGTTGCAGTCTATAAGCTCGTGTGATCAAAGTCCATGACCTAATATATATATATATATATATTCAATGCGTGATATGATACATGGCAAGAGAGGTCATGGGACGCCATCAAGATAAATATAGAACTGCAATATCTGATGTATATGGCATTACCGAATGCAAGAAAAACCGATAGCCATGTATGAAGTCCACGAGTGTATTTGGCCGCAGAGCCATAGTTTGATAAGATCGTAAAAACTCGTTGCAGCAATGATCATTGGTCACATCATGATCTTGGACACTCATGAGATGAGTTGTGGACATGTATAGACGAGGTCTATGACCCGAACATGGATCGATCAGATTAAAACATTGCCGATGGTAGTGAAAAGGAGAAGTTCATATAGTCCACACTTTATCATCGTCACCAATCATAATAGCCAAACGGAGTATCTGTGGGCTTGTGTGGTTGAGATCTATGACTCAACATGAATCAATTAGAATAGAATATGGCTGATGATGATAATAAAGAAAGATCAATGGACAAAGACATTGGTACACATCCGTGTATAGAAGATACACCGGATCATAGGTTTACGACCTGAGATTATAAATTCATGGTACCATACTTAGTTTATTGTCCATAAGTATGTTTAGTCTGTTCGAAAAAAGTATAGACAAGTCGACAGCAAATGTTCACTTCTTGACCTTGCACACATGATGTCAGAAGACATGAAAAAAGACCGGAGAGGTCGAAGTGGTCCAATTACGGTTAATAATAAACTTGGCCGATTTGTTTACTTCCTACCTGCACGTTCGGGAAGCTCACGCATCAGATGCGTAGACTAAAGAATCTCCCCTGAGGTTCACATCAGGGGGAGTAGTACGTGTTGTACTCTTTTTCCTTCATCATGGTTTTGTCCCACTGGGTTTTCCTAATAAGGTTTTTATGAGGCAACATTAAGTGTATTACAATCATGTACGGTTATCGCATCCAAGGGGAAGTGTTATAAATCATTAAGTGGATGGCCCATAACCGCCCCGGTCCATAACCGGCTCTTACCTAGAGAGATATGGCCGAAACCCTAGAGAGAGAGAAGAGAGAGAGGCGGCCGACTAAGGAGAGAGAGGCACATGACTTAGGGTTTTCCATATTACTAGTTTTCCTATTCCTTGTTGGTTTATGATTTGTAATCTTTCTATTTATGTATTTCCATTTAAACTCCTTTGTAACCCTTATATAAAGAGATGTATTATTCATTAATAAAACGCACAGTCCCCATTCTTTTACAACAACTTCTTATTTTACCTAAATTAGTTTTAAAAAGATAGAATTGTAATAAACTGCTTTAAAAAATAAATCTAGACATTTATATAATTATATAGTTACAAAATCATTTATTTTATAGTTTTTACAGGAATTTGATAAAAAAAAATGATTTGTGTTGGACCAAGAAAGGCTTAAATAAGGCCTGTATAGTAGGCCTCAATCAACCGCATGTATGACGAGCTCATCTTCTAGGTATTTTGTAGTGCAATTTCTAAGATTTAAAGTGGGTTAATCATTTTGTAGCAAACTATTCAATTTTCGTGATACTATCGTTTGTGTATGTTTTCTTCAATGAAGTCGATGTCATGTTTTGTACTGTTTAAAAAACAACGACATAAAAAGATCAGAAAACAGAATGAATTATATCGTGAATGCTTTGTTTGTTAGAAAATTTCAATGTTTGTGATTGATTTCATTGTTACAGTATTTGATGGGATATAAGAAGGAGACAGTTACACAAAGAGACACATTGTGTGTTTGTTTCTCGGCGGAAGACACAATGTGAGTTTGACACATATTTCTTCCACTTTATCCCGCCAGCTGTCTTTTATTGCCCAGAAGTACCTTTGGTTGTTGTAAAGAGAGTGTTAGCTTTTTAGAAGTCTCGTTTCTTTCTTTGTAACTATATTACGGTTCAGTTGTAATAAATGTAAAGGTATATTGGATACAGCTAATGGGTTTTATGTTGGATGGTGCAGTCATGGATGGAAGATATGTGAACGTGTGGACGAAGCTTTGTGGACGAGATTTTTAATCTTACAAGAGTTTTGTAGACTAGATTTCGTGGACGAAGTCTTGTGGATGGTTTTAGTGGATTATAAGTTCATCATTTTCATAAAAAGATGATCAAACTTTTCTTTCATATATAGTAAATTTACCATCAAAAAGACAATAACTAATTTCAAATGGACCAAAAAATTGTAACTAAAGGTTTTTTAACAGAGTTCCATGGATGAGATTGTGTGAATGAGGTTTGTGATGTCTTATGTTCAAGGTTTTGTGGATGAAGATTCGGCAGCCACCTCCACCAACCACCACCATTGTATCCATACTCACGTCTTCCACCATCGCCTCCACAACCACCACCGCCTCCACTGTGGTATCCACCGCTTCTTCCACCACGCCCTCCACCGCCACCGCCATCGTTTCCACGGGACTGAGCCTCGAGAATCTATCAGTTGCGAAGAGCCTCATGGGAAGACGGTGGTCTACGGCGTCCTCTGCAGGATCTGAAAAAAGGAAAAATCATTAACGGTGGCTGTCGGTGGTATAAAAAGCACACAAGTTCTTGTGGACGGACGATTGTGGATGGATTATGAATACATGTTCAATCTTCATCTTCCCTCCCACATATTGAGAAATAAAGATTCAAGAGACTATTCAATTCAAAAAAAATTAGTATATATTGTCTCCATCTTTAAATAATTTTACAGTTAGTTAAGCTGGAAACAACAAAAAATGTCAAAACATTAAGTAATCTGATAGTAACCACGTGGACAAGCTCTTGTGGATGGATACTTATGGACGGATCATGTATACATGTTTGTGAGTACGAGTTTTGAATTGCATGGCTTCTTTATAAAAATGTTAACACAATTCTCTTGACCACAAGTATCTTGTCCATAACTATCTTATCCACAATGCTCTCTTCTATAACACAATTTTCTTAACCACAATTCTCTTGACCACAATTTTCTTAACCACGATTCTCTTGACAACATCAACACAACCACTGAAAACGAGATCCTCATTCACAACTCTTCCGACCACATCAAACAATATCCACACACACATTGACCAAGAGAGCCACCGATCCTCATCCACAACTCTTCCGACCACATCAAACAATATCCACGCACACATTGACCAAGAGAGCTATTGTCACCTTCATAACTACCACGTCTCCACCGCCTCCTCCATAACCACCACTGCCTCCACTATGGTATCCACTCCCATCTCACCACGGTGTCCACCACCGCTTCCATGGGACTAAGCGCCGCCGTTTATAGCTACCACCACCTTGTTCACAGCCACCATCGCTTCCATAGACGGTAGAGAAGACCAATAGATGTATGCTTGAGAATAGAGATGGAGAAGATGTTGGCATGGAAAAAGGGGGTTAGGGAGAATTTTGGATCGAGAAGATTATGGTTCGTTTCCAGAATTCGATTTCCAAATCGAGAAAATGTCGAGAGGTAAAGGGGTTAGGATTACTTTTCTGAATTTGAGAATCTGGAAAAATAAAATTTTTGTTTTAAAAAAAAACAAATAGAGTTTACTCTATTCTTTAGAAAGGCTAACTAAAGAAAGAATAAAGAAACTATCTTATTGTCTTACTTAAAAGTTATGTTAGTCAATTTGCTATGAGAAAGTGTGTCATATATACAATGTGTCTTTTAGAGAAAATGGAAACTGAACTTTTGTTTCCCAGCGTAATTATTTCTATAAGAAGAGTATGTAAAATTCTAGATAAATTAAAATTCTATATCATCGTTCTTGCAAATTATAATCTTGAAGGAAGATATAATCATTCTGAATATGAGACAATTATAAGGATTTCGGTTGAATGACCAGTTAGTATATAATCGAGTTGTGTCAATACCCTGGTAATATTCATTTTTAAAAATGTGTGGGATTCTTGTCGTATATGTTGTGTTGGACCGCTATATCACCTAGGCCGTATGCAGCATTGGATGCAGCATTGGATTACTATGCTTGTTTAAGTGCTAATATTTGGGGCTGTTGATCGTGTGTGATCTTTTGTTGTGTTGTAAATTATGTTGTCAAATTTTTTTTCTTGTTGGGTGGTCTGATTGATGACTTGTCTGTCAAGCTATGTGTGAATGTTGTACTTATTTTCTTGCAGAGATTTATGTCTAATAAAAATATATTTATGAGAACTTTTTTAGGACATTTTACACTTGGATGTTGTTGTGTTTATTTTATTATGTATCCTATATTGTAAGGCAAAAGTGAAGAAGCTCGTAAGCTAAACTTGTAAAAGGAATGCATGCATCCTATACTTTAAGATTAGGGCTGAGTATTTTATTTGATCTAGTGACTGGCCAGCACTTAACACGGAATGTTGTTTTTGTTGTGTGTATGTTACGATTATTTTCATGGGTTTAATAATCTTGTTAATTTGCGTGTATTTGATATTATATTGTTGGATAATTTTGCTATAAAAATCGTCATTGTTGAGAATATTACAGTCCTTCAGTCTACTAACATGTCTAACAACTAACCACGCGTTAGTGGTCCAGTGGCGGTACTCAACCTGGGAAGTCATGGGTTCGAGCCCCGCTGGCGGATGTTGCTCTTGAGGGCCTTCGGGCTCGATACGGACACTTCCAACTGCGCTGGCCACTGGTGGGATTTACATGGGGTGATCACCAGCCCTCGTGGATGCCTTCGGCGGGCTCCGACGGACCCTTAGTGGTTCAGATTCATCCGGACGGTCTTTAGGTGCTAGTCGGATCCCCACGGGGCATTCGGATACCACGATTATCAAAAAAAAAAAAACATGTCTAACAACTGTTTGAACTCATTTTTTATTTTGTTTTATATATGTTGTCCATAGTGATTTGAATTATGCTTATCTTTGAAATATGTATGCTATTATCTTTGCATTAAGTTTTGTCTGTTGGGATTTTTGAGAAAAACACGATTTAATAACTTTGCGAGTATTGACTTCAAGTTTAACAATAGGCCTCATGTTGTTGCTGATTTAGGTGATATTGTTAAAAGAAAATTCAATATATTTCTGACACTAAAACTTTATATTTTTTGTTTAAATAACTAATACAAACTTTTGACAACGTTTGTAGTAGAAACATGTGACACTGTCAAACTTTTAACATTTTTTTCTTTTAGAAGTTTATCTTCGGGAAGGATAATTGTTTTATAAGTTAACATTTAAATTTATATTGTAGTATGTATAAATTTACTGTTAAACATTTGGCCTCACAATGCACGTTTTAATTATTTTATTTCCGTAGTGATGTGTTTATATGGTTGCTATGAAAAAGATCACAATCATATACTGCTGCTGACATTTGCTCACTACAGACACGAAGAAGAAATAACATATATATTTAATCATTATTATAATCATTTACTCCTTTTTTTTCATGGTGGAAACTAGGTCTGGGACGGATCGGTTATCCGAACAATTTTAAGATATCCGGATTCTTATTCGGCGGATTCATAATTTTATTATCCTTATCCGGATCCGGAGTTCTCGGATATCCGAGTATCGAATATGTTTTTAAAATTTATAATATCCGGCGGATATCCGGATCCGGATTTAGATCCTTGAAATAAATAAATAAATAATATTAACATATATAAAATATTAACAATAATTTAAAAATATTACAAAATTTATATAAAATTTACATGTATAATTATTTTTATGTGTTGAAATGAAATCGTAATGTGAGGGAGAGAGATGTAGAGAGAGAATATGCTCTCTGGCCTCTTCCCGAGGTTTCAAATTTTGAATCTCTAGCTCCTTCCTCCAACATGCTTGTGCTATCTCCGGTGGTCTGCTGCTGAAAATGTCCTCCCTGGAAGTCTCCGTCTTCACCTCCGCTCCCTTCATTGCATCAAGTTATATCTGACAAGATCCATTTCAAGCTCAAAGCTAGATAAGTCTCTTGTTAAGTCCAAGCTCTTAACAAAGGATGGTGGTAGTCCTCCCTGGAGCTCCTCCGCTCTGTTCCGGAAGAACTTGTTTCTACTATCTAAACCAGCAACGCTCTTAGTCGTGGGTGACTAGAACGTTTTGCTTTTCTCAAATTCAATAACTATTTTCAAACCTCTAAGAACTCCAAGTACTTTCCAAGCTCCTAGCAAGAGGAAGAAGATGATGACTTGGTAAAGAAATGGGCTCTAAGAAGGTGTGCAACTGATTGAAAGCTTGTCTATGAGAGGCATATCTATCCAGCTACTCCATCTTTGTAGATCTTTACTAGATCTTCACAGATCTTGGATTTTCGAAGTAGATATTTTCAAAGTAGATCCGAAGCTTTTCAAAATGTATTTCTCCCTAGTCCTTGTGAGCAAGGAGTACACGTCGGCTTCTCTTCGCCTCCGTGACAAAACAACCATCATATCTCCTCTTGCTCTTGTGGGTTTTGCTCCACAACCTTCAACGAGTTCTCCATTGTGGCTTGTTTTTTAGATCGGTTTTCCTAGGCCTGAAGTAATCAGTCCGTGCGCAAGATTCTAGCCAAGTTCTAAGTTTACCCGTCGGACGGACGTCGTATAGAAAAAAAATACTTTTTCTTTAATATTTCAATTGCAAAACTAAGTCTAAAAAAAATATTATTTTTTTAATTTTCTACCGGACGACTAACTTGTAAGTTGTCTATGAAAAGTCAAATTTCTGACACATTCTGGTCAAATGCAAAACTAACATGTTTTCCCTAGACGACTTACTGGTTAATCGTCCACCTTTGTTTGAGACGACTTACATGTAAGTCATCTAGAAAAAATAAATTAAAAGTCAATTGCAAAACTAACCTTTGCATTGACTAGACTTACATGTAAGTCGTCTGGACGAACAGATCTGGAAAAAAAACTCAATTTCATAGTTTCATCTAGTGAGATAACTTGTTTAGCACACAAGTCTTTTCCAAGCACCCAGAATCTCAAACAAAAGTGATCCACCAAGAATCACAAGCTTCAATGGCTCTATAAACCATAAAAATTTGAGAAATTGCATCCACACATTAGCACTTTACCCTATTTATCTCAATACCCATCGACTTACTTCTCCGTTATTATCGATATTTGTTGGACGATTTTATCCCTATAGTAATTTATCGGTCTTTTTTGGTTTTCTTTTTTCAATTTTCGGATTAACTATAGTTACACGTAAAGTTTATTTTCAGATAAATTGTAACCTATCCTGTTCTTTAAAACCTTCAATTTCGATAATTCCTATCTAAGCTTTTCTGCTATATATATTCTTATGTTCGTCTTTCCATCTATCTCAATTTTCGGATTAAATAGAAGCTTTGCATACGTCTCCGTCTGAGACAAGCTGGCTAGACCACAAGCAATAAAGAAACAAAAACCATGAACATCAAAAGGCCTCGAACCATACCACATAACCCATCCCAATCAGATTCCACAAAACCCATTCTTATTTTTGTATTATGTCACGACATAATTGATTTTATTTCCTATATAAAAAACTTAGGCGGATATTATTTTATTTGTCTTGTATAAAGTTTGTTCTAAACCATAACAATCATCATCAGAAATACCAAATTTTATATCGGGCTACAAATTCCTCTATAAATCTAAGCACTTAAATAGCTTGCTAATTCTTCGTTCAAAGTCTGCTATAAATTCCTATATTAATAAAAGCAAATAACTAATTTTGTTACAAAAATATATTAAAAATTTGTGCTATAGAATATATACATGTTATTAGCCGGCTACATACATTAGATGGCCTAAACAAAATTTATCCGGTTATTATTATTTTTGTCTTGGATAAAATTTGCTCTAACCATATCAGTCACCATCGATAAAAATGTATTAAATTTTCATGCAAATGTATTAAATGCATTTAGCCGGCTAACATATATATTATATGTGAATCGAATGTTACATATTCTAGATTTTTCACACATTTTAATAAAACACATTAAATTTGCATATTTTTTGTGTTTATCTTTGTTTTATAATTTTAAGAAAGTGGTCGACTTCCCTTATACGTACGTTACGTGTTCATTAATTACCTATAGCCCCTTTTTTCCCAAATTGAAATTGAAACTGTAACCCTACTTTTTCTCTGTTTTCTTCCTCCTCCGATCCCCTCGAAGACCCTAATATATGACCTATCAACCACCGTACAAACAAAATCTCGTCTGTTTCACACATGTTTCAAATTCTCTCATAAATCATTTCCGATTTATCTGTCTAAAAATGTATTTTTCTCTTGGTTGTTCAAACAAAAAAATTAATTTTTCTACGGAGTAAGGTAAAATACACGCCCATAAATAGTTTGTCAAACTCCCAAAAACACTGTATTGGGTATTTCCTTAATTTTGCATATTTTTGTGGTTTTTGAGCTAATTGACTCTAAAAATTTTAGAATCAAAATTTTGGAATTTTTTTGGATGAATATGGAGAGAAAGTAAAAGAAATGTTGTTTTTAGTTGATAAAAATTGAGAAAGAAGAAGTGTAGATCGATTTGAGGTGTATTAAGAGCTTCAAATTGGTTGTTCATGGTGGTTGATGTATTGATGACAATGACAATCTTGTAAATACATGAAGATGATGAAGTTGAGAGAGTAAAAATGTCATTTCGGAAAGAAAAAAAAAAGCTAATGGCATTTTCGTAAATAATGTGAACTTGTGGGGTGAATAGGACAAAAAAAACTCCAAAAAAACATAGGTTAGTTTTGTGGTTGACTTCATGTTTTGAGGCAATTTTGCAAAAATCCCATGAGATAAAGTAATAATAAAAAAAAATAATCTATTTAAAACGTGCATGTGTTATATATATATATATATATATATATATATATATATTATCCAACAAAAATATATTTAGCACATGTATATTTTGATTATCTATAAACAAAAATGAAGTTTATTTAATTTGGATAGAGAAACACAAAAACGGATAACATATAAAAAACATGATGAGATATAATAATAATAAATAATTTTCAAATTAAAACGTGCAGTCGTTATATACATATATTTAACGTTCTAATTATACTTAGTAATTATTGGTAATCTTCAAGGTAATAATAATACTATCTTACACATATTAATACTTTGGACAATTTTGAGTTTTTTTTGTAAAACCATGTCAACTTGAAATATTTTGTGGTAAAACAATTCTTTTAGGAAAATTTTCTCAAATAACTCTTTTAAATTTTTGTCATAAAAATAGTACTCAAGAAAGAAAATGACCAAAATAGCCTCTTTTTATTTTGAAAAATTTAATTTTAATATTTTATTTTTTTTTTAAATTTGAAACCATATCCCCAAAAAACCATAACTTAACTCTAAACTCTAAGTCTATATTAGTAAACCCTGGGATAAAATACATTTTTACCCTTTAATAAAACTTATTTTGGTCATTTTCTTTACTAAAAGCTATTTTTATGACAAAAACTTAAAAAAAGTTATCCAAGGAAATTTTTCATTTTTTATACAATTAATGTCATTAAGAAAGAATATTACATAAATATTTTACCAGAAATAAATATTTTTATAAATTCTATATATTATATCTTTACGATTCACATAACTACCATGAAAGTTAAGGAAGCATTTTCAAAAAATAATAAATATTCCTAAAACTTTTGAAAAAAAATTATCTAAATAGTTTTAATAGTCTTATTTACTACATACATAGTCTACTAATAGATAATATATTGGTTTTATATGATAAATATATGTACTACTTGTAATATATAGGAGTTTCAAATTATACATAATAAAATCCAGTAATCCTAATTACACACGATAAACCCATTAATTGTAATAGTTCGATTATACACAATAAATCTAGTAAATCTAGTAGTCCGATTACACACAATAAAACCAATAATCCTAATAGTCCGAACATGCACAATGAAAACATTATAAAATTACACATTCAAACACCTGGACTACTTCCAAATTCAAACCACGCACTACAAGAAAACACAGTTTTAGCAAGGAAATTTAACGAGGAAAACTATTCCTCGTGAAATTACGATGACTTAACGATGAAATTGCGAGGAAATAAAGTTTCGTCGTAATGGCCTTGTAAAATACCGAGTAAAGCTTTTCCTCGTAAAATCGTCGTAAGTTAACGTGGTTTTTCCGAGAAAAATGTGTGTTCGTCGCAAATTCGTCGTAATTTTAGCATGATTTTTACGAGGAAATAACTTACGAGGAAAGAACGAGAAATCCACCAACTTAACACGTTTTTTTTGCCACCAACCTAATTTTTCGTCGTAAATTCCTAGCAAAATTCAACTACCAGATTCGAAAATTTTCTATATATATGGAGGTTTGAACATAATTTTAAGCACACCAACAAGAAAAAAAAA
>NC_027748.1:13139400-13139936 GCF_000695525.1 Brassica oleracea var. oleracea
CCGCTCTACATCAGAAGGACGTGGTTCAAGATTTACGCTGTAAGTTTTTACAATTTATTCCTGATTTATATTTTTTTAAATTTTATTTTTCTAAACTAATTATTAATGTTTTTTTTTTGCAGCAAAAATTTAATTGGTTCATGGGGGTCACTGAGAAGGTGCGGAAAGAGTTTATCGACAAGGCGAAGAAACGTTTGTTGGACACGGTCTCCAACTGGAAGGGTGGCTGGATCGTGAAGGGTTATGAGCGGGGTAAACCCTCAACCATCACCACGGACGTGTGGGATGGCCTCATCCGTTACTGGAGGGATCCTGATGCCATGAGAGTCGCCCAGTCTTGCTCCGCCTCCCGTAACTCGGTAGATGAGCATGGCCACAGGGCGATGCAACATAGTACGGGACAAAAACCACACGCACGCGTCCGTTTGGAAATGGTACGTAATTTAAATATTTAACTATTTGATTTTTAATATATATATATATATATATATATAATAAAAACTTTCTTAACTATTTTTAGGCCAAGGAGTTGGGAC
>NC_027748.1:13140486-13152280 GCF_000695525.1 Brassica oleracea var. oleracea
GTCTTTTACGACGAATCATTTACGAGTTTCTTACGAGGAAGCACAACGACCGCGTTACGTGGAAACCCCACGTGGTCTTTACGACGAAAACTTAATTCTTCTTTACGAGGAAAATATAACCTCGCTAATTAACGAGGAAATGGCGACGAATCTTCTCTTACGACAATCATATAACGACGAAACGCCTTTCATCGCCATTTCCTCGTAAGCCTTCTTTTCCGAGGAAATAACGACGATTTTGGCCGTCGTTAAATTTGTGTTTTCTTGTAGTGACGGTCCGATACCTCTTCGTCGTGCCTCCGGCTTTTTTGTTCTGCCTTTTTTTTCTCTTCCAATATACTACACTACTATAAAACATAGTTATATACATGGTAATAAAATTCTATAGTTATAAAAATAGAAATAAATAATATTTCAAAATTTGTAAAATATTATTATTTAATATCATATTTGAGTAGATTTACTTTAATTATGATGAATAATTTACAACTATATTTTTAAAAAATACCAAAAATATAAATCAACATTAAATGTAATCACATGTGCCACATTTAACTATAAGCCATGTCATCTAGTATGCCATGTGACATTTATTTAGTGAAAATGATTATAAATAAAATATATGTTAAAATTATTTTGCAAATAATATCTAGAGGATATATTGTGCACTAAACCATGAAATTTATATTTTATCATACTTAGTAATAATAGTTGTTGGTAATATCCAAAAATAATAATTTACATATGAATTTAATAGAATCAAAATATTAAAATTTAATATATTATGAACTTTATGTTGACAAAAAACAATCCATAATTTTTTTTACATTTTAGATTATACAAATTGTTAATTTAATTATAAACATAAAAAAATAAAAAATTGAAATATAACATCTTAAATCTGAATTGGTTTTCATATTCATCAATATTGAAAAAATGAATCTGGGAAAAAAACGAAAAATTAATCCATAAACAGTTTATTAAATTACATTATTTAAATTAATTAGTAACTAAAATATCTGTTTATAATTAGTTTCATTTATTTTTGAGAATAGTTTTTGTTAAAATAAAAGGTAATATAATTCATAGATATGCTGCATAAAAAAAGTTTGAAAAGATTAAATAATGAAAAAACAAAAGGAACTAGGACCCGTAGAAAAGATCTATCGCTTTTTGTTTATCATAATACAACTGTTGCTTTCAAAAAAAAAACACTAATATATATAAAAGAAATATAAAATAAAACAGGAAATGGACCCACCGCAGAAACTGACGCAAGGAAAAAAAAATGAAAAAAGTAAAAGAAAAGGATAAAAGAAAAGATAAAAGAAAAAGTAGTTTTGGAAGACAAAAAAGAAAAGGGGCATTGAGAATAAGTGAAGGATATTGAGATTGATTTTCTTTTGTGATAAGGGCATACTGAATTAAAGTCCAAAGGAAAAAAGACGATGAGGGTATAAGTGTAATTTTTCATTTATTAATGTGAAAATCGAGTATATATCAACAATAAAACGTGGATAATTGATTTTCGAACCTACGACCTGTAAAACCCCTGTAAAGCTTTAGTCTAGCGGAAAAACAACTTCGCTACGCTGTACTCACTCAATTGTTATAAGTATAAGTTAATAACATATGCAAAATAATAATAAAACAAGAAAAATGTTTTGTCCTTTCCTCGAACTCGGGTTACTGCGTTCAATGTTATTACCACTAAACCAAGTGACATTTCTTAGGTTCTTTTATCGGTCTAATATATATAAATCAAAAAGACATAAAATGCCTAAAAATAATCCTCCATTAATCCCCTGATTTTCTCATTCGAGGACGGATAACACCTACAAAATTTTTGAACATTGCATATAATATATGAAGATTTATTATCGGATACTTTTAGCTGCCATTTCCACAAAGGTGAGGATAAAAATCTAACCAGTTTCATACCAACAATTTTTTAATTGAAAAGATTAAAAAATTTACAAACCTAAAATAGCACAATTAGTCAAAACAAGATTATTTTATAAAAATCTAAAAACTATGGTTAGCTCTATTGTGTGCAATGGAAATGATTTGTCATGGATCCATTAGAGGAGATGACTAGATGCAATGTGGTTATGTTCCTTTTATAAAAGACGAATCTCTAAAGAAAAGGCCTGCCCTGCCTAATGGCTTTTTACTCTTCTGTGGTAAAGTTGGTTAGTGTTGAAGCATCAGTGTATATTAGCATATCAGGAATGAGAAATCTTACCAAACGATCCAAACCACACTTGAAATAACGAGAACAAGACATAATTTGTCTATTTAATTTGATATATCTATACTATTAAAAGAAAAGTAGTCCTAAAAAATCTACTTAAACAAAGTTATTGGACTATCTAAACTATTTTTTATTTTTTGGTCCAACAATTATTTACTCTAACTATACACAATTACTACTTTAATTATATATATATGTTTCATACACCACAAAACTGGGTTTTCGTTTTTGAAACTTTGAGATTTATATGACTAAACCAAATCTATATAATAATAGATGAGTTTTTGCTCTCTTCTGAGCTTGTCCAAGGTGCTGACCTTAAGTTTTTGTGTCGGTTCTGATTTGTCCAATGTTCTGACCTTTGAACCTTCTTTGATACAAATCTCTTAGTGTTTGTGTCTTTTGGTCTCAGGTGGCTTGCAAGAAATTAAAAAAAAAACAGCATACTGTTCCTAAACTACTAGAAACAGTTCTGAAGACAAGAAACATAATGAGTGTCGGAACTTCCCGTGGTGATGCACAATCTTTCAAGCTAGACACGTTCTTGAAACTCTCTAACGTCAAAGGAACTGATGGCAAAACCACACTCTTACACTTTGTTGTCCGTGAGATCATCCGTTCTGAAGGAGTTCGTACTCTCCGCCTCCAGAGATCAAGCAAAAGCTTCTCCAGCGTTAAAACAGACGATACCAACACAGACATAAGTCCACAGTCTGTCGAACGTTACCGAAGCAGGGGACTTCAAGTGGTTTCGGGACTAACCACAGAGCTTGAAGATGTCAAGAGAGCGGCTATCATAGACACTGATGGATTAGCTTCAAGACAACCTAAGCGGCTCACTTACGAACTCTAGGGAATTTCTGAAGTGGATGGACAAAGAGAGCAATTTTGAGATAGCTTTAGCTGGGTTCATAGAACGTGCAGATGGTGATATCAAATGTTTGAAGGAAGCAAAAGAGAGGATCATGGTGTTAGTGAAAAGCTGTGCAGAACGTGCAGATGGTGATATCAAAAGTTTGAAGGAAGCAAAAGAGAGGATCATGGTGTTAGTGAAAAGCTGTGCAGAACGTGCAGATGGTGATATCAAAAGTTTGAAGGAAGCAAAAGAGAGGATCATGGTGTTAGTGAAAAGCTGTGCTGATTGTTTCCATGGCAAATCTGCTAAGAATGAGATAATAAAGCCACAACTGATCTGAAACTCTTTGGTGACAATCTGAAGGTACATTCCCCTCTTTTTGCAGCTTGGATCAATCAATGTTCTAACTGCTTACGTTGCCATTTTGTCTGAGGTCATTCGTTTTTCATTTTCATTTTCATTTTCCAAAAGCTATTGGAAGACAATCTCCCCCTTAACAGAGTATACAAATTAAAAGATGTGTCTCCTGCTCCAATTCGTTTCTTTCAGTGACATGAAGGGGTCGTTGGTCGGATTTGACTGAGAATCAAAACGAAGCTTTGAGAGCAGAAGTTACACGATGAAGAAACTGGATCTGAGAAAAACTGAAGATTAGCAGCTGCGTAATATCTTGAGGATATATGAATATACACACAAAACACGAAAAGACATTGCGGATAGAAAGCTTGGAAACACCAAGAAGTCATAGAATGAAAACAAGAGAAAACAGTATTATATAGAGTAAGCTTCTTACTGCAATAAGTTAATTCTTTTAGTACACCAAGTGCTGCTATTATTTTTTTCTAAAGAGCACCTACTTTTATATTTAATAGTTTCCTACAAAATATAGAAAAGACTAAATCATTATTTATTTTTTATTCATTTATATTCATGTAAACCAAACTTTCCACTAGGACTCAAACTTTTATCCGAAATACGGATTCGATCCGGATCCGATCCGAAAATCCGGATATCCGGAGGGGCCAAATCCGGATCCGGATAGTAAAATGTTGGATCCGTCAAATCTGGATCCGGATATCTTGATTTTTTTAGTCCGGATATCCTGATCCGTAAGTTTTATTAATAACTATTTCAAAAATAGTAATATCTATATATAAAAAATAATTTTATTTAATATATTTTTATTTTTATAATAGTATATGTAAATTTTATATAAATTTTTTAATATTATACATAAAAATAATTTATTTATTTTTTTGTCGTCTACCCATCTAAGCTAGATCAAGTGGAGAACAGATGAGCCGATTCTCCTAAGAGCATCTCCATCTGTCTGTGTCTGATCTATATGGGAAAAAAGATAGTCTCTGGTCCTTGCATCCTTTGCTAAAGCGTCTGCTCGGCCATTCCGGCTCCGAGAAATATGAGATATCCTCACATCCTCGAAATCCTCTTGTAATCTCTGTAAAGCCTCGATCTCTGTCGCGAACGCTGGCCAATCCATCGGGTTTGTAGTCATTTACACTAAGTCCGAGCAATCCGTCTCAAACCGTACCGAGGTTATCCTTCTGACTCTCATACAAGAGGCTGCCCAAAGTAAACCTTCCATCTCAGCATGCAAAGCTGAAAGGCTCTTGTGACACGCTCTTAATCCGAAGTATTCTGAGCCCATTTGATCTTTAAGACTCCACCCTAAGCCACTAACGCTGCCATTATTGATCCATGATGCATCAATTTGACAGGTAGGGATTCAGGGCATCCAAGGGGGCACTGTCTCAATCTCTGTAGTGGGGGGGGGAATCGTCTTGATCCTCCTTTGCTTCCTCCTTCTCGTTAGCTTTTCTCCAACATTCTGCTTCAAGAGAGGCGTGTTGAAGAGTGTCGATTGGGGATACGTCTTTCCCATTAAAGAGTTTGTCGTTCCTCGCCTTCCAAATGTACCAACAAATCCATGGGAAGGTATTGAACTGTGGTCTCAAATGGGCCACCTCTATTCTCTTCCAAAACAGAAAGTTCGTGTTTTGATAAATAGATGTACTCGGGAAGTAACCAGGAAGGGACGGATAGTCCGATAAAGCCCAAACCTGAAGGGCTGGGAGGCATTCAAAAAGAAGATGATTAATCGACTCCACTGGGCCAGCACATCTAGGACAACTCCTATCGGTGCCCATGTGTCTATACATGAGCCTCTCTGTCGTCGCCACACAGCCCGAGATAGCCTGCCACAAAAAATGCTTCATCTTGCCCGGGGCCTGTATCTTCCACACATGCTCTGTAGGCCTGTGATACTTGGTTCTATAAACCCTTCTTGTGAAAGACTCAACTTGGTTGATCGAAGTAGGTCATAGCCGGTTTTAACAGAATAAACTCCTGATTTTGTGTGGTTCCAAACATATCCATCCGGAGCACGAGATCGAGAGGGTTTCAGCCCAAGTATCAAAGGGATATCACCTGGGTGAAAGAAATCCCGTAAAAGTTGTGTATCCCACTCCTCGGTATCATTCCTAATAAAGGACTGAACAAGAAGTTGGGGTAGTCTGTATACAATGTGGTCAGCAGGTCTAGGTGGTCGGGCCACTCCATCTGGAACCCAAGACTCACTCCAAACCCTCTTATCTCGAACCGTACCAATTGTTTTCCGTATACCCAATATGAGTAGAGGTTTTGCTGCCATAATACTACGCCATCCATATGATGGTGAGTATGTACGCCGATCTTCTAATGGAGAGGTGTGATTATAGTATCTCCCTTTTAAAACACGTGCTAGTAAGGAGTTCGGATAATGAATTAATCTCCACAATTGTTTTGCAAGAAGCGCTATATTGAAATCATGAAGATCGCGAAAGCCTAATCCCCCCGAATCTTTGGGAGTACAGATCTCGTCCCATGCTTTCCAATGTAAACATCTGCTGTTTTGTTTTGAGCTCCACCAAAAGTTAGACGTTGTACTCCTTAATTTATCGGTAATGCTCTGTGGAAGCAAGTAACACGACATTACAAATGTCGGAACTGCGTGAGCCACAGATTTGACTTGAACTTCTTTTCCTCCTTTAGAAAGAAGTCTTGATGACCAAGTGTTGACTCTCCCATTGAACCGATCTTGTACAAAGGAGAACACTTTCATCTTCGAGCCACCGATTTGTTCTGGTAATCCAAGGTACATCCCCATGCCGCCTTCTGAAGAGAAACCTAAGACATCTTTTATATCTTGCTTCCGAGAATACTCCACTCGGTTTCCAAAAAACATCGATGATTTGGATGCATTTAGTCGTTGTCCTGATGCCTTTCCATTTATGTCTAAAATGTCTATGATCTCCTTGCATTGGCTTAATTCCGCCTTACACAAAAGAAAAGACTGTCATTGGCAAAAAGAAGATGAGAGATCCTTGGGCTTGCCCTAGCAACACGGAGACCCATAATCTTTTTCTCCGCTTCCGCCCCATTTAGAAGTGAGATCAATGCCTCCGTACACGTGATAAACAAAAATGGGGAAAGGGGGTCTCCTTGTCTTAACCCTCTCCTAGGTAGAATTCGCCCTCTTGGTTGTCCATTGACTAAGACTTGATATGTGACCGACGTGACATAACACATAATGAGGTCAACCAGTCTTTCATCAAAGCCCATCTTTAGCATCAAAGCCGCTAAGAAGCTCCACTCCACTATATCATAAGCTTTGCTCATATCTGTTTTAATAGCCATGAAGTCTTCCCTACATCTTTGGTTCGTCCGTAGGGCGTGGAAGTTTTCGTGTGCTATCAGAATGTTGTCAGTGATCAAACGTTTTGCCACAAAGGAAGATTGTGTCTCCGGGATCAAGCGCGGTATAACTCACTTGAGTCTCTTGCATAGAAGCTTAGATATAATCTTGTAAATAACATTACAAAGACTAATAGGTCTGAAGTCGGTCATGTCCCGAGGTTTTTTCTTTTTCGGGATGAGACAGATATTCGTCTGGTTCAATAATGGGTCGAATCTACCTGTCGCAAAGAAATCTCGGACAAGTCTAATAATATCTTGCCGCATCTCCCGCCAGAATTTCTGAAATAATTTACTAGTCATACCATCTGTACCAGGTGCTTTATTCGGGTTAATGTCGAAGAGAGCTCTTCTAATTTCCTGTTCCGACGGTTCCTCGAAGAGTGGATTGCTATCATGGCTTGCTGCCTCTCAGTTGTCGGGTTACTAGATAAGAAGAATGATGATAGACGGTGGTGGTTCTGGTACTCTTGTGTTCCTGGATCTGCATTGACCATCTTTTGGCTTTACTACTTGCTCAGGTACACTAGAGAGAGTATACGTTTCAGATACCATTATTACGTTTGACAGATATTCATAATTAAACTACTATTAGATTTAAGACAAGTCGAGTGCAATTAGTCTCAGGTTTTATATAGCTCAACAGATGCCGGTTTATAGATATTATTATGCAATTTTTAGGTACCATTATCCTCGTGTTAGTCGTTCATGTCAATTCGTTTTATTCACTCTCTCTCTGTAGACATGTGCTAAGAATCTGTTCTAGGCTTCCCAAGTTCCGGGTGGGATGCTATCTGGCTTCCATTTGGCCCCCTTCGGTTTGTGCATCTATCCCGTGTATATTGTATAATTATCATGAGCCTAATGTTTGTATCAACTTACTCTAATTTGAATTTGAAGCGGAGCGGGAACTTGTCTATACGTGGACCATCTACTGGAGGAATCATCCGAACAAGTGAAAAAACTAAGGAACTATATGTATGTATGCATATAAAGCAAGGTAGAGATAAAAACGGTAGATTCCAAGTCATGCAGGTCAGATCTTCATTGGTATGTGTAATGATTTCTCCAACGACTCAAACAATTTACTTGACATTGGTGCATTATCAATCATAAATCGATACAGATGGTCTAAACAAATACTCCTCGTTTCATTATAAGTGTTGTTTTAGATTTCGACACACGGATTAAGAAAACAATTAATTTCGTATATTTCTTATAAAAAACACTATTAACTATACACCTAACCATATTTCAACTAATAGAAAAATAAATTTTGCATAAAATTAATAAATTTTGCATTGAAAATCGAAAACAACACTTATTTTATAAAGAAATTTTTTTTCTAAAACGACGGAGAGAGTACAAATCAATTATGAGGTGTTGTAAATTTGTTTTAAGTATTTTCATGGATGAAGAATTCAAGTATAAGATAAATGTTCTTTCCAATAACTGCATCAGTGCTTCCAAAGTAGCTACAAAGTTGAAAAAGAAACAAAACTTGAAAACATCTGATGAGGAGGTTACAAGATTGTTCAATCCTCTTCATCGATGACTTTAGTGCCAAGACCGGAGAGACCTTCTGCAGGGATTTCAGCGACAGTAACAAGGGAGAAGAACTCTTCCTTGGCATCTTCGTCATCATTTCTCTTACGAGCAACTCGGACTCTGATCCTTCTAGGAGGACCTCTGATACCTCTGCTCCAAATCTGCTTGTTCAGCTTCGCATCCACTCTCACATCCTTTGTCCCCATTGCCTTCTCTGCAAACTTCCTTATCTCCTTGATTGCCTTTGGAGCCTTCTTCTTGAAGGTACTGTTTAAGAGACACAACAAACCACAAAGATACATTTCATTGAAAGCTAAATTCCCTTTAAAGTTGAGTGCACAACTCGAATTAACACATTGGCAATAAGCTTAATATTGAGATTCCACCAAAATGCTAAGGTGCTGATGAAACCATCAAACAGTTTAGACTTTGAACCAACAGAACAAACCGATGCATAGAAGGTTAATTTATGTCGGAACACTTACCAGCTATGAAGGCGACGGTGAAGGTTGATGGTGTACTCTCTGGTCACCACCTCCTCTTTTCTTCCCTTCTTCTCTGACATTTTAATATATTTTTCTCTGTTCCTGCGTATATCCGAAACTCAAACCAGTTAAACTCAGATAGGTTTATCTATATGGCCCAATCAGCTCACTGTTTGTTCACTACACATCATTTGATTGTCAACCAAATGAAGGAATATGTATAAGAATCAACTGGCCTGAATATAAAACGAAGATAAGCGAAATAAAGTTAAGACAGTGAGAGAAACATACCTTCGCTTAGAGAGAGACGGTGGGGACGGAGGAGTCGTTGGCTTATATGCGGCGCTCAGTAAGTTACCCTAGTCGATTTAATGGGCTTTTTAATCTCTCACTTTTATAGCCCAATTAAGAATTTCTGAACTGATTTTTTCCACAATAACGTTCGATAGAGGCACACTAGATGATAACTAGATCAATATAATTAACAAAACAACTAAATGATCAAACGCCAGGCGTTTGGTCTAGTGGTATGATTCTCGCTTTGGGTGCCTGCATTACTCTTCGTGGACCACAACCAGATAGAATATAGAGCCGAGTCTAGTTTAGATTTTTTTATTGAATACATTAGTCTTTTTTTTTTTTTTTGACAAACACTTCAATATAGCATAAAACATTAGTAACGAACAACAAACACTTAAACATTATTTAATATAGTCTCCTGCAAATAGTGATCCCATGACCAAGAGCAATTTGCGAGATCTGCACACGCTTATCAGCCGAGAGTTTCTTGTTCAGCTCATGGGCTGTTTTCTTGCCTTCTCTCTTCCCCTCGGGCTTGGACGAGTCCGGCTCAGCAACTGATCCTCCCCAAAGAGTTTTGTCATACACTATAATCCCACCAACCTTGATCAATCTCATAAGCCTTTCATGGTAGTTCCAGTAACTCCCCTTGTCTGCATCATCCACAAATGCGAAATCAAATCCACCCTCGTTCTCTTTCTGCCATCACAAACATCAAACACACAAAGACCATAGTCAAGATACTAAACCAAACGTGAGTAACAAGAAAGGTACACAAAGGAAAGAAGATAGATACTATACATGGTTTAAAAGCTCGTCGAGGACTGGAAGAGGTTCAGACTTTCTGAAATCAATCTTGTGTACAACACCAGCCTCTTGATAACCGGCAACCCTAGTTCATACGAGCTTCTGTTCACATTAATGGCTATAACCTGAAAAATCTTGTGAGTGACTAAATCAGTAGCAGAGTGAAAAAACTTGTGTATTTTTCTTGGTCATGTCCAACACACCTTGCCATCTTCTGGTAATGTAAGAGCAGTGAGAGAAGAGAGTATCCAGTGAAAATCCCAACTTCGATCGTCTTCCTTGCATTTACCAGTTTAAGAAGCATCTCTATTAACTGGCCAGCGTCCGGTGCAGCAGCCATGATAGCCAGAGCGTGGTTATGGGTAAGGATCCTAAGCTCCTTGAGAGCCTCTTGTTCGCGTGGGTACACACTTACTGCATGCAAACATTTTCAAAAGTTATTAAAAAAATGGAAACCCAAACGAGAGAAAAGGTGGTGATGATGAATTTGAAGGGGGCACACCTTGTAGAGCTCTTTACTCTGGAGCAATCCCTTGGAAAAATCTGATGCATTAGCTTCATCGTTAGCCATTGTAATCGCAGTCTCTTTTTCCCAAACACACACAAGTACCTGGCCATGGAACAGTGATATAGATAACTAAACCATGCCATAATTTAAGACATTAAGCAGAGAACAATATTTTATATATTTTCATGGAAATATCTCTAAACACATGTTCGATATGACTAACATATGAGCATTTCCCTATCTGTAACGTGTTTCTTCTAAAACCACTAGAACATACCAATCATTCAACATTTTCTATCGTAGACTATAACATAGAGGTTACGATGGGTCAAACACTCTCATACAGAAAAGAAGCATTATAGAGAGAAGAAGACTAAAAACGAAGAAGGATTGAGAGAGAAAGTACCAGAGTGCTTAAGCCTTAGTTTCTGAATCTTCCACTACAATGCAGGTTTGAATTTATAGGAGAAGGTACACCGAACAGTCGTCGTCACAATCAGATTTTACTCTTCTCTGTCAAGACTGGTAAGTGTTGACGTATCAGTGTACCATCAGGGATGAGATATCTTACCAAACAGTCCAACACACAGTTTAAGAGTGCCAAGCTTTGCTGTTGTACTAACTATATCTTGTTTCTATTATCTCTATTGTGAGCATGAAAAATGGTAGTGCCATTCATGGAATCATCTTCCTTTCTATAAAGAGGAATCTACAAAGGAAACGCGTGCCTAATGGCTTTTTACTTCGCTTGTAAGTTGTAAGTGTGGACGCATCAGTGCATTAAATCAGGAATGAGACATCTTACCAAACGGTAACGATGATACACACACCAATGAAACTGTCAAACGAAGAGCAAACATGTTGTCTATTGATATTATTAAGATTTAAGAGCTAGCATGAGTGATGATGCCTCAGCTTCAACTTGTGTGTATTAAATTATCCAGAGACAGAAAAAGAAATCAAATTTTGCCTCCAATGCACTACAAGAAAACAGCAAGGATACTGAGGGAAAAAATCGTCAGAATTTCGTCGGAATAACATTATTCCGACGACATACCGACGAAACAAGTCCTCGGAAATAATTCCTCGGAATTTCTTCTTTCCTCGGAAATCCTTCGGAATTTTCCGACGGAATTCCGAGGAAACAAATTTCCGAGGAAATTCCGAGGATCACTAGTTTGTCGGAAATCTCCTCGGAATATACCGAGGGAGAACTTCGTCGGGATATTTCCTCGGAAGTTCATCGATCGATGCGTTTTTGGACATATATCCATCGATCGATC
>NC_027748.1:13154262-13164518 GCF_000695525.1 Brassica oleracea var. oleracea
CGTGTGTAAATAGAGTAAGAGGGAGGATGAAGATATGGAGTGAATGAAGAGGAAGAGGAGTGCTTGTATTTATAGTTTAAATCCTGCCGACAGACCGAGGAAATTCCGACGAAATTCCGACGGAAAAGGCTAGTTCGTCGGAATTTCCTCGGAATTTTGTAAAATCCCCCAACGGCTCTCCAACGGCTATAATATTTCCTCAGAATTCATCGGTTTTTTCCGAGGAACACATTTTTCCTCGGAATATTCCGACGGATTGATATTTCCTCGGAATTCCGTCGGTATATCCCGAGGAAATTCCTCGGGATATTCCGAGGAATTCATTTTCCGTCGGAATGTCCGTCAGAATACCGCTGTTTTCTTGTAGTGATGCGATAATAAACCGCTAATTTATGGATTAAAAAAAAAAGCTTTTTTAGCGTTCAATGGTTTGAAAGGCATGTTTGTTCATGGGAGTTGCTTCGTTTCTTCAAAGGTAGTAGCAGTGGCGGATCCAGTGGGGTCATTTATCATATAAATATATTTAAATTATTAATTGTAATAAAATATAAAATAATATTAATAAATATAAAATAATATTTATGTCATATATTATAGTATTAAATAAATTTACTCTTAAAATTTGTAAACCATTTAAAAAATCTAAAACAAAACAGAAAATTTACATATTGTAAATATACCAATATAATAAAAAAATATTGAAAAAAATAACTATGTTCTTAAAATTAAATATTATGTATAAGCTAGTTAATTGTGTTTGTTTGTCTATTGATGAAATAGTGTTTTTTTTTTTGAGCGATAATTTTTTTATTTATGAAATAGACAATTTTATCATATGTGAATATTATAGTTGTCTATATCGTAAGATATGAAATGTACTATATAAATTGCACATGAAAAGTTATGTTTAAAAATGCATATGCGTTACACACAAGAAATTATGGAGCTTTTTGTGGTATTTAATGACATGGAAAAAGTATTAATTAGAGAGAGCAAGAAAAACAATTATTAAGCAAATCAAAAAGTAAATAAAGAACGTGTAAAGAGACTTTTACTGAATGACGTGTCTAGCAAGTAGCAACACTAAAAAGACTTTAACTAATTAAGAAATCTACACTAGATGATGACTAGATAGCAATGAAAAATATAAACAAATTGTTTAAAACAATGTAAAACAATGAAACAACTAATCAACCTGACTTCGATTTTCGGAACCAAGACTGTACGAGGACCACAACCAGATAGTATACAGAGCGAGTCTAGTGAACTGGTTCATAACTTATAAAACATAGAAATAGCCAAACTCAATAAGAGAGGAACATACAACTAGTTTAGTGTTTTTCGTGAATATATTAGTCTTTCTTAGTAACGAACAACAAACACTTATGGCATAAAACATCATTTAATATAGTCTCCTGCAGATAGTGATCCCATCACCAAGAGCAACTTGCGAGATCTGCACACGCTTATCAGCCGAGAGTTTCTTGTTCAGCTCGAGGATTGCTTTCTTGCCTTCTCTCTTCCCCTCGGGCGTGGACGAGTCAGGTTCAGCAACTGATCCTCCCCAGAGAGTGTTGTCATACACTATGATCCCACCAACCTTGATCAGTCTCATAAGCCTCTCATGGTAGTTCCAGTAACTCACCTTGTCTGCATCCACAAATGCGAAATCAAATCCACCCTCGTTCTCTTCCTGCCATCGCAAACATCAAACACACAAAGACCATAGTCAAGATACTGAACCAAACGTGAGTAACAAGAAAGATACACACTATATAGAAAGAAGCTATACATGGTTTAAAAGCTCGTCGAGGACAGGAAGAGCTTCAGACTCTCTGAAATCAATCTTATGTTCAACACCAGCCTTCTTGATGACTGGCAACCCTATCTCATATGTGCTTCTGTTCACATCAATGGCTATAACCTGCAAAATCTTGTGTACTAAATAAGTAGCAGAAACACAGATACATATAGCACAATGAAAAACTTTTGTCCTTTGTTCACATACCTTGCCATCTTCAGGTAATGTAAGAGCAGTGAGGAGAAGAGAGTATCCAGTGAAAACCCCAACTTCGATAGTCTTCCTTGCATTTACAAGATTCAGCAGCATCTCCATTAGCTTGCCAGCGTCCGGTGCAATAGCCATATTAGCCATAGGGTAGTTATGAGTAACGCTCCTCAGCTCCTTGAGAGCTTCTGGCTCGCGTGGGTACACACTCGTCTCCAGTATATACTGCAACATTTTTTCAAAGAAAGTTATCAGGAAAAAAAAGCGGAAAGTTAAAACGTAGTGATGAATATGTATGGGGGGCGCACTTTGTAGAGCTCTTCACTCTGGAGCAATCCCTTGGAAAAATCTGATGCCTTAGCTTCATCTTTAGCCATTGTAATCGCCGTTTCTTTTCCCAAAACACACTCAAGTGCCTCGCCGAGGAACAATGACATAGATAAGTAACCATGGAATGATTTAAGACATTACGAAGAGAATTAAGTGTTCATAACGAAAAGAAACATTACAGAGAGAAGAAGACTAATACCGAAGAACGAGAGAGAGAGTACCAGAGTGCTTAAGTCTCAGTTTCTGATCTTTCACTACAATGCAGGTTTGACTTTATAGGAAATTGTCAAAGTACACTGAACATGTGTCAAAATCTGATTTTCTTCCTTTGATAAAAGAGGAATCTACGTAGGAAAGGCGTGACTAATGGCCTTTTACCCTTCTTTGTCAAGACTGGCAAGTGTTGGCGTATCAGTGTGTACCATCATGAATGAGATATCTTACCAAACAGTCGAAACACAGTTTAAAAGTGACAAGCTTTGTTGTACGATCTCTTGTTTCTATTATCTCTATTGTGAGCATGAAAATGGTAGTCCCATTAGAGGGATGACTAGATGCAATGTGACCTACAAAGGAAAGGCGTGCCTAGTGGCTTTTACTCTTCTCTAGTAAGGTTGACGGATTGGTGTATTATCAGTAATGAGACATCTTACCAAACGATAACGATGATGAAAATGACAAACCAAGAGCAAACATGTTTTCTATTGATATTATTAAGTGCTAGCATGAGTGATGATGCCTCAGCTTCAAAACTTGTGTGTATTAAATTATCCGGAGAGAAAAATAAATCGATTTTTTGGCTCTAGTGCGATAATAAACCGCCAGTTTATTGAATTAAAAAGCATTTTTTTAGAGTTTAATGGTTTTAAAAGGCATGTTTGTTCATGGGAGTTGCTTCGTTTCTTCAAGGGTAGTAGCCAGTGAAAGTAAAGCCTCTTCCAACGATCTCACCTGCACAGTACCAGGCGAAGCATTCCAGACCAAAAAGTGCTGCGATTCCAGCATCTTCAACCTTCAAATCCGCCCTATTCTTCCACAAACCTTTCACGTGATCCACTTCCTTCCAGAACAACTCTGTACGTCCAGGGATGCTACCATCCAAGGAAAGAAAGAAAAAAATGACGAAGTACAGTTGTTACTGAACACCATATCTAGAAACACTGTAAAGACCTTGATCAAGAAATCTACGCTAACACTTCTCTATAAGCACTGAAATGCTGGTATCTAGTGACATGCATCAAAGCAGATACTTTAAATATGTGTTTATAGTCCATAACCATCACTAAAACTAACAGATAACGAGCTAAGACTCTCTGCATCTTTCAATATCCCCCATCAAAGCAACCATGGAAGAGAAACAGAAACCAAACCCTTCACAGCATAATAACAAACAACAGATAAAGCTTTAACCTTTACTACACAAAGAAAGCTATTAAACAGCAGTGCTTAGGCACAATATTGCAGAAAATTCTACCATGCAAGAAATCCAGCTAGCACGCAATTATCTCATCTAACAAACACATCAAAGCGAATCCAGAGGATCAGAAGAAGAGAGATCAAAAAGGAAAAATCAAAACAGACCTAGCAAGACGAGTGTAGAGAAGCTGCTTAGACAACTCATTGCATTTCTCGACAGTGGCTGGCTCCTGGATATAGTGCTTGTTCTTCTCCAGCAACTGTTTGTAGTAAGTCGTGCCGTGCTTCGACACAAACTTTGATGCTTCACAGGCCTTGGATTTCAATTGTAGCATCTTTGACGCCATCTTTCAAAGACTCTTCCCTAAGATTCACAAACCAAAAGAGACTAATGGATGGATGAAGCAGTAGCAGCCATTATCTATATATATAAAGGGGGTAACACTAAAAAGGTTATATTCCAATTCCATTATTAAATGCAATCAAAAGAACTAAAACAAACCCTAATCATCGATCAAAAATAGTTTGACCTAAACAAACCTTCATCATCGAAAGTTAAGATCATTCCCAAATAGCCAGACCTCGGGAAGATTAAACTATCACTCGTAAGCACACACTCAATCAAATCAATCACTCATCAAAGCAAGCGACTCGAAAGCGCAGATCTATCCCTTAGTCAAATTACCAGAAGGAAAAAAGTGGAAACGAAAAGATGAAATTTCGATCACCTTGCTGATTTCGACGGCGACGGAGATTGAACTGGCGGTGTCGCTGTTACCGGAGAACAAGAGTGAAGCAGCTGGATCAATGGAATCCCTAGGCTTGTTTGTGACGAGGTTTTTGTTTCCTAGAGGATTTGCAGACAATGGTACGGGGCCTTTCGGTAACATCTTACTAGCGCACAATTGAGTAGGCCTGATACAACGTAGGCACAGGGCCCATGGTTTATTAATTAGTGGCAAGTTTATTTCACTGGCCAACAACATTCCCTTTTATAAAAAAAAAAATCTAATTTAAATTTTTGTGATTCGTACCCTGTTCGGGACTACGCTAGGCGTTAGTCGGGCGGTAATTTCGGGTCTAGCGAGTTTATCAAAAAATTAGGGATTAAGCGGAGTAAACGCGGAGCCTAGTTTTTATATTTTAATTATATATATAAGGATATATAGTAGTACATGCCAAAAAAAAAGACGTAGAAACTTAGTCCAGTGGTCCATGACATATTTGTGGTTTTAAAAGGTGTTGGGTTCGAACTGATTGTGACGTAAGTTTTCCTTTTTCTTTTATTAGCGCGCATTGGAAAAAAAATTTAAGAAACCAGTTGAATTTGTTCCACATCGACTAATATCAGTAAGAGGGGTCGTGGAATCTCCATATAAATAGATAGAGAAGGTTTCATCTCGTTTAAAGAAAATTGGGCTGGTTTTATGTTCCGAAATTTGTCATATAAGTAATATTTTGGTCTGAATCGATTTTGGTCTGATTTTTAGCGTTTATTTGGTTTTTAAATCAATTAATCCGATTTCCAACTAATTAAACCGAATAGGTCCAAATCGTTGCGGTCATGCTCCGCCGAATGCCTAGACGGGCGGCTAGGCGTCCGCGTTTAAGAACATGGGATTTGTATGTAACACTTCAAATCAATATTATTAATTCAGAATCATTGTTAATTTTTACCCCTACAACTACTTGGAATATTACTTATTTTACCATTAGACCTCTTTTAAATAAATTAAATGCCAGTATTTAACATATATATATATATATATATCTACCTACCTATTGTAGCGCGGATCAAGATCTAGTAAAAGGTTAAACGTTTCACTCTTAGATGGCGCTAACATCTGACTTGAATTGGTGTGAGGTCTCAAAAACACATAGAAAATTCATCATTATAGACATTTAACCTACACAACTTGGAATTGTTAAGTTTTAATTTATGTGTGTTTAATAATATATTAGAGTATGATCCGCGCATTTGCAAATGTTTTTTTCACTTTAGTATCAAAATTTATATGAAAATAAATATTAGGTGTGTTATTTATAAAATATATATTTTATTTCATTATAATTATCGGTAAACAATGTAAATTCGCTGGACCTTAATTATTTAAAAACATGGTCTTGTTATAGGCTTCTTGGAGCATATTTATCCGTTGAAAACATTATTTTGGTATGAATTTTGTTTAAAATCACATTTATGTGATATAAGTTTACTTTGTATTGAGTTGATTTAAAATATTTTATATTAGTTAAAAACATATGTTAATATATAACTTATTTGTGTATAATTAAATCCCATTAATTTTTATGTTTTCTATATTTCAATTAAAATATCTTAATTCATATTTTAATATATTTTACACTTGTCAAAATTTATTTTTATAATCAATTTGATTTTGCTCTAATATAAAGAGAGAAAATGCCACCTAATATTCATCCATCAGTATAGAACTACTATAAGTATTCTCTTGTCCTTTCAATTACTTTCTTTTCTTTAAAATTTGTTTCCTTTTTTTGAATACGTAAAACTATGACATATTTGGTGAGAACATATTCTTACAGTAAACTTAGAAAACAAATGAGAAGAAATCTAACTACAAAATTTTGGTGATAATTATGATTGTAGATGCAACAATCGAGGAAAAGTAAATGGGAGATGTACATGTTGGATTTGATGCTCTTGATATCAACTGCATGGGATATGGTTTCAGGTTTGTTTCTTTTCAACAATTTTTTTTTTAAAATCAAAGACATTAGGTAGTTGAGAAATTCTATAAGATGCAACATATTCACTAGACATGATTTTGTTGGTAAATGTTTCCATTAGTTTTGCAAATAATTGAATTTAATATTTATTCAGGAAAAAATGAATGTCTAGTAAATTTTAGTTAAGGAATTTAATTATGTAAAATTTAACAGATAAACTGTTTCATTTGAAACGGGTGGTAATTCCCTTACAAATATTGTCCCAATTTTTTTCTAAATTTTGATGCACTAAATTTCTCTTGTAACATTGCCTCCTCTACTGCATAAAAAGTTATTTTATTATATTTTTTGCATTTTTTGCTTATGTTTTGCTCATAGTTTACTTTTTGTTTTTCTTTTGTTTTAATGAAAGGTTAGCTGTGATATACATTTTTCAAAAAAAAAAAAGTTGTAATATAACAATCTTGATGTTTTGTAGATTAGCGTGTTTTGGTTTGTGTATTTAACTATTGTGTCAATGCTGATCAAGACCACTCTTGCTTTTGTGTTTCTCTCCAAATCTTATTTTTATGAGTAATGGATTTACAGAAAATATTGATTTGGTTTTACTTTTGTTGCATTATAATTGCAAAAGGAACATGGAATTGGATGTCAAATGCTATTAGAGACGTGTATTCATCGTTCTATCATATTCATCATTCATCAGATATTCAAGTAAGAAATTTTCATTAATTAATAATTTTACTGTGTGTCCGATAAAACACCTTCCAATGCTATTATACTTCATATTGTAGCAAATATGATTTATACAGCAAAAGCAAAGTTCTTGTTGACGTTGAACTAGTAAAGCCGTACTACATTTCCCTGATCAACAAGGTAAAAAAAAACTTCTTTATAGAAAATAGTATTCAGAACCTATATTCTATATAATATTCATCAGTATATCGTTCATCTTTTTTATATGTTAAGTAATGTGTTATATCCAAGTTCTGATATTCATCATAACATGTTTTTTTCTATCATGCGGTATTTTTCGTCGAAGCTAAAATGGTGAAATAGTACAACGAGATTCGGATAAGTCTGGTGGTGGGTTGGGAGGTATCATATCAACACACGTACACCAGAGCCGTGCAAACACTATATAACATACATAAACGATTTTAAAATATATGCTCTCATTTGTAAAAAAAAAAAAAGGTTTAGCATTATCATTATCAGATAGAAAAAAACAAACAAACTGAATAATAATTCTAAAACATATTTTCTTCTTCTTGTCTTTTACATAAACTCATTGACTAGACTTTCAAAATATTTTTTTATAATTTTTTCTAGTAGATAAAATAACTAAATCAGTAATTAGTTTTGCCAAAAAGCTGAACAAAGATAATATTTTTAAACGACTTTTAATTTGAAAAACTCATTTTAGAAACCAAAAAAATATTTGAAAGTTATTAAATAATAAATTAGTTAAAAAGAAAAGGCTTAAGTATAAGATTTGTAAGAGAATGTGAGATGAAAAACACTGTCAATGTGAAATCAAAGTGAGTAGAAGAAACAATAACCCATAATGGTAAGTTCTTTTACTACCCTAATTGGTTGTAAGATAAACCAAGAATAGCTTTTATATATCTTATTATTTTAATTAGTAAACAAATATACACTAATAAACTTATCTTTTAATTTGTGGCACATATTTTTCTTTTTAATAATCTTAAACTTAAGCCTAAATAAACATATTTTATTAGTTAAGATTAGTAATTATTCAAATACATGTTGTTAAGTGTTTTGTAAGATTTTGATGTCCTAAGCCAATGTTTCTTTCTCTTTCAAGTAAGCACGGCTCTGACGTACACCCAACCGGAAACCGGTTATACCATTTATTGGAAAAATAACAAATGTTGAAGACAAAGATGCAAATATAATATGATTATTTCATCTTCATCTAAAACGACCGACTGGAAGTGACCGACTTATATATATTTTTAATTTTACTTTTACTATAAATACGTATGTTCACTTCTTTCATTTGATCAATTCATATATGAACGAAAAAGTCAGAGTTAACATCATCTCTCTCTCACTCACGTCGACCCTCTTTCTCTTTTATTTTATACACACAAAATATATAAATACAAACACTACCTCACCTATATTACACAACACGTTATCAGCACGAAACTCTGACCAACCGAGGTTTATCAATCCGAAAGTTCTTAAATCAGTCGAGGTAATGTTTAAATTTATGTATTTCAATATATTTAATTTCTTTAAATTTTATTATTATTTCGGAGTGAGAGACTAGACCTTTTCCGTCTATTTATTGGGATGATAGACCCTGCCTTTCCCGACTGACCGTTATGGTAGGCTATGCCTTCACGATCAGAGAACACGTGGTAGGCTTTGCCTTTATGAATAAAAAGAAAATGTCAAAAATGGTAGACTAAATCTCCTCGGACCTTTAAATAAGTAAAAGTCAAAATGGTAGACGATGTCTCCTCGGACTTTGAAAAATGATCAATATGGTAGTCTAAGACTCCTCGGATCATGTGGTAGGTTAAGCCTCCAATTTTATTTATTGTTCTTTAAATTTCTGCAATTTAATTTATGCATTTATTTTATGCTTTTAATTTATGCATTTAAATTTTCGTCTTTATATATTATTATTCTATGAATACGATTATCATGTCAAATTTGACAAAAGTCAACATAAATGCCCTTGATATTACAAGACTTGGGCAGTGGGTTCAAAGATGCACAAATAAGTTTTGAGAAATCATCGATAAGTTGAAACGATATCAGATGAGAAAAAGAAAAACCATGATATTTTACCCACTTCAATGATGGTTTATAAGATGAGGTGTATCATGAGAAAAGATTTAGAAGATCTTTGATAGTTAAATCCTTGAAAGAAAGGATCGGAGTTTTTGTAAATCCTCCGAGTAAACTGAAAAAAATGAAATCATGATACTAAACCATGAAGTCGGTCCTACTAGAAAAGGAAGAGGGTGTAGTGTAGATGCGGTTTAAATCGCTATCATGGTCGTGGAAGAGGACGAGGAAGAAGATTCTGTCCCTATGAGAATAATGAGAACTTCCACGAAAATGAAAGTGGTCGGGTGATAAAAGGCAAACAAAATTTTTTTGCTATAGATACGGCCAGAAAAAAAATTGGATACGTAGTTGTCGTACGCCAAATATTTAGCCGATCTATATCAAAAATCAAAAAAGAAAAAGAGAAAATAAGTATATTAAACTTCATCTCTTATGAGCCTATACCATTTTTCATAGCTTGAATACTCATCTTGATGATTCAGATTTTCTGTTTAGTCCAGAAAATGAAAATAAAATATCGATGTGATATGAGAATTATCTTCCTGAATAAGATTTTGAGATTCAGGATGGAGATAAATATACCTGGCATATATTGGGTCATCGTACATGACTACTAAGGTAACAAATATTTCTCCTCTCTCAAAATAAATAAGTATAGTATCTAGTAATATAAAAATTACTATTGGTTCTAGAAGAGCTTATGATGAAAAGACATGCATAAGAAAAAGATGGCAAAATTATAAATGAATGGTAAACCTGAAGTTTACTGATATATAGTCATCTCCAATAATGTTATCGACATTAATTGTGAAATGTTGAAAAACCAGAAGTTTTTAATATAGCATGTCTTAAAGAAAATAAAAGAAACCATCATGGGTGATGAATCATCAAACAAGTTCATTATATGTGATTTCTTTAAGCAGACCCCAAATTAAGATCTCACTCTAAAGGATTTGAAACA
>NC_027748.1:13164595-13177577 GCF_000695525.1 Brassica oleracea var. oleracea
ATAAAGTAAATTCAAGTAAGATGATCCCCATGATCGGGTGTAAACATGCAGTTGTGCATGTAATAAAGACATATACAATCCAGAGGGATAAAGTATATGGATACTTAAAAATATGCTTGCAAGTTTGCTAGAAGCATATGATAAGCTGATGGAATGAGATATGTGAAATGAATTACAATGAAAAGTAGGATAATCCATTTATAAAATGGCTGCCAGACATTTTGATGAAATAATGATATCTCATATTCCAGCCGAAAATGCTCCAATAAGAAAATGTGTCCTAAAAGGACGATATATGAGTCTATAACACGTTGGAGACATGATAGACCACTTTGGTTCCAGAGAGTCCTCGAAAAGGAGCAAATATATGAATAGAGGATGAATTTCATGATGAGACCGTTGATATGGTTAATATAATTGTCATGTACCTGGGTAAATCATTGATGATGATAAAGAGATCTCAATTAACCATATCAGTACGGATAAAAAGATGGAACCAAAGAAAAAATAGATTGTTGACAATAATGAAAAAGCGCTATATAAATGAGGGTTATGAATCTACCTCTATATATGAGGGTAGAGTGAATTGATTGGCCATCAATTCGATATAAAGCTCATTAGAAAAATGAGAGATTTTCGGACAAAAAGTCCAAGGTATATATTTCTCCAGAGAATGAAATGAAAGATGACCTTGAGGTATGAAAAACAGCTTGTTCCGAGGTCATTGGAGAAAATTTAAAATAGATGCAATATATTGATATGTCTGGCAGGACACAAAACGACTTGAGTTGCATCTTGATATTTTAGTAGTCCCTGGAAAATTGATGATGTTCTCGGGAATGTATAAAACTCTGGAAGAGTTAGAACAACTGAAAATGTCTGAAAGAAAGCATAGATGGAAAGGTTCAAGAAGAACCAAACAAAGATATGGATCCAGATGACGAGAAGGGAACAGAAAAGTATGAGATTTTCATCAACTACTTCCTTGATGAAAAGTAATAGATAAAAGATGTTGATGGAATGTTCTCCTTTTCTGTGTCCAAAGATATCGATCATGAAAATGATGATCCCGATCCAAGGTCCATTTTGGAATGTTAAAAGACATGATTGGGAGGAGCGGCAGAAGGCCATTCGAATTGAATTATTCTCCCTAAATAAAAGGAATGTCTTTGGACCTATAGTCATAACGCCTGAGAATATAAATCTTGTTGGGTATAAGTGGGTAGTCGTGAGAAAAGTAACACGATATAAAGCATGATTAATTGCCCAAGTTTTTTCTCAGAGACTGAATATTGATTTTGAGGAAACGTATTCACCGGTAATGGATGCAATTACGTTTAGATTTTTGATGAGCCTAACTGCGTCTAAAAATCTTGAAATGCATCTCATGGACGTTGTGACTGCATATTTATATGGATCGTTGGATAATGATATATATATATGAAACTCCCTGAGGGAATGAAAATGCCAAAGGCATTGAAAAAAAAATCCAGGGAGATTTGTTCGGTCAAATTACAGCGATCACTTTACGGATTAAAGCAATTCGGACACATGTGGTACAATTGCTTAAGTGAATATCTTTTGAGTAAAGGATATGTGAATAATGCGATCTGTCCATGCGTTTTTATAAAGAAATCGTCATCTGGCTTTGTGATCATTGTTGTATATGTAGATGACTTGAACATAATTAGAACTCAAAAGGAGGTTGATGATGCTCGAACTCATATGAAAGAGGAGTTCGAAATGAAAGATCTCCGAAAGACAAAGTTTTGTCTTGGACTCCAGATAGAGCATCTCCGAGAAGGAATATTTGTGCATCAATTAAACTATACAAAAAGGTTATTGAAACGCTTTTATATGGATAAAGTGACTCCTTTGAGTACTCCAATGGTTGGTAGAACTCTCGATGTTGAGAGAGATCCTTTTAGGCCCTACGAAGATAGCGAGAAGATATTAGGCCCTGAAGTACCTTATATGAGTGCTATCGGTGGGCTTTTATATCTTGCAAACTGTACCAGGCCTGATATTGTATTTGCTGCTAACCTCCTGGCAAGATATAGTTCTGCTCCTACTCGCAGACACTGGGACGGAATAAAGCATGTATTCCGTTACCTCCAAGGTACAGTTGATTTAGGGTTAATGTATTTTAGAAAACCCGAGTTTGGTATGGTTGGTTTTGCAGATGCATGATACTTATCAGATCCTCATAAGGCTCGATCGCAAACCGGCTATGTTTTTACCATTGGTGGAACCGCGATCTCTTGGCGGTCACAAACTTTGGTTGCGACTTCTTCAAATCATGCAGAAACTATTGCGCTTCACGAAGCATGTCGAGAATGTGTGTGGCTTCGGTCAATGAGTCACCACATACAAGAGTCAAGCGAAATAGTCAACGAGAAAAAACCGACGAAAATATTTGAAGACAATTCGGCGTGTGTCGCTCAATTTAAAGAAGGCTACATTAAGAGTAATAGAACAAAGCACATCCCTCCAAGATTTATATCGTACATACGAGAACTCGAGAAAAATGAAGAAGTGGACATCGAGTATGTACGGTCATACGACAATTCGGTTGACTTGTTCACAAAGGCTCTTCCGACTACAACATTTCGAAAACATGTCTACGGTATCGGAATGCGGCATTTGCGTGACTTGTGACGAGAAAGCTATGTCCACTATTCTCAGAGGGAGATTACGAGAGTGTACTCTTATCCCCTTGTCATGGTTTTTGTCCCAATGAGTTTTTTCATAACTAGGTTTTTAACGAGGCACTACGTAATACAATGATGAATAATTAAGGGAGAGTGTTGAAGATAAAAATCCAAATATAATATGATTATTTTATCCTCATCTAAAACGACCGACTGGAAGTGACCGGCTTATATATTTTATTAATTTTACTTTTACTATAAATATGTACGTTCACTTCTTTCATTTGACCAATTCATATATGAATGAAAAAGTCAGAGTTAACATCATCTTTCTCACTCACGTCGACCCTCTTTCTCTTTTATTTTATACACACAAATTATATAAATACAAACACTACCTCACCTATATTACACAACACAAAACATTTTATTAACTGAGAAAATAACATTCAAGCTTGATGCTATTTTGTGTATCTGTGTCTGAAACTGCAAAAGAAACAATGTGATAGCTAGATGCAACGAAATAAAGACGAAGAATGCGTAAGTATGGTTGTGTAGTGATTAGTGAGATACACTCGTCATCTTAGATCATTTGTTTGTTCTGTTTCTTCTTGTTCTTATTTACCAATGGTGATGATTTCATTTTAAATTGGATATTCCTCCTTTGTAAATTAAATTCTTGAAAATCCTCAATTAAATGGGCAGACAGAAAGAAACGGGACTTACATATTGCATGACTTTTTATCACTTCCGTTGATTCATCTCAACATGTTTTGTACTTGGTCAGTACAAATAACAATCAATCGATATATAATCATGATCTGACGGTCAAATTTTTATTTTATTTTAATGCATGGTCATTTTCAAAGGAAATCACATTCTAGTAAACACCAAACTTACGATTTCTCAGTTTTACCCACTTTTTATAAGATAGTTTGGCCAGGAGGAATGAAGAAGCACACTTACAAGTTTTAACCATGTTGAACCCTTTTTGAATCATGTCAATAAAATTATATGCATCAATGAAAATTAATACGAAAACTCAAAATAACACAGAAAGTTAAGAGCTTTGTAGCAATATATAAGCACATGAGTTTTGTAAAAGATTTTTAAAGATTGTCAACTGATTAATAGAAGATTGATAGAAGTAGCATGGAGAAGTTGAAAACTACAGACATAACCGTAAACACACAATTATTTCGCTCAACTACTACCTAAAACATATAGGACATCATCATCATGTTCTTCGACTAAGTGTCACTTGGTGATCTCTTTGGTGACTGGAGGGACATCGACTGGCCCGTTGCAGTTGCCATCGTCCAGGAGGGCCGACATGAGCTTCTCTTTATCATCAGACACATCTTTAGGGCTCAAGAAACTCGGCTGGTTTGTGGACGACAGCAGCCTCGCCCACATCCTGTCTGTGATCACCACATGGTTCTGTTTCTCCGTTATTCTCTGCAACATCACAACCAATCCACACGATGATTATGGCATTAAAAGTACATCTCGATGATGATGATGATGACATGAAGATAATGCTGGTTTGATCATTAGTTTAGCTATTTAATCAATCAAGAACATTAAATCTGTTTTGTAACTTACGTAGAAGGGAATGTAGGTTTGTCTTCCATTCACTAGACCACTGACGTAGCCAGTGTATCCAGCCATCGCACCGTGCACTGCGCTCTGAGCCAGAAGAGTACAATAAACATTGTCTGACGCATTGCTAGGAACAGCACGGATCATGTACGTTGGATCTGAAACAAAAGACGATCAGAGCTAATAATCTAAACCGCCAAGAAACTCATAATGGAGAAAGTGAAAATGATATGAAATGTACCAATGTACTTAAGGTTCATCACCATCTTCTTCTGATTAAAATGATCCTACAAACCCAAGTAACAAAAAAACCAAATTTTAACACTTGATTGGTTTAGTCTGATTCTACTTCTGTGTAATTTGTGGCTTTACCTTGATGCTTTGTGAAAGCCAAAGACCAACATCGTTAAGAAGTTTGTTACCAGAAGCATCTTTGAGAGTCACAGACTCCATGCTCTTTGACATAAGATCTTGTCCTGCACCTTCTGCAATCACAAGCACCATGTGCCCACTCTCCTTGAGCCGTTTCTCTATGTACTCAAACAGTCCACCTTCTCCTTCCAGGTAAAATGGTGACTCCGGAATCAAACAACAGTCCACGTCTCTGCTTGCTAGAGTAGCGTACATCGCTATGAACCCTGTTAAACAAAGTGCACACACTTGTCAGATAATCTAACAAGAGAGCTTGAATAGGGCAGAAGAAGAAACAGAGTGTATTACACACCGCTGAAGCGACCCATAAGCTTGACAACACCAATACCGTTCTCTATACTCTCGGCTTCCACATGTGCTGCGTTGATAGCTCGTTGAGCCTCTTCTACAGCTGTGTCAAACCCAAAAGATTTGTCTATCACCTGCAACAAAACAAAAACGTGAAGACTTTTAGTTCCTCTATGAAAGTGATGTGAGGTAAGAGAGGGATACACATACAGGTATGTCATTATCGATTGTTTTTGGGATTCCAACAACTGCAACTTTCAAGCCACGTCTTCTAACTTCCTACATGGTTACAATCACAAGATCGGTCAGATAGTGAAGTGGTACAAACTTGCAATGGTTAAAATGGGATTTCATTACCTCAAATATAACAGATGCGCCTCGCTGTGTTCCATCTCCACCTATAATGTAAACCTGGACGATGACAAAACAACCACATCAAGAACTGAGTTTTTCACATACCTCTAGGTTAGTATCCAAACCTGATTGATTCCTCGGTCTTGAATGCTGTCAACGATCTTTGTAGTATCATGACCACCTCGTGAGGTCCCAAGGATGGTCCCTCCTCGCTTATGGATATCATTTACGACTTTAGAGTCCAAGGAGACAGTATTCCTAGCATAGAAGCCTCTATATCCACCCTGAAAAAAATGATCCAATCTTAGAGAAAATGAGACAAACAAGAGCATGAATGTGTCTAGATGAAAACTTACATCTATTCCCAGTATTCTCTTCACTCCATACATATAAGAGAGACTGCTCACGATTTCCCTAATCACGGTATTAAGGCCGGGACAAAGACCCCCACAGGTGACAATGCAAGCATGGACTTCATCAGATTCGAAGTAGACCTGCAGACAGAGATATGTCAACAAGAGATCCTATTTCAAATGAAGCAAATCTAGCAAAAGGAAAAGAAAAAAACCTTTTGACGCGGCCCGGCTCGTCTAAAGTGAATCCCCCTTGGACCATCCTTGTGAACAACGATCTGAACAACAAGTGAAACATGAGGTCTAAATTCTCAAGGATGCCATGGATATTATAGAAAGCTCCAAATATATATATATATATATACCTTCTGAGGGACAGTGTCATCAGCATCAACAAAGTATTGCCTGAAAGTTTCCGCAAACAAAAAGAAAATCATGTTACAATTGCAAGGTAACATAACTACGAACCTTATTTGCCTAAATATCAGGGAAAAGAAGACTCACTTAACCACTGAGTAAGCTGGATTGTCTTGCAGTGGATTATGATAAGTCTGCAATCACATAGAACCAAAATAAAAACTTTACCATTAATCAAAACTTAACAACACATAATAACTGACTAAAAGTCTAGAACCATGACAGAGATCATAATCATTGGGACCCAGATGCAAAAGATCCCACTTTCTAACTTGGGCAATCTTATATCATTTTTCAAAGATTCATTTCATCTAATCTAAACTTCAAAAAAAAAAAAAAAAACTAAAAAGTTAAAAACTTGCACAGACATGTATCTAACATAGATCAAGTTCCGTCTTTTCTTGCAGCTGAATAGATCATCAAAAGCAAAAGCTTGAATCAGAAAGTAGCTGAGTGAGAGAGATGGGAGAGGAGGAAACGTACAGGAAGAGCGGGAAGATAATCGGAGAGATGAGGAACGTCTTCAAGAACATAACCACAAGAACCAGTTATGATCTTCGGCTTGCTACTTTCCACAGTACTCATACCGACGCACTAAACTGGAATAAAAAACTATAATAACCTTAAACCTTTTTTCTTAAAAGAGATCTTTTTTTCTCGTCAACGATTAAATCGAACAGAGGAAAGCAGGAAGAAGAAGCTCGATCTCTGAAACGAATAAAGAGAAAAAGGTTAATGAATGAAATGAAATCCGTAAGATCAAAGACAAAGGGCGAGCCACTTTTATAGGATCAAATCAAATTTCAAAAACCAGAGAGAGAGAGAGTAACCAGTTAAGAGGTACATACGAGGTGGTAGGGAATGGTGGTTTTGGTAAGGGAGAATATTGTGGGTGGGTATGATTCTTTAAAGGGTGTCTTGATCAATCAAACCATGTGGCGGTTTTTGACGGGTTTTGCCGCAATAATAAACTGTGGTTTCATCAATTTTAGAATCTCAGCTGTATACCGTATTCTACGAGGACGATGCCTCTTTTTGACAAATCACCGTAACTACGACCATGACTACTTGACAGAGAAAGGTCGATATTTTCTAGAAAAAAAAGAAACTATTAGTTTAACGACTTCTGTTTAGCTACCTCCTACCTTACCTAGGTTGATTTTCTGTTTTTTCCAATCTCGGACTTGTTTGACAAGTCATTTTTTTGGGGTTCGGTTTGATATATTTTTGGGTTTATAAAGTTTTTATTCAAAATGCTACACACATTTTAAAATTGTATAAAGATGGTTGTGTGTTTGTATATGTCCATCTAAACTTCTTGTTATTGGTTTATCAAAAAAAAATATTCCATCAACATGAAACTAAACAAATACGTTTGGTAACTGCAATAAGTCTATTTCAGCTAAACACTTAATATTTTAAGTCTTAACACATGAACTCCACTAGCACATTGTGACAAGTAATTTGCAAATGAATCATTTTTAAAGAACCTTTTAAAAGAAATATCTAAACATAGAAGCACTTTTTGAAAAATAACCTGATAGCACTTGCTAAAAAGTACACAACAACAATGACAGGAGTTGATTACATAATTCGTTTGATCTCTGTTCAATGCCAAAAATATAATTCTCCGTGTAGGCCGGCCTTCAATCTTAAAAGAACGGGCCATTGAAAGCCCATTTATGGATGTAAATATTAAAATAATGAATAGTGATGAACTTGTGTCTCTCCACCTCTTTCCAGTGAACCGGGTTTATCACTGTAGCGCGGACCTCACGTCCGATTAATTTTTTTTTTTTTTTCTTTTAAAAACAAAAATCAAACAGAAAAAAATATAATAAAAAAATACTTTGTGAACCCCATTCACTAACAGGGTGCTCTTAGACTTCTTGATTATATTTGTCCTCGTTTAATAATGGCCTGAAAGACTTAGCGGGCGCACATATGATTACGACGTATTAACATACGATAATACGGTAGTTATATTATTAAAAACACACACACAAACAACATATGACATCACTCGGATGGGAAACAAACAACACAAACAAACAACACACGACATCACCCAGAATTTCAAAGCATGAACCTTACATCAAAAGGGAACAAAGCTACTTTATTATTACAGAACATAACTCAGAACTTCAAACCGGAATCTTTGAGTTTCTCCTCCATGATCATATCGATTTTGTTCCCCATCTCTGGAGTTAGATAATTCTTCCAATCACCAACTATCCCTTTTCGAAAATGGTTCTTGTAATCAATGCCATTGATTGATCTTCCTGTCTTGTTAACCTCCAAGCTGCTGAGGTTAGGCAGAGAGCACATCTCCAAGATCTCATCCACAGCTCCATTGTTTACTTCTTCCTCAGAAAAGGGACAACCCAAGAACTCCGCAAGTTTCTTGAGCTGACCACGAGTATCTGCATTCACTTCATCGTACCTCATAAACATAATACGCTTAGGGTTTTCCAAGCTAGCTTTCCAATAACTCAGGATATGATCCCAAAAGGGACCAAACAAACAAACCGCGCTACAAAAAGACTCGAACATAGACTCAAGTATGCTTCTGTCCTCTTCTTTATTCAGACACCTACAAATTATATGCCAACGTGACACCAGAGAATCCTTAGCATCCCTACAAATGTACACTACCTTGCAAGGAGAGTCTTTGAGAGCTTCTTGCAGCGTGTGGTACGGCATGTGAGTAGAAAACAGCCTTGGAGATGACGATAAGAGCTTCCTCAAGTCCGGTTTTGGGGTGTCGCGGTACAGATTCATCTCAAGAACCGGTACGAGGTTATGAGGATTGTTGAATAAAAGAGGATGTTGATCCTCAGAAGAACGGTTCTTTGATCTCTCAAGGAGGGCCACGGTGAGTGCCTTGAGCCATAAGGTACCGCATTTGGGGAAGGATGCGACGATGACATCGGTGTCTTGAGGCTGAAAACCTCTCTGGACATTGAGGACACCTTGGAGAAAGTTGTAGTAATACCAAGAACCTTGGTACTTGCAGAGGTTTCCACCAAGGTACTCTTTCTCTGAAGGAAGTGAAAAGATTAGAGTCTTTGTTTCTTTGGTTAAGTCTTCTTCTCTCAAATTCATCCAAAACTCTTTCTTCTCCATTTCGACTTTTGTTGGTTACAGTTTGTGTGTTTCCTTCAAATCACCTAGCATCGCTATTTATATTGAAAATCTTGTATACTACCTAAAGAGGCAGTTATTAAGTATAAAAGAAAAAAAAGAAAAATAGATACATATGCTAAATAATGAATAGTTTCTATATTTCTTGATTATTTTCTTACTATGAACTTAATAACATAGCAATAAATCAACAATTTAAGAAAATCCTGACTTGATTAGCTGTATTAACAAGTATTTAAACTAAATTAATGTAAGTTCTATATTCCCTCTCTATTTCTCAACAAGTGTCAATTTAGCATTTTTTTCTTGTTATACAAAAAAATATCGTTTTAGAATTTCAGAGCATTTTATACTTATTTTTAACTGAATATTAATTGTAAAAAATAAATAAATTTATTTATTTCAAATACTATTGGTTAATTAGATGTAATTAATGAAAATATAAATATATTTTAATCATTTTTTAATATATGTGAAAAGTGTCGAATTGACGCTCTATATAGAACGAAATTAAGGAGTTTTTTTAACTTTGGAGATATCAGAGGTCCATGTAGAAGCCAAAACTAATCCATAAGAAGGTGGTGTGGCACACGGATGGATTTTTGTTCTGGGTATTCAAATCACCATATCCGTGTGGCCACAAGTTGAAGTGTAGTGGGGTGCCTTCGAACCTAAGTTGCTTAACAATTCCAAAATCCGCCTACCACTATACCACCACCTCGTGGTTAAGTGTCTGTTAATATGATTTTCATTTTTCAAGAAAATCAATAAAAGGATGCATGCATTAGTTATTAATTTTGACATAAATGTAATGAGTCATATAAAGCAGAAGGTAGGAATAAAACTTATTCCAACTTAAATTTCGAATCATTATAAGACCTACAAGAAAACTGCTCTTTTGGCTATGCCTCCTCAAAACCATGTTGTTACGGACCATCTTTCTATTTAAAACAAAATATAGAGTTAGTACAATGGACATTAAAACCTGATAATTAAAGAAGGATAATAATCTTCTTTGTCCGATAGAAATCTAAAAAGATTTCAAAGTATTTTTGTTTTATTCTGGTTCCAAGGATTCTTTTCACGTGCTACTCAATCCGTATCCCAAGTAGCTCAGTCTTTGGCTCAGCCTGTGCGAGTCTAGCCAAGATCTAATTGATGGTTAAATTATAGAATTACATCGAGAGACAGTTTTAAGATTTTTATAATATAATAGGGCAATTTATGCTACCAAGACACTTTCTTCTAACAGCTTCCTTATTTCCTAAACAAACTAGTCAATTTACAACTAAACTCATGACTAACCAAACCAGTATATTCGCGGGAAACAACCTCAACCACATATCTATTTTCCCACTCAACGGTCCAAATTATATCTATTTCTTTTATTGACAGGATTTCATCACAACCCTTCATTTTTATAAATAATCTAATGGTCAAGCTGATTATAGACAAAATGGACCCCTCTATCTTTCTTCTTCGTCTTCTTCTTTCCAAACATTCTATTTTTTTTTCTAAATTGAAATCTGATTCTTCAAATTACTTTTTCAAAAGAACTTGCATGTAATTATTATCTCTGTTGCTCAATCTATTTTTTAAGATATGTCAAGATGCATCTCCGATGATGGTTTAATAATGACATATACGAAAACGCCATCAACGACAGAGACATTATCAACTTTGGGTAGCAACGACAGAGACATATACAACGGTGGAGAAATTTCAACGGCAAAGACGATGCAGAAGACCCATCATCCACCATGGACCAGAATATGAAAATCAAGAAATTCATCCAATAGGACCACCACCAGTGAGAATACTATTTTATTCCTGAGATTTTGATTGACTCACAATCTCAAACCGTGACGAGCATCTTTGTCTGTAGCATCAAACCGCGAGACCACATGCCTGAGCCGCTACACTCGTGGTCGCCGTCAAGCTCCAATCGCATTCGCAGAGAAAAAGCTCAATCAACAATGGTCAACTCTCTCGTGTACACGTGGATAGTCAATCATCGTGTACTTCATATACACATAGTTTCCCATGGACAAAAATATCAGAATGTATACGTGTACTAGATGTATTTGAATGTACGATCTCTTTTTTGATGAGCCACTGGTATATTTTTTAAAATACGTCCACCTTACACAATGGATCCATCCTAGTGTACGTGTGGACACTATCAATAAAGTGAACATGTGTGCACTATCGATGAAGTGTATATGTGTACACTATGTATCCAAATGAATCATTGTACATGTGGATAATGAAATATTTTGTGTACATGATATAGTGTACACAGCAAATGGAAAGTTCAAAGCTTAAGATGCCTCGTTTCAAAATGATTGTTACATTCAGAGTGCTCATGGCATTAGTGAATGTTTGGAAAATGAATCATTGTACATGTGGATAATGAAATATTTTGTGTACATGATATAGTGTACACAGCAAATGGAAAGTTCAAAGCTTAAGATGCCTCGTTTCAAAATGATTGTTACATTCAGAGGGCTCATGGCATTAGTGAATGTTTGGACCGACTATAGTTAACGATTTTTTAACCATCTAAACAAGACTCCTTTGTAAATTTTCTACAAAAACGTTCAGTAGGTAGGATGTCCATGGATACATTTGACTCATAGTGTACATGTGTACATTTGCCTCAATGTGTACATTTGTACATATATAGTTGTCCACAAGTACTTTACTTCACATGTACGTTTTTTAAACAGAAAACTGATGCATTTGTGAATTCATACTTGTCTTATATGTTGAATAACACAAAAATCATTTCACATATACATTCTTATTCTTTATTCTTAGTATTCAAATTGTTGAATAACACAAAAAGCAAAATTCTCAAAGTCTTAAGGCCTTGAAGAACAAAATGTTGAGTTAAAACTACATTTGAATTTTTGAGTTAAAACAACAAGGAACTAAAAGAAACAACAAGAAATTAAAATAAAACCCGAAACTTCTCAAAGTGATCCTCTCAATTCTTCAAAAGTGATATTATTTTGGAATTTGGGCTTCGAGAATAAACAGTTAATGACTCTTTAGCATAGAACGATACTGCAAAAACACAATAAGAACTAGAAAGACAATCTTGTCAACATACAAATGAGGATAATGTCCATATAATAGTTGCATCTCCTGATCTGTAATCCTAGGCCGATAACGTGGAAGCATCTGGGTCTTGCCGCGATCTTCTGATGGAGGACGAGCGACATGAATCTGTGACTTTTTAGTACATAGGAAGAAGGGGCATATGATTTAACTATCCGAAGGATTTGGAGATATTAGAAGCAGATGAGACGAATATTGGATTCGCCACAGGATGATAATTGGTTTTTAGACTCTAAGCTTCAACGAGAGTTCTTGAAGAATTGGATGACTAGTGATTTTAGAGATTGTAAAGTCAATCGTTGGAAAAAAAATAGCAGAACCAGATCTGAAAAAAAAAGAAATAAAAAAGATGAGAAGATATATAAAAAAAGTAGACTTTACTAGTTATATATATAAAATCAGGTTTAATCTTTTCTTGGGTTCACCACTAACTTTTGAATTTCGAAAATCCAATCAAACCAAAATCTCCTAACTAAAAATCAACTCACTAGTTACGCTTTTAAGAGGGCATTTTGACACTTTTCACTTAGAAACTGCTCCAGTAGCACAAACTGCCCTAGAGTTAGGGCTGTGACGGATCCGGATATCCGGGAAATTTAGGGTATCCGGATCCGGATC
>NC_027748.1:13178692-13182392 GCF_000695525.1 Brassica oleracea var. oleracea
ATATATATATATATATATATATATATATATGTCTATAATATTGTAAAAACTAAAATATAATATTACAAAATTAATTTATGTATAAATATTATTATATAAAGTATAAATATTAATGAAATTTAAAAAGTTAATGTGTTTTAAAAGTACGGATCCGGATCCGGATATCCGGACCTAAAAATTAAGATATCCGGATCCGGATCCGGTTTGGACGGATACAAGATTTTACTATCCGGATTCGGATCCGGGCACCCCGGATATCCTATTTTCGGAGCGGATCCGGAGCGGATCTCGGATCAAATCCGGATCTCGGATAATAAGTCTCAGGCCTACCTAGAGTGTTAATAAAACTTGTAAACTGTTAACAACTTTCTTCTTTCCTAAACAAACTAGTCAATTTACAACTAAACTCATGACTAACCAAACCAGTATATTCGCAGGAAACAACCTCAACCACACATCTATCTTCCCACTCAACGGTCCAAATTATATTTATTTCTTTTATTGGCAGGATTTCATCACAACCCTTCATTTTTATAAATAATTTAATTGTCAAGCTGATTATAGACAAAATGGACCCCTCTATCTTTCTTTTTCGTCTTCTTCTTTCCAAACATTCTATTTTTTTTCTAAATTGAAATCTGATTCTTCAGATTATTTTTTCAAAAGAACTTGCATATAATTATTATCTCTGTTGCTCAATCTATCTTTTAAGATAGGTCAAGATGCATCTCCGATGATGGTTTAATAATGACATATACGAAAACGCCATCAACGACAGAGACATTATCAACTTTGGGTAGCAACGACGGAGACATATACAATGGTGGAGAAATTTCGACGGCAAAGACGATGCAAAAGACCCATCATCCACCATGGACCAGAATATGAAAATCAAGAAATTTATCCAATAGGACCACCACCGGCGAGAATCGTGACGATTTTATTCCTGAGATTTTGATTGACTCAGAATCTCAAACCGTGACAAGCATCTTTGTCTGTAGTATCAAACCGCGAGACCACATGCCTGAGCCGCTACACTCGTCGTCGCCGTCAAGCTCCAATCGCATTCGTAGAGAGAAATCTCAATCAACAATGGTCAACTCTCTCGTGTACACGTGGATAGTCAATCATCGTGTACTTCATATACACATGGTTTCCCATGGACAAAAATATCAGAATGTATGCGTGTACTAGATTTATTTGAATGTATAATCTCTTTTTTAATGAGCCACTGGTATATTTTTTAAAATATGTCCACCTTACACAATAGATCCATCCTAGTGTACATGTGGACACTATCAATAAAGTGTACATGTGTGCACTATCGATGAAGTGTATATGTGTACACTATGTATCCAAATGAATCATTGTACATGTGGATAATGAAATATTTTGTGTACATGATATAGTGTACACAGCAAATGGAAAGTTCAAAGCTTAAGATGCCTCGTTTCAAAATGATTGTTACATTCAGAGGGCTCATGGCATTAGTGAATGTTTGGACCGACTATAGTTAACGATTTTTTAACCATCTAAACAAGACTCCTTTGTAAATTTTCTACAAAAACGTTCAGTAGGTAGGATGTCCATGGATACATTTGACTCATAGTGTACATGTGTACATTTGCCTCAATGTGTACATTTGTACATATATAGTTGTCCACAAGTACTTTACTTCACATGTACGTTTTTTAAACAGAAAACTGATGCATTTGTGAATTCATACTTGTCTTATATGTTGAATAACACAAAAATCATTTCACATATACATTCTTATTCTTTATTCTTAGTATTCAAATTGTTGAATAACACAAAAAGCAAAATTCTCAAAGTCTTAAGGCCTTGAAGAACAAAATGTTGAGTTAAAACTACATTTGAATTTTTGAGTTAAAACAACAAGGAACTAAAAGAAACAACAAGAAATTAAAATAAAACCCGAAACTTCTAAAAGTGATCTTCTCAATTCTTCAAAAGTGATATTATTTTGAAATTTGAGCTTCGAGAATAAACAGTTAATGACTTTTTAGCATAGAACGATACTGCAAAAACACAATAAGAACTAGAAAGATAATCTTGTTAACATACAAATGAGGATAATGTCCATATAATAGTTGCATCTCCTGATCTGTAATCCTAGGCCGATAACGTGGAAGCATCTGGGTCTTGCCGCGATTTTCTGATGGAGGACGACCGACATGAATCTGTGACTTTTTAGTACATAGGAAGAAGGGGGCGTATGATTTAACTATCCGAAGGATTTGGAGATATTAGAAGCAGATGAGACGAATATTGGATTCGCCACAGGATGATAATTGGTTTTTAGACTTTAAGCTTCAACGAGAGTTCTTGAAGAATTGGATGACTAGTGATTTTGGGGATTGTAAAGTCAATCGTTGGGAAAAAAATAGCAGAACCAGATCTGAAAAAAAAAAGAAAAGATAAGGAGATAAAAAAAAGTAGACTTTACTAGTTATATGTATAAAATCAGGTTTAATCTTTTCTAGGGTCCACCACTAACTTTTGAATTTCGAAAATCCAATCAAACCAAAATCTCCTAACTAAAAATCAACTCACTAGTTACGCTTTTAAGATGACATTTTGAGTCTTTTCACTTAGAAACTGCTCTAGTAGCACAAACTGCCCTAGAGTGTTAATAAAACTTATAACTGTCTTAGAGTGTAAATGACTTCACTGCAGGTCACTTTTCATCTTTTATATTACATGATAGGACACTTATTGCTACAAATACACTTTTCTTTAAATTGAAATTGATTTCTAACTAATATAGCTGAATCCTAAAAACAGACTTTCCTAACTAAAAACTTTAACATCCAAAACCCACTCATTTTTAAGCTTCTCTTTCTCATCTCTTCTATCTCTCATCTCTTTAATCATCTTCTTTGTCGCTTCTTTTCTTCTTTTATTTTTTTTCTAAAAGATTTTTTCTTCATTTTTACAGATGAAAGGTGACTAAAAATCAGAAATTGTCCTTGATTCTCCGAGGTGGGTCATGGTCTCTCCATCGTCGATTCACTGTAGACTTCTCTGATTCCGCGACTAACGAGCCATGACGAGCTTTTTCTCCGTCGTCAATGTAACTGAGTCACGATCTCAATCCGCGTTCGTAGCCCTAACCATGGCGAGTGACAAGCCGCTACCCTCGTCGTCACTTCGCTAGTCGCCGTCAAGTTCTAGTAGCATAGAGAAAATTCGAGCAACAAGCTTTAGTCCCTTAGTTTTTACATTCCAAACCATAGCCAGATCATATAATATTATATACATGGGCAAGAATCGTGTTAAAACAAGTTGCAAAATTGCAAGAATCGCGAAAAAGTGATGAAGGCGCATATTAGGGTTTTCAGTCGAAAGAGACTGATGAAGAAGATGAAGGTTACTTTTGTAATTTTCCTTTCATTAAAAACAGGAAAAAACAAATAAACATTATTTACACGGCTCGAACCCGCCACCTTATGTGATTTGTTTAGGCACAAACCACCGGACTACCATGTAAACGTGTATACAGTGTACAAAACATAATTTCTATAATATGTACACCATTTTTCATCTTTTGTGTTATTGATAATTTGTGCTGTGATTTTATACGTCTCTATGTAATGCATATAATCATGTTATACATTCTAAACCATATCTATAAAATTGTATTTTTGGGGATACGACACCAACTCTCAAAACACAGCTC
>NC_027748.1:13182739-13186866 GCF_000695525.1 Brassica oleracea var. oleracea
TAACTTTTGATCACATGATTTTATTGGATTTTAGCATTTTATTTTAGTTTATTTTGAGCTACTTTTTCTATAAGACCCTACAAGTATTCTTTCCAAAACTTTTTTTTGAAGTTTCTATTCAAAATTTCAACATTAATCTCAGTTTTTTGTTAACTCATTTTGACTAGATCGACAACCAAACTTATACTTTTCATTTTCTTAAATATTATGTTTTGGTAAATAGGTGTACATATGAATCATTATACAAATTAATTGGCGTACATGAAAATTGTTGTACATGTGGATAGTGAAAATTTTGTGTATATAGTATCATACACATATAAATAGATGTACATACACACAAGTGTACACATGGATATTATAAATATGAATATTATTACAACAATGTACATCAACATGTATATTACAGGCCAAGCGTGTATATACATATATAAAATACTAACGTTGCGCAGGAAGTCTAAAGATCTTCTCTAGCCCAAATATTACAACCCACACGTTTTTTGGGTTTTTCTTTTCTTTTTATTTTATTTTAGTGAGGGGGATAATAGTAATTGTACCAAGTCATATTCCTCCTAACCTAATCTCTGTAACAACGACGCCTCCACTTGTTTCAAGATAACAACGACACCTCCACTTGTTTCAAGATTTTTCACCCATTTACACACGATTTCATCATTTTATAACTCGATCCTACCATATTTTCTACAGATCCTAATAAAAAACACATGTTTTAAACATAAAGCGAAACAATTACAGAAAAGAATTCGAGAAATCCGAGTTTATCTCCGATTAGGGTCATTTCGCGGAGTGATGCGGAGGTAATTTTTCGATACGAATGCAGCATAAACAAGGACATCCCATGGTGGAAGATCTCGCTGTGGGAGCTCGACGCAACTCGATGCTGGAGCTTGACGAAGCTGTAGTTCGTGGAGGAGACAAGACGCAGAAGAGACTTGGAGCTAGGGATGACAATCAAGGACCTGGACCGCGGGCCTGGACCGCAGGCCTAGCCCGTAAAGGCTTGCTGCAGAGTGGGATTGGGCCTCCATTTGGTAAGCCCGCAAAATTGCGGGTCTCGCGGGACGGATCAAAAGCGGGATGGGCTTAACCTGCGGGATTTTGAAGACCCGAACCCTAAGTCCCCATTTTTGTTTTCGCCTAAAACATTGAGAGAGAGAGAGAAAGAGAGAGAAAGAGAGAGAGAGAGAGAGAGAGAGAGAGAGAGAGGGAGAGAGAGAGAGATAAAGAGAGAGAGAGAGAGAGAAGGTGATTCGACATTATGTAGCTCCGGTGATGGTGGTTTCAGGGTCGATGATGCTTCCGGTCTCCCTAGCGCCTTCAATCTGCACCGGGGGATCTTCTTCGAGTCGTCATAAGAAGTTTAAAAACTCACTTTCCACCGAAGAAGAAGATCTAGTTCCCGCCATGAGTTCTTCATAGTTTTGCCTTTATGTATTTGTTCACATTATCATACATTTTGGAGTTTTAGGTTTCAATATATCTTTAACTGACTTCTATTATTCTTATTTACAGAAGATGAAGTTGATGGTGAAGAAGAGAAATTTCCATCTTTTTGTCGCTTGTTGGTATTAAAGATGAAGAACAAGAAGTGTGATTGATCTTTTCTTTTTATTTATTTTTGGGATTAGCATCTTTGATTTGGTGTTGGTTTTATTTAATTTTGGATTCAGGAAACTAAAGCATTTGTTATGAACTTATGAGTTATAATATTTGGATTCAGCAACTAAAGTAATGTTTATTTTTAAAATGTTTGGAGTCTAACAAAAGTAAATAAACTAGTGTTTTGATCCAACTAAAATCTTCAACTAACAAGTGTATTGCCTTATCCAGTTCAATCATCGACTAAACTCACTTACTGATGTGTTATGAAACTGATAAAGCGTCATGAATCATGTCCCGCGGGCCGATCCGCAAAGGCCTACATATTTTGCGGCACGGGTTTAGTCAGCCATTTTGAGGACCGCAGCCCGTGCGGGCCTGACCCGCTCGAAGACGAGCCCGCTGCAGTACGGGACGGATCAACCTGTTTGACATTCCTACTTGGAGCTGAAGATGACTTACGGTGAATGGAAAAGAAAGAGAAGGAAAAAGTTAAAAATATTTTTAAATAAAATAATTAAAACACAAAAGGAAAAAAAATAAAGGAAACTAGAATCTTTTTGTTTTTGTAGTTACATTTCGTCAGGGAAAAAGAAGTAAAAGTTAATCAAAAGTACCTTATGAGCAATAAGTAACTTGTGATGTAATAAAAAGTCACAAAGTGACCCTGAGCGAAAATAATTCAATGTTAAATATATGGTGCAGAACTTCTTATAATAGTATAACTTTCCTGTCGCAGGTTCCATTTTAGCTAGGTTCTGCAACTTGTGCTTTTTATTTTTTTGTTAAGGTAGTTAGTTTAGCATAACCAAGAAGTAAATTGTTTCGTATATTTAATTTTGTAACTAATCGTATGGTTTCCCTACGTAAACAGTTGGCGGGAAGGGTAATTTTACTAGTCATGTAATACTATTATATTAAAAAGCTGCACATTGTTCAATCATAAAATGATTAGATTTGTATAATAACTCCCAACAATACATGTTAGTTGTTAGGTTAGTTATCGCAAAAGTAATTAAATTTAATCTTTTTGCAAGTTGCTATAACTAACCTAACAAAAAATGTTTTCGGCAAAGCAAAAATTGCTTTCCAAATTTCTTCATCGCTTGGCATTGCACTCATTTGTGCTGATAAATCCTCAGTGCACCTGAATGAGTGAATGTCCTGTATCAGCTACACAGAGAAAGGCGAAACATCCTGATTGGGCCATCACTCTACACCGCCTGGTAAGTTAAGGAAAATTTGCAAGTTGACTGCCCAAGTGGTTTTATATGCTATCTCGAATGAGAAAAACAAAAGGTTACATACTTGGCTAGGCACACTTATTTAATTACCAAGGAGATTCAAATCTGTAACGACCCAAATCTCGGTCTGGGAAAATTTAGCCCAATAAGACTCAATTACATTGCAGAGAACCCTATAGTTTTTTTATTTAAGATGGATTTCGTGGTGGCCTATGACAGAGACTTTTGGGGATGGCAAAGTCCTGCCGGAACGTCACCGGAACAACCACAAATAGCCACCATGAAAGAGAAGCCATCCCACCATCCGAAAAGAGAGATTAGAGCTCAGCAGACACGTTTTGGGGAACAGAAGAACGATCGATCAAATATGAGTATTTCGAAGCTAAATTTTGAGATTATGTTCTACACTCATAGATCTATGTGTATCAGAAAGCAGATCGTCATTTGGAATTTTTATCTAAGAGTTATGGTTGTTTCTTTGGAACTGATATCTACAGATCGGATCCGCGAACAGTCAACTTCATCAGCGTTTTACCGTTGATACAGAAGGAACCAGGAAACGTGCGAGATATCATTGGAAAGATCTCGATGCCAGCTTTTCAGATCATCTATCCGATTGTCAAATCGACGTATGGTTAGAAAGTTATTGACGTTTCTTCTTGGTGAAGAATAAAGCTGTTGAATTGCAGAGACAGTTCCGACCAGTCTAAGTGGGCAGTGAGTGTGCACGTCGCTAGGACTGTTGTATGATCTTTGGGTACTTTAGGTACCGTGTTTGCAACGTGTTAGGATTAAATTATATTTATTCGGAGTGCTCTGTCCGGGTCCATGGACTTCGGGTTTAGTATCCCATACCTCACTGAGTGACTTCCCCGTTACTCACCCTTCATTTGCCCCCTTTCAGGTGAAACTGACGAGTATATGATATTTGGACGGATTGGTGCTACTGGGCTTTTTATTCGGATTTTATTTGGGCTTAGGGTGAGTGGAGTCGTGTATATGGGCTATTGTGTTATGAGATATTGTTGGTGGCATGCTGTTCTCCCGATAGGAGGTGACGGGTGTCACAAATTTGGTATCAGAGTGGGGTTCCGCCCCGGCCTCGACCCGGGATGGCGATTAGGGGATTCGGTTTTCTACGTTTTTAAAAAATATATATAAATTATTTATATAAATATATATATATAATAAAAAAAATGTTTGCGAAGTTCTTTTAGCACCATTATGTCCAGTAATTACTAACTCAATTGTCTCTTTCTATGA
>NC_027748.1:13187065-13189630 GCF_000695525.1 Brassica oleracea var. oleracea
ATTATAAGGATGTATTTGTGGCCTTTGGAACGGCCACAACCAGACACGTGAGACGTTTTTACAATTGAGTTGGAACCAAGGACAACACTTGTTTCACGAGTTCTACACCAATTAGCGGCAGCTGAGATGATCAAGCTGAAAGAGCATATGGAAGATTCATCAGACATGGGTTTTATCAGACCGAGTACTTCACCGTGGGGAACATCATTATTTTTGTAAAGAAGAAAGATGGAAGTTTCAGTCTTCGTATCGACTACATTGACTTGAACATGGTATCCTCATATTGATGAGTTGTTGTATTAGCTACAGGAGGTTCATGGTTCTTGAAGATCGACTTGGCATCACGACACCACCAGATTGCGATAGATGAAGAGGATGTGCGGAAGACAGCCTTCCGTATTATGGACATTATGAGTTTGTGATTATGTCATTTGGGTTGACGAACACACCCGTAGCATTTAGGAAACTAATGAATGATGTTTTTGTGAACACTTGGACAAGTGCGATTGTACTCATCGACGACCCCATTGAGTTATTCTTGGAGTAGAGGGAGCATGATGAGTGTTTGCGCATTTTGTATTGATGCATGAGGATCAGGTCGTTCTATATACACTGCATCAGTTGAGACCTCACGAGACCCACTACCCTATTCATGATTCGTAGTGGCTGCAGTGGCAATTGCGTTATAATTTTGGAGATTGTAATTGTACAGGAAGGAAGTTTAGATTCTCTGGGATCATTGGAGTCTGAAATTTATCTTCATTCATTAAAACTCGTACTATGTACTTAGACAGTGCAGTTGGATTGAGTTGGTAGCAGGCTACAGTTTGGACATTGCATACCATCTGGTAAAGACAACCAGGTGACAAATGCCTTGGATAGGCACATGAACGACGTATCAGGAACCAAAGAGGTTCATGAGTTTACTGGGATATTGGCTAGTCTCAGATTGTGTGCCATTACTGTCGATGGAGAGACAGATGGCCTTGGGACTTTGGAGCAGGCAGTTTTGCTATGGAGGATACCCCAAACACATGTTAGCGTTATGGCTTTGTAAGACGATCGATATTGGGAGTATTGTTATCATAAGTGTTGAGCGGGATGTACCTGTACTGAAATCGAGTTGTGTGTTGGACGATAAGCTGTTAAGAAAAAGAATCTTACAGCAAATGCATCACTCGTGTTTCTCTACCCATCGGGAACACCAAGGCGTACAAAGATATGAAGTGTTAACTGTAATTGGTCTAGTATGAAGAGAGTTGTAGCTTCATTGTGTCACAGTGTCAGACATGTCAGATGGCTATGACAAAGGATCAGTTATCTATCATGTTATTTTTGAACTTGCTTTTGCCAGAGTGGAAATGAGGCATGGTGATTATGGACATTGTTATTTGATTTTAAATCACCATATGTGGAAAGGATGCCACATGGGTAGTCATGGATAGACTTACCAAGTCAGCCTATTTCCTAAGTAATTAAAAAGACAGTCTGAGTTAATCAGTTGGAGCAGACCTACATTATTGAGTTGTGAGGTTTCATGGATGTCAACATTGTATCGGATTGGGATTCGAAGTTCACGTCTACATTTTTGGAGTCATTCAGAAGGAACTTGGGACAAAGATCCACATGAATACAACTTATTATCAGCATACAGATGGTTAGTCAAAGAGGACTATTCAGACTTAGAGGACATGCTCAGGGATTGCGTCATACAGTGGGATGGAAGATCAGAAAGCATTATATCTAGCAGAGTTTCCCTACATCGACAATTATCGTTCGAGCATTGAGATGACACCGTATAAGCCTATTTATGGTAAGCCTTGTCGTATACCACTTTGTTGGACCAAAGTGAGGGAGTGACATGAGTTAGAACTATTAATGCTTCATGAGATGGTATAGCAAATGGACATGCTCAAGGATTGGCTTTGGGACGCCCATGACGGCAGAGGATTTATGCAGCTAAGCGTCGTAAGGATTTGGAGTTACATATGGGCAATCTAGTATACCTAAAAATAATGACATTTCAGGGAGGACTTAAGACTCATAAGCTGAAGCAACTAAAACCGAGATACATTGGACTGTATCCTCCGGTGGAGTGAATTGGAGCAGTTGATTGCAGTTATTTTATCAGCAGTGTATCAGACTTCCATGACGTGATCCAAGTGAGATCAAATTCAGATGAGAATTGACTATCCGAAGGTTTTTTTTTAGGACGGTATTGGACAGCCGACTCAGGATTTGAATTCGAGGACGAATTCCTCGTAAGTGGGGAAGAATTGTAACGACCCAAATCTCGGCCCGGGAAATTTAGCCCAATAAGACCCAATTACATTGCAGAAAACCCTAAAGTTTTCATATTTAAGATGGATTTCGTGGTGGCCTATGACAGAGACTTTTGGGGATGTCAAAGTCCTTCCGGAACGTCACCGGAACAACCACAAATAGCCACCATGAAAGAGAAGCCATCCCACCATCCGAAAAGAGAGATTAGAGCTCAGCAGACACGTTTTGGGGGAACAGAAGAACGAACAATCAACTATGAGTATTTCGAAGCTAAATTTTGAG
>NC_027748.1:13190673-13227534 GCF_000695525.1 Brassica oleracea var. oleracea
GGTGTATGCTGCGGCACAGCTTAGTCGACCTGTTGTGCCAAGGCTTCGAGGTCGATAAATCGTCTACGGGCATGTGTTACCGAGCACATATTCGGTGGTGTTTTGGCCTGTTAGTGGGCAGCGAGTGTGCACCTCGCTAGGACTGTTGTGTGATCTTTGGGTACTTTAGGTACTGTGTTTGCAACGTGTTAGAATTAAATTATATTTATTCGGAGTGCTCTGTCCGGGTCCATGGACTTCGGGTTTAGTATCCCAAACCTCATTGGGTGACTTCCCCGTTACTCACCCCTCATTTGCCCCCTTTCAGGTGGGACTGACGAGTATATGATATTTGGACGGATTGGTGCTACTGGGCTTTTTATTCAAATTTTATTTGGGTTTAGGGTGAGTGGAGTCGTGTATATGGACTATTGTGTTATGAGATATTGTTGGTGGCATGCTGTTCTCCAGATAGGAGGGGTCTTGCAAGCGGATCGTTATTCCGAGTTATTTTCTGAGAGTTATGCTTGTTTTCGTTAGAGGTGTTGGTGCATTTTGCGTTTACGACCATCCAGGAGATGAAGTTACTTTGGTTAAGAAAATGGTGTCCGATCGGAGCAAACTTGGTGTATATGGATAGAGGACACATAGGAATACATTATGACCGGAGGGATCGAAAAGTTAACGGTCATTTCTTGAGTTATTCATCTGTTTACTGTATGGTTCAGTTCTGCCAGAATATCATATTGATCTAATTTCAGAGAGTTCCGGAATTGCTTTGTTAGAGCCGTAAAGGTCCATTCGGTGTTTCCTCAGGTTTCTTCAGAACCCGTGGGAAAGGTGAGGGTCTTTTCCCGAACTTCTCTTACACGGCTTAGGACCTCGAATAAGTATAATTTGTTTCTAATGTGTTCCGTCTGTGTGTAATCGAGTCTGTCATTGCTTGTTTAGTTTTAGGCTCTTTGCTTAAACCAGAACTAGGGTGTTAGATGGTTCAACAGTGCTTGTTCATTTATAATTGATATTATATATGTATAAAGTATATTGAGGTGATTTGGGTGTTAGCCGACCATGGAGACGTAATTCTGTGTGTCGGCCGGGGACCAGTACATTGGGTGTGGTGTATGCTGCGGCACAGCTTAGTCGACCTGTTGTGCCAAGGCTTCGAGGTCGATAAATCGTCTACGGGCATGTGTTACCGAGCACATATTCGGTGGTGTTTTGGCCTGTTAGTGGGCAGCGAGTGTGCACCTCGCTAGGACTGTTGTGTGATCTTTGGGTACTTTAGGTACTGTGTTTGCAACGTGTTAGAATTAAATTATATTTATTCGGAGTGCTCTGTCCGGGTCCATGGACTTCGGGTTTAGTATCCCAAACCTCATTGGGTGACTTCCCCGTTACTCACCCCTCATTTGCCCCCTTTCAGGTGGGACTGACGAGTATATGATATTTGGACGGATTGGTGCTACTGGGCTTTTTATTCAAATTTTATTTGGGTTTAGGGTGAGTGGAGTCGTGTATATGGACTATTGTGTTATGAGATATTGTTGGTGGCATGCTGTTCTCCAGATAGGAGGTGACGGGTGTCACAAAATCATTCCGAAGGCCAAGCTGTATGGAATGGATCAGGATGCAAGAAACACCAACAGGATCACATCAACTCAAACAACCACCGGAGACACGTACCTGCATTCATGGTTTCAAAACTTTGCGACATAAATTCCCAAGTTCAAGCCAAATTCCAGAAATTGTTGTTGCACATGTGTTTTATCTTCTACTTTTTACCTTGCCTGTGTCAGCCTATTTCTTTCTGTATCTCGGAAGTAAAGATAAAAAGGAAGTTAGTAAAAAAAGATAATTTCTCTTGTTGACAAGAGTCACAAGATCATTGACTGACTGTATACATATATAATATAAGTTTACATCATTATAAAATTAACTTTCCATTTTAAAAGTATGATAATTTATTTTATTATTTATAAACGCAACCAGCAAAACTAACATAGATTTTTGTTTAAGATGACCTATAATTATTTTATATAATTTTATTCTTGCTCATTGCATTGTTGTCTACTACTGGTCTCTAATGTAAGATAAATAGTAATTACTGAAACGAATTTAACAGATTGCAGGTGTAAATAAAAATGACAAGGAACAAATATAACTTACAGATATTCTCAGTTCTATTTATTCGTTTATAATATATTATTTTCCTTTACTAATCTATATTAATACATTGAAAATAGAAGAGGTAATTCAAGTTGGTCTACTTGTTGTGTCGGCCCTCTTTTCTCTCTACCTTATCCCCAAGCCGTCGAAGATTTCTCGAGTCTGTTCAGCTCCGGCCACCGGCGGTGGCGCGCGTGGTCGCCGGAGGCAGCTTCCTCTCCTCTTCCTTTTTGTAATTTGCTCTGGTTTGCCCTCTTTCTTTGTCATTGTCGTTTTGCTCGGTTCTGTGGGCGGTGCTCCGGTTCGGTTTCTCTAGATTTGCTCCGGGGAAGTTTAGATCTGTGGCTTGGGGCTTCTGTTCTGGAGTTTCGGCACGGCGGTGAGGGTTCATGGGCTGCCGGAGTCGGCTTTTAGGGTGAACGTTTCGGTGGATCTAGGTTTTCTCTTTCTCGGTCCTTTCGAAGCTTTCCGTGTTGTTGGCAGGTGGGTTCGTCGGCATCTCTCTCCTCCAGTTCGGTAAGTGCTTTTTGCGAAGTAGTCTTCGTCGTGGAGAGAGGAGTCCTGGCTTTCTTCCTTTCCCTTGCTTGGCGTCTCGCATCGGAAGGGGGTTCGCTCTTGGCTCAAGGGAGGTGATAGATTTCTTCTATCGCTTCGTGCACGGAGGTCCGATGGCTGTGTGGTTGTCGAGCTTCTGTGACTCCATGTCTGCAACTTCTTCCCGGATGGTTGGTTTGTCGTCTATGGCTTTTTCAAACTTCCGCTTTGGTGGTTGCTCTCTCTTTGTTGTTTTGTCCCATCTCTTGTGTCCAGCCATCTCTGCCTCTTCTGAGGTCTCGAGCTCTCAGTCCTTCTTCGTGGGCCATTCTTCATTGTCGAGTTCTCCGGCTTTTCCCGTCGAAGCGCAATGGAGACCGGAGTCAGGTTCTCTGCCTTCGGGGCAAGACGTCGATTTGAAGTGTCAGTGTGTCATCTGTCTCTCCTTCGGCGATGGAGACTTGTTTCGACTCTGTTCATCCATGTGCCTGAGTTGCCGATGGTGTGATCAGGTAGAACTTTGTTGTTCTCTATTGCAGGTTCTGGTGTTCGTTATGGTTGGTGCCTCTTCGCTGCCTGTTTTGTTCGAATAAGGTGTTCAGGTCTTCAGGTGGTACGGGTCCTCGACTTGTGCTTTCCTTGGAGGCTTGTTCTGTTTGCTCGTCTTTGGCTTTGCTGGTGCTTGGCCGAAGGTTTTTGCTGTCTGACCGTCTTGGTTGTAGTTTAGAAGGACGTCTGCGAGCTGTTTTTGGGGGAGTCTTATCATAAAGAGCGGATCATCGGGCAAGCCAATTTCTACCGGGTTCCGACTCTCGGTTTTACTGTGGCTTCTCCTTCTGCGGCAAGTGGGTTGTGCCGGCCCGAATCAGTCTAAGTCGAGTCTCTGTTTAGTTGTACCTTTGTTTCTTTTGTATTTCTGTCAAAAAATTGAAAAATTGGTAATAATATCTTAACATTTTTACAAAAAAAAAAAATAGAAGAGGTATTGTATCTTTAACGGTAGGAGTTTAACGCACAAAGCCGACCGAGGATTCCTCCGCTAATCGCAATTTACAATTTCTAATATGGTTAACTAAGAGAAATGAGTAACGGTTTAAATGATCTGATAAAAACATGAGGCGAGAGAAAAATCAGGTATAAACCCATTTGGGATAAGAGCCAACGTTGCCTACAGCTTGCACGTACGTAATACATACACATTATCGTTATTCTTTATCCATTTTCTTTAACTGAAACCGTATCTCTTCGCTTATCTACATGCATGCGTAACTATATATACACAAACTTATCTTAATTTTGTTGTTTACTATAACGAAACACAAACATCTTGACAAGAACTCAACTCTTTGTTCTCAATCATTGTTCAATAAACCTTTTTATTTTTTTTCCCTTTTTTCCTTTTGGTATAAGACTTGAAAAAGGAAAACCAGATAACTATCATTGACGAAAAGAAAAAAGGAAAAAAGATGAGAATTCACGATGGTAGTCTCATTTGGACAACGAACGAAGATGTTGTTGAAGGACTTTCAAGATCCTCTGCAAAAGATTCATCTGATTCAACAGAGGACGCCTCCTCTTCTTTTTCTTCAAATGGGGCTTTTGACGATTTATCAGACCTCATCTCTCAGCTACCGACCATGTAATGACTATTCTCTTCGCGAATCCATTTTTCTTTCCAGGTTATATAAAGAACATAAGTAATAAACCATAGAGATTGATGCTTCTTGGATTGATCAGTATAGGGGATAATATACAGCAACCTTGAAATATTCATCGCAAGATCTCAGAATCATTTCTTCATGCTTTGATTGATCACATAAATTGTGTTGACAGTATTTTTTTTTGGTTGTTTTGTTTCACATAAATCATTTAGATGAATATTTTTTCTTATTACGTTTTCACAGCCACGAGAAGAAAGGACTTTCAAAGTATTACAAAGGCAAATCTCAGTCATTCACATCTCTAGCAAAGGTAACATGCCTTACCGGTCTTGTCAAGAGAAGACCAAGAATGAAGACTTGCAGGAGCTCTGGGGGGCATTTGGATCAAACCTGCAAAAGGCTATATCGACCCAACGCTACAATCTCCATGAAAGCCACAAGAACAGCATCTTCAACTCGTTCCAATTCAAGACTAATTAACCTTGAACCTTTTCATGATTCAACTACACTAAGTTCAATGACATGACAATAAACTTTCCGGTTCAGTTTAACATTGTAATCATTTGTATACAAGGTCGCCCAAGATAAATGAAAATAAAAGATAATTTAGAGTTAAAGAACCGTCTTTCTCACTACTAGAACAGAAAAAAAAAATGCCAGAACAGATAGCACTCAGGTCTTTTAAGTCGTTTAATTGTGATAGTGATTAGCATCATCAAATCTTGTAAACAGGGGTGATTCCAAGAAGGTGGAAGCATTTCCTCATCACTACAGCCGTTGCTTCACAAAGTAGGAGACGGCTTGCCTCCTCTGGTGAACCAATGACCTGTGACGAAGTTCATATTTTTAAGTGAGATTCAAATAATGGGCTATGAAGTTTGATATCACAAATATCAAATAGAAACGTAGAATGTCAGGAATCCACACCTGATGAATGGAGTAGAAGGAGGTGTAGCGTTCAGATAAGTCGTAGAGGTAGTGACACAACACGTTCGGCAACAAGTTGCTGCAAGCTTCCTCAACCGTCTGCAAATCGTTCATACATGGGTTCAGCAATTTGTTCATCTTGTTACCCAGAAAATGAAGTCAAATTTGAAAGTAGTATCTAATGATCCGCATGTTTTACCTCAGCAAATCGAAGCAAGTGAAGCCCCAGTGCTCGTTCTTCAGGATGATCCAATGCTAGCTTTTCTGTCTGCAATAGAGCGGATGTTGAAACGTAAGAAAAATCTTTATCGCACGGTGTATGGTAAGAGTTTATAACACAGTTTCTCAAGGTGTTTAAGGATCCATCAGATATGAAAATGTGAAATTCGACAGCACAAACCCGAGAATAAATAAAAGACAACAATCTTAAGACTTCCCAAATCTAAATGCTCACTATACACACTGGCATGGAGTTAACAGTTAAACACTTCTGAAAACTGTTTAAGCTTTCAAACCAAATAGATTGAGACAATGGGAAAGTTCAGTTGTAGTCAAGAGGAAGAACGGAGGAACAATGAATAATTTATGGGTATGCGGCTAAGTACCTTTTTCAGCTCATCTATGTCTTTGCCAGACTTTCTGATGATTGAACAGATCCGAGCATGAGCGTAAAGAAGGTAAACGGCTGTATTTCCCTGCTCATGATGACATGTGACCAATAAGCATGGCTAGGATGACTGCATAATGCAAATAAGTAAACTAGGTGGCAAATACCAGTACCTTGTCACTAAGCATTTGATCGAAGTTGAAAGTATAATTTGTCAATCTGTTGTTCTTCAGATCAGCATACCTTGAAAGAACATTAAACAAAACCGCATGTTAGCATTAACATCAAAATATTAAAATGCGCACTATCAAAACATCTGGTCGAAAATTCATCATATTTGTTCCCCAAAACGAGAATAGACATAATACTCACTTCACAGCACCATATCCAACTGCCTCAGCTGTTTTGTCTAGCTCCTCGGGAGTCCATTCTTTGTCCTTACCTAAAAAGAGGAGCAACATATAAAGGATGTATAAAATCACAAAATAAGTTACAAGGCTGACACAAATTTAGATACCACGCTCAATAAGGGCAGTTTTACTGCGAGTCTTGGCCTCATCCAGCAAATCAACTAGGCGGACTACATCTGAAGATCGAGTTCTAAATCGCTTGCCATCTTCCCCAAGGACGAGACCAAAACCAACATGGTCCACTCTTGGGTAAGTTTTATCACTGTCTGGAAGCCACCCTGCTTTTCTGGCAGCCTGATTCATAGTAACATGATAACCACAGTTACGACCGACAGTTTTAAGAATGACACATAGAAACAGAAAATAAAAATATTCATCAATCCTACTTTGAAGAACATATTGAAGTGCTGCTGCTGGCCTACATCGGTGACATATACAATCCACTCAGCTTTCTCTTCATTAAGCCGATACCTGGGACATGAAGATTTAATTATCAGCATACAATTCATTATTGAACAATAGGCAAGTTCAGGTCAAGCCACACACTTCAGTAAATACAAACACAATACGTCATAATATATGAGATGTATACAAATTTTATAGAGGAAAAGATAACCCACCAAAGAGCAGTCAGATCAGTTGAGGCATAGTTAAAACCACCGTCACTCTTTACAACCATGAGTGGGATGTTGAAGCCTTCGAGGAAGATCACACGAGCACCCTCACTTTCTTCAATCAACCCCTTGCTATCCAATTCCCCGATTACGTTAGCGATAAAGGGGTTGTAAAAGCTTTCACCCTGGCATTTATCAATGTATTTTTCATTAGCCATCCATATACCTCTTATCTTTCTATTTGTGTCAAATAATATAGTATCGATATCCCTTCTTTTACCTTTTCTTCAAGCTCAACTTTAAGGCGCTGATAAACCTTGGCAAACTCGGTTCGGCTGATTTCACAAATCTTAGCCCAAGCCTTGCGGTAAATAGGATCTCCACCCTACACCAAAGAAACCGAAAAATAGAGAAGTGAGTAATTTAGATAAGGCAGCAGCATATTGGCTCACTGCCAAACAGAAGAAACCACCAATAATTCAGGTTATGAAAAATGTTATTTACCTGTAGACGGACAACAGCCTTTTGTGCCTTTTCCTTGAAGTCCGGATCACTATCAAATTTAGTCTTTGATTCTTTGTAAAACGTCTGTTAGATGGCATATGAAAATAGAAATTCAATTGATATAGTTCTTCACATATAGCGTATTATGCAATTATAGGTACAAAGAAAAGCCAATAAGCCATATGATGTAAAGCAACTGACCTGAAGATCTCCAATGGCTGTCTCAGTCACACTCTCGGTATCAGGAAATTTCTCAAAGAGGTACTCAATGAGCATGCCAAACTGCAGAACGAAAAGGGCTTTTATTTCTTTGATAAACATTGGAATAAAACAACAAAGCACTTGGTTCCAAGGTTAAGAAATTATTTGAAGAGCAGAAAAACAGCTACCTGTGTTCCCCAGTCACCAACATGGTTTCTGCGTAAAACTTCAACCTTTGAGTACTCGAGCATGCGAGCTAGAGTGTCACCGATGATGGTTGATCTCAGATGACCAACATGCATTTCTTTAGCAATGTTGGGAGAGGAAAAATCAACCACGGCTCTCTTAACTGGAAGACTAGGCGCCCATGTGTCAATTCCGTCAATAAGCATTTTTTCAATACTCTGCATATTAGAAAACAACCATGCTACACATAAATTATATATACGACTGATTAAAAAAAAACAATTATACAAGTGAGGAAAACAGCAAGAGCACCTTAGCCATCCACTTGCTTGATAGTACAAGATTAACAAATCCAGGGCCAGCTACAGAACAAGTTTCCACCATCTCAGAAGCAGGTAGATTCTTTGAAATAGCCTATGTGAAAAAAAAAACGGAAGAAAACAAGAGTTAACAGATAATGTAAGATCCAATAAGAATCTGTCTGCTACAGGACAATAGAGAGCATACAAAATCTCCGGAATTCTAAAGACCAAACAAACCACCAACCTGACCAACAGCTGGAGGACCCCTGAACTGAGTACCCTTTCCTTTAATTACGGACCATAGACCCATTGCATTGTTACTGCAGACAAGAATATTATGTAAAAAAAAAAAAAAAAAAATCTAATTTAACAAAACTAAAAAGGAATTTAATTTGAACTTTTTTATTTCTATCGGAATTAAGTGAAAGAGAGAGAGCACCATTGGTAATCTCCAGGTTTTCCAGGAAGAGAGGCAGCAACCTCGGTCTCCACACTAGTTCCATCAGGAACCGTTAATCTGAGAGACGCATCAAAGAGCTTCTCGACCTCCCGTTTTAGATTCCCCGTGAACTCTTGACTCTGTCACAGCACTCAAAAATATCAGTTATGAAACGGTGAAAGAAGAGCAATGTCTCATGGATTAAAACAAAGAAAAACCTACGACTTACAGCTGCCATGGTTGCCACTGACTTTGATCTGGTTGCAAAAACAAGTCTCCTAGTCGTTGCTCTGAATACACCTGTCTAGGTTACAAAACAACACAAGGGGAATCAGTACACGCAAAATAGCAAACTCCATTTAAAAAAAAAAAAAAAGTTTCATCAAAGCATTGCTACACACATCATGGTCAAATAAACACTCAACGTTTATCTTCGACAACCCACGAAAGCCAATCAAACGCATTCTCAAAATTTCAATCAAAATACGAAAACACAGAGAAACAAAATCAGAACATGCTCACAGTACAATAATTAGTAGCAAAATCGACTCTCTCTCTGCTAAAAAAACAACACTCTTATCTTAACAAATATTGCAATTGAAACGTCACTATATGAAGCTGAAGCTCGAGAAGCAATTGCGAGAGCAGAAGCCAGTAGAGATAACGGCCGAGAAACGGGAAGATTAGAGGTTGGAGAGAGGATTTTACCAGATAGAGAAGAAGAAGAATAAGAAGAAGAGGACGACAAATAAGCCAAGTGAGGACAACGAGAAAGAGGATTGAAGGAGCAGAGAGATGACGGCGGTGTAGCTGTAACCGGGAAAAGGGTTAGCCTTACTGCTGCCATAGCTATATTCTCATTTTTCCTTACTTTTTTTTTCCTTTTTTATTTTTCTAAAAAGAAAAAAAATAATAATTTTGTTTAAAGCAAATCAGGTGTTGGGCCAGGCCCAGTATGTAAATTAGGTCATGTCAAACGCGAACGTGATTCGGCGTTTCAAACAACTTAGCGGCTGCGATCGCCAGATCAGGGAAGCGCACAAAACAACGGGGAATTCACAGAGTCGAGGAGGAAGAAGAAGAAGAAGAAGAAGGGAGGAGGGATCGTACCACGGTGGATGATATCAAAGGATCGGCGGCAGGCGGAAGGAGTAGAGCCAGTGGCGAGAGCTGTGTCGTTCGGGTTTTTGATACTGGCAGGGCTAAAATAAGTTAGAATTTAGAAGCACTTTTTGATATTTATTTCAACATTTTCTTAAAATTACCTTGTCAACCAAATCCATTTGACTCTCTTTGAACCGATGGTGGGACCCGAACCGACCAATAGTCAGATATATGAACCAATGTCTTGAAAATTCATAGATTCAATTCAACCGGTTGGACCGTGAAATCAGTCAATAATTTTAAATCATGTCATTAATTATATTTTCAGTTTAATTATCGTTGTACAATAAAAATTTTGTTAGAAAATAAATGTCATTTTAATTTCAACACAAAAATTATAAATAATATTCTTTAATTTATTTTTTCAATTAATTGAAATATGTTTATGTGTAATTATGATGTTTTTATTTTGAAAATATACAAAATTCAATATTTTTTAATTTATTTGCACAAATCTAAAACGTCAACATGTAACGGAATGAATATTTGATTATTTTCAAAGCAACTCTTATGATGAAGATGAAAGAACAATACTTGAAGTTAAATGTCATGTTAGTACAAGATTGAATTAAAATGCTTTGAGATTAAGATTTCAACTAGTTTATAATTCGCGCCCTGCGCGGGGTGAAACATAAATTTATATAATTACAATAGTTACTTATGTTTAAAACATGTATAAATCTTGAATGACAGATTATGTATATTATATTTGTCTTTCTGTTGTTTGTTTTTGTTTGTTTACATAAAACCATTTAGACTAATAATAATGTGATATAGAAGAGGAAGATGTATTCACTAATATTTCTAAAATAAAATAAAATTATTTATCATATATCTGTTCATAATGGTTTTTAGTTTATCTTATTTACATCACATATATCTTAATACCTACAATCTATTAAAACAGAATAACAAATAATCCAACTTGATTCCAAGTAGAATATTTTTTTAAACTATACTTTATGTATTTCTCTTAACCTATACTATTACTAACTACTCACATTTAAATATAGTCTAACTATAGCTACATATATCTACAACTAGGGTCAATCCGCCTTACGGGCGGGAAGTTATGATAAAAATTATTTTATTATGTCGAATAGTGCATCCAGTGATTGCGTGTTACGTGCTCTGAAACTTACGATCATTGAAGTTGCTAGGCTTTTTCTTGACAATAATGTAGAAGGAGCTTACGCGGATGTAATTGCTAGACACCAATAGATGGTGGATCCAAGCAGATGCTAATCCTCCTTCCAGTAAAAGCATTCTACAATCTTGTATTATTAATATCACAAATTGAAAATATAAATTATTTCTAATTCGATATAGCAGCCTTGATTTTCATTTCTTTTTTTAAGTTTTTGTGATTTGGAGGATTGTTTTGTTTTTGTTAAACTTTAAACACTTTTAAATTTTAACCCTTTTTGAATATAAATGTAAAAACATTTGTTGGCATGTTGATGCTTAAGGTAATATTAGTTTGTCTCCTCTTATGATTTCCTCAAATTTCCTTACTCTTCTTATGAGATCTCAACTTTGGGGAATACATGGTTCAGACGAAGTATTTTAGTTGTTGACAGTTGATTTACAGGTTTAATTTATTATTGTGTGTATAATAGAATGGATATCGATTAATTTCTTGAAACCAAAATTAATAAATTTAATTACTATAGTAGTAAACTACTTCAATTTCCTTCGACCATTGGCTGCATATAGCAAACCATATCCAATGTTGTATTCAACCTAGATCTAATGGCTGGCCTGTTCCGTTTAAAATATATGAGAAGGACATCGAGAAATCATTGGCTTCAGAAGGAACATGAACAATGTGGCTACCGTTGTTGCTATTGACGGCTGAAAGGAGGGGCTCCAGTTTCTGAGGTTTTTCCTCATTGTTTTCTTCTCCAAAATTGACAATGCCAAGAGAGACACCTTCTTTTTGAGCTTTTTCCCAACAACCTCTAAGGCATTTTTTTTTGTACTTGATTGGGCTAAGAAAAACAGAAGCACGACATAAGCATCCGATAGCTTTTTAAGAAAAAAGAATAGGCAAGAATTCTAGTACCTTACAGCCAAAACAATAATCCTTTGGCTGTTGATTCTTGGCGTTACAGTTTTGCAAGTACCTGGTGCTAAAGACCTGTAAGAATGGCTTCCTTCTCCTCATCACCCAATCAGTTTCCAAGTCCAGGAAGAGGAAAGGTGTGTATTAACACTAAGCCACTGAAATCAAACCATACATAAATAATCACCATCATTTTCAAGTAAAAAAGCCACAAAACATTAGAGAGTAGCTATTTCCTCTTAAATTTGGTTAAACGATGGTGTTGCTTTATAAAGGTAGTCTTTTTCGGTTTGGTGTATGTAAAACATATCTTGCTATCAGACTTTGTTACATAGTCAATTTCGCAATAGTAAATATCATAACAATCAAATGAGAAAAGATATCATGGATATAATGGAACTTACGGCTCTTCTTTTGATTTAGAAATAATGTTTATGCTCTTTAGGTCCTCATGATCAACACCGCTCCAATCTGTAACAAAAAAGGATGTTTAATCATATCAAATCGAATAAGTTTTAAAAAATTAATTGAAATAAAATAAGCTTACCAAGAGATTTTTAGTCCAAGATTCAGTGCGAAAGTTCTGAGAAAACAAAGACACGTTCATCGTTCTGCTACGTTACTGGCGCCAGCTCAGTTGTCGGGAACCCAACTGTCGATCTAAATAGAGATCCGCAACTCTGCTTGAAATCTAATCCTTTTACTTTATAATCCTCTCATGAACACGACTGATCCTAATTTTACTCTAACTTCTTGAAATCAAAATCAGAGGTAGGCGTAGTCAAGACTCTAACTCCTTTACCTGCCATTCTCAAGATCCCCACAGTGTTCTCCAGATTCGACTGCAATGGCAAAGCACGAAAGATCCCCTAAATCACAGACAAAAAGGTCAATTCAAAAGCTCTAATGGAATAGAGTATAACTGGGTTTTGGCACCGCAGAGAAGATTGATAGCTTCGGTTTGAGCCTATAATCTCTATCTCTCATCAACTCGAAGTTGTCGATGTATATCATAGTCGACTACGGACAAATTCAAAATTCACGCATCAATCAAAAATACTCAAAATCAGAACAGATGAAATTCGAAAATCACCTCGAGCAAATGTTGAAGATGAAGATAGAGTTTGAGAGATATATAAGATGGTTTGGAGGGGAGCAAGGCATCCCTTTTTTTATACGGAGAAACACCGCCTCTAAGAAGACATTGAAGTGTAGATCATGGATAAAGGAATTAAGAACATGTTTAATGCAATGGATCTGGAAGTTGTATAGTTTTGATGGATGGAAAGAAGTTGAAAGGACGTGAGTGAAACCCCAAAGAACGGAATCGTCATGCCAACTTCTGCATCTCAGTCTCTCTAATGGCGGATATCAAAATTGTGACAAATCCCTAAATTCTAAAACGATGCAGATCAAGGGTCTTAGTGTTTCACGCAAACGGGGCTCCTTGAGGACAATACGAAGCCCAAATAACACAATATGAGACCCACCTTTCTTGCAGAATTTAGTTAATGAAACGCAAAGTTTTGGCGCGCATGACACGTGTCACGCCTGGAGCCATCGAATTTCTGACGTGTAATCCTACGTGTCACGTCCGGGAGTGAGAGAAACTCTCTTTTATATAATAAGACTAGGGTAAGCCCGCCCTGCGGGCGGGATGTGAAAAAAAAATATTTAATTTATTTTCAATTTGTGAAAATTATCTTAAAATATATTTATTATTTGGTATTATTATTTTTGTTAAAAATCATAAGGAGTAGTCCATTTGATGTTGTTTTTCTGTAAATTTTATCATTTTTTAAACTTGTCTCTTGTAAAAATAAATTTCATTGTTTTTTGCTTAACACTGTTTATATGTATGTTTATATTATGTGTGAATTGTTATTCGGATCGTTGCTATACATTATATTTTTCGTCAAACTTATTTGTTTTAAAAAATATTTTCATTAATTTGTGAATAACCTTTTAGTTTCACTTTTTTGCACACTGATTTAGGGATGTTTAAAAATAAATAATATTATAATTTTTCATAAATAATATAATAGTATTTTACAAGACAATTATTTTGTAACATGTTGTATTAAAATATTTTGATACAATAATTTGGATTCAAAATTTAGCTGTTCATGTATATTTCAAATAAAATTTATTAACAAATCATATTTTCGTGACATTTTAGAAAGGAAATAGTTTCCAAAGATACAAATATTTCGATTTTATTTCAATTCATGCATTATCGATTTTGATTTTTTTAAAGTAAGATAAAATTAAATATATACATGTATAATATATTAACTTCTTGCATAAGAATACTTTCAAACATTTTAGATAAGAGTACTTGAAACCTTTTTGTATTATATTTTTTAAAATTAAATTTAAATTAGGTTTATCAATAATTTTAAATATGTAGTTTGTTTGTAAATATTTACTTGGTTGTGACTTTATAAATTTTGAACATTTTTCGATGAATAGAAATTAATTATTTTTAAATATATAAGATATATTAATTTAAAATTTACATATTAGAAAGTGAATACAGACCTCCTAGGTTACAAAAGTGAGATTATTCGCTTACTTCATTAGCCTACCTACGTTACAAATTTCAATCAATTAAAAGTGTACCAAAAGAATGAAGATGGTCCTTGAAGAAGTATTCAGAGGCAAGGAAAGATAGACTATCGTAACAGATTGAAGGAATGGAATAAATGTCTTATGAGGGGAAAAGGAAAAGAACTGAGATTGTAAACGGAAGTTGAAATTAACAATAGTCAACATTCTCATCACACAATTATTTACACAATTGCAGATTGCAAGCGATGCCTTTGGTCCCAATTAATGACCTTTTGGCTACAATAAAAGGAATCAACATCTTTCCCTCAAAATTTTTTAAATTTTTTTCTAACATAATATGCAAGCTTTTCTGTACACCCTGAAGTTTCATTCCTATAATACTGATTTCCCTTTAATCGTTTAGCATTCATCAAAATTTATCACTAAAATTTATCAAGTTATATACATATGTTCATGTCTGATCATAGCTAGTTACACACATCCGATCAACTAATAGAGAGCTATAGTACAATCAACAACCAAGACAGCTTTGCTTCGCTTACAACCTGACAAAAACCCATCAAATCAGACTTTAGCTGCAATCACATGTTTGGTTTTAACCACCCACTGAACCACTTCTTGTGCCCCTCTTTATCAGATAGTAATCTGAAATATAAAAAAATTGATCTGCCATTCTTCCCGTTACCACACTCCATCCAGTGTTAGCCTCACTCATCATATACAATGCGCGTTATGTTCTCTGTCTTGAACAAATTACAGTTCGCATCTCTGGCTGTTGCGTCGTTACTGCGCATTGAAGAATTATTATCATTATTATGACTATTGTTCTGGAAATATAAAGGGTTGGGAAAACACAAACGTAAACGCCACAAAGAAAGGACATGGACAAAGGAAGTTCACTTCAATAAATACCTTTAAAAGAGTAAGGGGAAATATGTTTATAGTAATGAAACGTTCACATTCAGATAGAGCAATAGAAAGGTGCATTGCCTTTCATCACATCAACTGAAACTTTTCCCATACTAAACCAAAGTCACCAAATGGAGTTAGGACCGAGAAAATATACTCATATCCAAGGTCTATCTTAACCATACTAAACAAAAGTCTCCGAAAGCTCTGTCCCTATGCTCTCTGTATTACATGTTACCAAGCCACATGCTCAGTTAGATTAAAATAATATGGACCACAAAAGAACCTAAGAACAATGCGTAAGTGGAATGATTCTAAACTACACAATTCTACACACGGTACATGCTCCTATAAAAATTACAAATAGCCTTTTTCTTCCTTTAGATGCTATTTTTTTTTTCTCATGCATCAGTTCATCATTTCCACAGAGGCTTTATCGCCACAACTTAAAAAACGAACCAGATAACTGTGATACAAAATCGGATCAAACATTTCAGTGTAGCTATTTACATAATGTACAACATAAACAGAAATGTAGAAGGGAAAATCAGAATCAGATCAAACCAACTAATACAGAGCTATTAAGATTTATGACATCATATCATGGACACATGTTTACTTGAAGACGAATATGGAGGTTCATATTCAGAGAAAGAAACAAACCATGATCCATGTCTCTTTGAGTCCTATTCATGATCCTTTGCGGAAGACTGCACATTCCATTCAGTCAATTCACTCTCAGTCACAAACTTGTTGGCTTGTAAATTTCCAAGAAATCAAACATATGAACATAAGGCTGAAAGATCTAAAACTTAAAACATATCAAAATTCAATATTTTCCATCTCAGTCAAAGTTATCGTGTAGCATAAAGATGATGTCGTGAAATCTGCAGTATAACATATAAGTCACTTTTGCAAAAACATCAAATGCAGATTAAACAAATGTTATAACATTACAACCAAACAAACATGCAAATTTTGTGTTCTTGATTTAATTATCAGATTAAAGTTTTCAATTCTAAACCGTGAAGTGTGTAAATAAGATGTGAGGAACAGATCGAGAAGAAAACGACCTACACTCTTTGTAGCGAATCAAAATTCCATACCATAGTTCATCATCCACCATTATTGAAAACGAAAGGAAGCACAAATTAGCTTCGCTTTCTCTAAACTATGTCGCTGCCAAATACGTAAATGCATCTTGTTCTGTTCACCGTAGTCACTGCTGATTCTCCACCGTTCTTCACGTTCCGTGATTCCCAGAAACGCATGTGATGCGTCATCCCGAGGATTTCATCCCGAGGTGTGGGAAGAAGGTAATTAGAAAACGTAGTGGGAAGGAAAATGTAAATGGCGAGTTCAGATGATGATGTTCAAGGAAATAAAGGCTTTCCTTTTATAAGAGAAGAGACACCGCCTCGCAGAAGAATAAAGTGCATTCAATAACAGATAGTGTTCAAAGAGGGGTGATGGAGTTAAGGAGAATGATAAAGGAGGTGAATCAATTAGGAGACACGTTTTCGTTTATCTGAAGAGAAGACATAACGTCATAGATGTATCAGAGATCGATGAAGAAGACTCTTTGTTTATTTTGTGGAAGAAGAAGACGAAACCCTGAAAATCTTGTGGCTGGTCTTGCTGAATAAAGAAACAGAAGCCCAACACGTGATAAGCGTTGAAAGCCCATCAAAACTCGCGTTCAAATGAAACGTTGAGTTTCGCTATTGAGTGACACGTGTCGGCCAGAGAGAGCTCGACTTATCTATGTGGCAGAGGACGTGGCGCAAGGAGAAGGGATGCAACTATACTTTATATAAATAGATTTGTTTTGAAATAATACAAACTTCCTTATTTTACTAACTAAAGATTCTCAAATAACTAATTAGATTTAATTAATCTCTAATATTATATTTCCTAAATCCTTTTAAAAACATTTCCAAAATCCGGTCAAAAATATTTACCACCAGATATTTAGTATATTTTAATATGAATATTTAATTGAAGTTTCCAAGTTTCTACTCATATGATTTTATTAACATTTGTATATTTGTTGTAACAAAAAAAATTAAACTATTAATCACAAAATTTTCAATGTGAAATATTTAATAGTTTTAGTAATTTATAATCATTTTTAAAAATTCAATGAAAATTTTAAAATTAAAATATTCAGGTCTCGATACTTTTTCAGTGCGAGTTTTGAAATTAACATATTTATGTATTTTATATGGTATATGATATATAGTTTAATTTAAATAATATTAAATATATATAAAAATATTTTATATGAATATCTATTAAATGATACTTCACATTCATGTGATTTTATGATCATTTGTTTTTTTTATAACAAACAAAAGTAAAATCATTGTTCACAAAATTTTTATTGCCTGGTTTTTAAAAGTTTTAGTAATTTATAGTCATTTTAGAAATTCAAAATATAACATATAAGAAAAAAAATTAGATTTTTCATTATATGTTTAATGTGATTGTTTAATTTTTTAATAATATAAATTAAACAAAAATGATGGAGGATACAAAAACTATTATCAAATCTTTATTATTCAAAATCATTAATTGTTGAATATATGTTAATCACATTAGGTAATTCCGTAGCTTTTATTTAATGAAAGAATAAAGAATATTTTTTATGCATTTCTAATCAATTTAATAGTTAATTTAATAAAAACTATAATATGCATTTAGATGGACCAACCTATTTTTCTAAATATTCTGAGACTGGTTTAATCTTCGTTCAATTACCATGAACTTACATTTTTTTGGTAAAGAGTTTCGTCAAAACTACATTGATCATAGTACAAAGAAACTGATAGGGATGTGTTTATTGATATTCGGATGCAAATCTTTAAACAATACACAAGAGTGAAAATAATTATGAAATCAAGAATATGATTTCTATATAAACTAAAAATCAAAACGAATGTGCTCAGAATAGAAACCCAACCGCCAGAGTGGCTACGGTAGCGACAAAAGCAGGGATAGACAAGGAAGCGTCAGAGGTAGGGCTCGGAGCTGGAGCATCCACGGCGGCTGCCTGTTGCAGAGCAGAGAAAGCCATCATAGCCACCAAGACAGCCTCAAAGAGTCTCATCTTCATTGCATCCATTGTTAATTACTGAGAAAGCAAACGAAGAGATCGTTAATGTATTTGTGTGTTTTGTGGTGTGTTGCTATGTGCTGTGACTTGTGTGTTATATATACACATGGATGCGTGATAATTAGGCGAGCTGTATGTGCCTACTTTACAGTTTAATTAGCACCAACCCAATTAATCATTTTTGAATTAATCAACACAAAAATCATTAACGTGTTTGAGCTCATCAACTAAGATATTTGGAAATAATTTAGAAATAAATAGCTGGAAAGAGCAATGCAGCCGATTTTAGTTGTTAGTATCTAGTGTTTTTTGTTGGAACTCGTTTTTGACAAAGTGGTGTAGACCATTTTTCTGATGGGTTTTTCGACGGAGACGTCTGTCGGAAGAACCGGAATTTGGACACGATGTAATCGTCACCGTGAACACTATGAGTTAGTGTATTTGTTAGTCAAAATCAGAGTTGTTTTGAATGAAAAATGGAGGTCCAAAGTGAATGACATGAAAAGCTTATAAAGCTATATATTTGGTTAAATATAAAATATAACAAATATTTCACTTTAGATACGTGAGGTTTGAATTTAGATTTAATAAGTTAATTAGACTTAATGTCAATTAATCTATTTTAAATCTTATTCATAAAATATTTTGATATTTGGTTAAATATAAAATATAAACTCAATTAAGTATATTGTTGGTTTTGATTTGGTCAATACAACATTATGACTTAAATTTGCTAACGTCTAGAATCTTTACTCATGGAAATCAAATTTCCTTTATTGCTAGGATTATGACGTTAGTGACTCCATAAATGACATAACGTGTTCATCTTTTTTGAAGTTATAAAAGGAGCACTTGTGTTAACTTATCCGTTGATAGAGAAAACATACAATCCTCCATATTTCTTTTATCTTTCTTTTTAGTTTTCTTTTGAATCCGAGAATATACACAAAACTAGTTTCTTCAGGCTTCTGATAGAGTGACGCAAATCAGAAGATTTTTTGCAGTTGTATCTTGGGACTCATTACGTTATCAAACCGTCGCACTACGGGACGTATTTTGAGTTAAGAAAAGAGATAATATCTCGCCTCTGCAATTAAATCATTTTTTTTTTAATCTTTGGTATACTTTTATCAATTTTATTCTTTACAATATTCAGTTCTCCGTAAATTATATAATACGGTCTCATCATTTTTTTTTCTTGGAGAGATGGATATAATATGTTGATTCAAAGAATATACAGTTATTAAGGTGTTGTGTGTTTCAATTGATACAGTTCATATAGGAACGTTTTCGTTAATAAAAAGTAAAGTACTATATATGAAACTGTTGTTTTTCCCCTGTGCCAGTCGTGAAATGAATAGAAAATGAGAAAATGAGAAAATGAGAGAACCAATGAGCTGTGTGGCTGTTTATTTATAGGTGAAGAATATGGACTGTGAATCTGTGATTGATGGCACAGTCCATATCCATTTCTACCCCAATTATTTCTTAAATATTCTTTAAAAAAGAATTTATAAATGGAAATTTTCATTTTCTTATATAACAATACAAATTTTATTCATAAGGCCGAGAAAAAAAGAAAAGAGTAAGTTACATAAACATGTTTTCTTTCTTGGAAGCCAATAAATCAAAAACACACACACAAAACCGAGAGATCCAAAAAGTTGGTTTAGAACAAACGTAAATCCTTATTCAATCTAAAATCTGAGGTGATTTGATTTTTAACGAGGTTTTAGATGATTTTAAGGAATTACGGAGAATAAAATGATTTTTGTTAAACCACTATAGAATATCACCTAAAACCAAGGGATTTGAGTTTTTTTTTTTTTTAACTAAGAAACTCCACCCAAACACTCTAAAATCACTTGAAAACTTGAAAACTCCACAACTTAAAATATTTTCAATAACAGTGGATTTCAGAATACTTTATAAAATGCCAAGTTCAATAATACTGGATTTTAAATGAGTTTTTAAAATTCATGTTTCAATAACGGTGAATTTGTCATTTTGACACAAATCACTTAAAACTCTCAATTGAATACATCCCATAGAAAGTTAGAAAGTGTAAATTATATCAGCTACAGAGACAGAAAGATTGGAACTTGCGATCAAATGAAAAATAAAGATAATTTTAAATCAAACGCCAAACAAGCCTACTTGACCTGGACATATACGGATGATGACAAGCTGTAACGATCTGCAAGCGACCAAAATAATTATTTTCCCAGAAGATATGAACAAACTTAAAGCAAATCGACAACAGCCCCACTAGTCTTAAAACATTCCGAGATACTCCAGAACCAATTGAACGGTCAACGGTGTTTCAAGTGCATACTAAACTCGAATTGATTGTCTAGCTATCACCAAGGACCATACTTAAAATGACCCTGAATCTTTAAATACACTTCAGAGATACAAACTCTAATCAGGATTATGATTTTTTTTTAACCGAGATCAGGAAGCAAGAACTACAAAGTGACTACGAATGATATATATAAAAAAACAATATGAGAACTTTACAAAGAAGCGAAGATGATCGGGTTTGATAATATATTGATCACTCAAAATGCAGATGGAAGTGATTCTGATATGTAGCGATGGCAGCTGAAGATGAGCTATAAGCGAAAGCGTGATCATCACGATCGTCTTCTTCTTCGTCGTCAACTTCAGGATAAAGCAAACCTGGCGGAGGAAGACAGAGAACGGTCAAAAACCACACAGCGAATCGACCCAGTTCCTGTAGCGGGAATAAGCAGACAAGGTCGAGCATTTCCCGGCTGCTTATGCGGTCCGACGGTGGTATCATCCTTGCTCGCTGCCAAATATCAGCCGACAAAAGGGCTACCGACATAACACTCCCGCCGTTGAACACCATATGCCCGTACAGTGTTTATTCACAAAACGTTTCTGGTTTCTTTTGAAAGAGATGATGATTCCGTGATTTCTGTATGATTTGTTTGTATGTTGAGTATACAGAGAGGTCAGGATTTACTTTTTCAACTACTTGATCCCTTTTGTGATTTTGCCACGTTGACTTGAATGTTTCATTATCAATCATTAAACATCATTTAGTGCCTAATCCGGTTTTTACTTTTCTGTTCATATAATATTCAGAAATGAAATTTTGTTTAAAGGTCCACTAGGCATTTTGTATTGCGGAGTTGTAAACACATATCACGAGATCAAAACACAGGATTGTCAGACTATTGAATCCTAATACGGGTTTTTTTTAAAAATACATTTTTTGGTGCGTCTATGTTCTGTTCTGTGTGTATATTAATGAAATCTTAGTTCTTTGGAACAGAACTCTGTAGAAATGATAACTTTGGAAGTGAGAATGATGTTACAGTCTTTAGCATCACATAGTCTATAGCATATTCTCTATACACGCCTGACATATGCTTGAATAACGCACTCATTTCCACTCGGTCAAAGATAAAAGTTATACCCTGATACTATTGATGAGTCTAGAATGAATAAATAAGAGTGAAAATCGATGAATAGAAGATTAAGAGAGGAAAAAAGAAAGGGGATAACACCCAGTTTTTGTTAACCGTAATCGATAATGTTTTCACGACCTAAAACAATGAAATATAATCGATTATTTTGATAATCAGTGAATAACAACATACTTTCGATGAAAAAAAAATATACAAGGCAAACGTATGGTCAACGCCTGAAAACGTAAAAGACTTCGATATGACGGGCCGTAAGTCAAGCCCAAAGGCCAAACAATGATAAGTTGAAACTATCCGGTGGTTCAAGTGTGGTAATTAAATTTGAGACCATTTAATCACAGTCCTGCTTTAGTTCTTTTGGGGGCACTGTGTGATAATTTAGGGTTTCTTGGCTCCTCTGTTATTCGGACTCTCCCGTGAGAAAAACGAATCAGGGTTGTCTGTGAAACGCTAGAGAGTTTGTGCAACTGGTTCTACTGGAGAAATAGGACCATCTCCGACTTGGTCAAACTCTTCTGGTCTCATTGTCATTTTAGAAACTATCATTTGGCCAAATAATCAAACTGTAAGTTTTTCTATGTTTTTTTTTTCTTTACTTTTCTCTGTTCGGATTAGTTAACCCTTTCGGTTTCTCTAATCTGCAGGATCCAATCGTGTTTACTCACATGGACATCATCAGTCACTTGTCGGATGATTTGCTCTTGCGGATTCTGTCATTTGTTCCTACAAAAGATGTCGTGGCCACAAGTCTTTTGTCCAAAAGATGGGAATGTCTTTGGACGTCAGTGTCCAAACTTGGTTACGATGATAGCTATCATCACACCGGTGACTACAAGAACTTCTCGCAGTTTGTTTACAGGTCTTTGCTCTCCAATAAAGCACCAGTACTAGACAAGTTACATCTCAAGCTCGGCCCTGACTGTCCCTTCATCGATGTTGAACTATGGATTAACATCGCACTTAGTCGCCGTGTCCGTGAGCTAGAAATTGATCTTTTTTCCAAGGAAGAGTCTTTTAATTTGCCTAATAGCCTATACACCTCTGAAACACTAGAGATCTTGACACTCATCAGCTGCGTCCTCGTGAACGTCCCTTCTTCCGTTTGTCTCCCGTCTCTCAAAACTCTCAAGCTTGACCGTGTCGATTACACAGACAACGATACTCTACCGCGTCTTCTATCCGGTTGTCCAAATCTCGAAGTCTTGTTTGTGGAACGACATGTTGGAGACGAGACAACTGATTCTATCGTCGTCGCGCCTTCGTTACAAAGACTAACTATGCTGGACACACATTCCGGTACATGCGGTCGGTTTGTGGTTGATGTCCCTTCTTTGAAGCACCTTGAAATTACAGATTCTGTAGCTTACGTCGACCTCCGTCGAATGGAGAATATGCCTGTGTTGGAGAAGGCATGCGTTTGGATTACTAGTAGTGGAGTGACCCAAGAGTTTTTAAAGGCTCTTACTTCTGTCCACCGCCTTTCACTATCTTTATCACTTTCAGAGGTAAAATTACAAATATCTTAAAATATATATTTTGTATCCTGTAAAGTAGTTTTTCATCTCTTTTGTATAATTAAAATAAAAATAAAAATAACAGGTTATGATGCATCCTTCTGGTATGACATTCAATCAGCTTGTTCATCTGGACTTGTACACTTTAACTGAAGGCTGGTGGGATCTTCTTACTTGTATGCTCCAAGATTCCCCTAAACTGCGATTTCTCAGACTCAGCAATGTATGTGGTCTCTAGAATCTGCTGGTTTTCCGATACATTGACTGACTGATAATTATATATTTTTGGTCTTAGAACAAATTAACAAGTGAAAGCAAAGAGACCCCAATTGGTTGGAGGCAGCCGAGTTCTGTTCCTGAGTGTTTGTTGTCTAGTCTAGAGGCTTTCGTGTGGATTGGGTACAATGGGAGACAAGGGGACAGGGAGATAGCAATATATCTCCTGAAAAATACTGCTTGTTTGAAGACAGCGACATTCTCTCCAGATTCTACTGATTTGGGAGAGAAGTATCAGATGCTCAAGGTGTTGGCATCTGTAGCTACAATATCTGCTTCGTCTCAGCTTCTATTCGACTGAAACAATGGTAAAAATGTCGTTGTCTTGTATGGAAATCTCTTAGTTTTTGGTTAAATTCCGGCCGGCTAGTGTGACTGAGGCAACCTTCAACTTCGTCTTGGTTTAGTATTTTTGTTGATAGTCGTTTAACGAGTCGGTTAATTAATCATCCTCTCTCCTTAATCTTTTGTGCTCATCTTGTGCCGGACACACCAAGGAGTTTGCTCATTATGATTTTCCGGTTTATTTTTCTAGATTGGATTCATAAACAGCTTTGTACCTGATTTTATTCAGGTTTAGATCAGTACGGTTAGGATTATATTTAAGTGAAATAAATGTAGTGTAGGTTAACAACATTAGGCCTCAGAGATCTTGGTGGTTAACCAATCATCAACTGAAGAACAACAACGTGTTCTTCTTCATCAAGAGTAGCAAATATTTTACTTGCATCACTGGCCGCATGATATATATCGACACACAAATTTAAAAGGAAGACAATTAGTTTCAATGATAATGAATCAGAAGTAGCTGGTTAATGATCACATCTTTCCCGAAGGAAATCAATGGGAATCCGAATGATTTCTTTCGTCATCTCTCACCATCAACGAATTTAAAACGAAAAGATACAGAAAATAAATAAAAAAGGATGGAGCGATGATGATAAGTCAAAAGTAGCTGGTTTATGACCACATCTTTCCCGTAGGAAATCAATGGGAATCCGAATGATTTCTTTCGTCATCTCTCACCATCAACGAATTTAAAACGAAAAGATACAGAAAATAAATAAAAAAGGTTGGAGTGATGATGATAAGTCAAAAGTAGCTGGTTTATGATCACATCTTTCCCGTAGGAAATCAATGGGAATCCGAATGATTTCTTTCATCATCCTTACCAACATTTAGCTCCCCTCAATACTTCAAAAACATTCATTCTAATAAACGACTAAGAGAGTAAAATCACTAACGATATGTGCCTTCTAATGTATCAAAATAAGAATTCCTAAGAGAGAAATTCAGACAAGAAAATCAATGAAAGACGCGAGATAAGAGCATTGATGCAAGAAAACGTTGTTTCATTCTTTGTTGGAAGAGGAGACAAGAGATGTAATAGTATATATATACAACGACGACATAGTTGACTACAACGAGGAACCCTAATGAGGGCTCATGGGCTATCTATGTGGTCACTAGTTTATAGCCTGGACCTTTTCTTCATGGGCCATCAGTTTGGTCGATTGGTCTACTTCCGGAACGGTTTATATCCCTGGCTCATCCTAACCTTTTGCACTATATTGATTTAAAAAAAAACAGATTAAAGCTTTGATTATACAACGGAGCACAGGGTAAGGAGGATGGATACAAAGACATAAACATGAAAACGACTACATAAAAATATATATATATTTCTTAGGACAAAATACATTATACAGACATTGGGGCAATGTTGTGTTCTTAGCAATAATCATGTCGAGCTGCAATGTATAGATAGATTCAGTCTCAGGTACCAAATGCTTCGGACCAGAAGCTGCCTGTGAGGACAGTGTCTCTCCTGATAGTGACACGGTCTATATATAGGACCACTGGATCAATACTTTGCTTACGAGCTATTCCCGACGACCAAAACCTGAGATTGCCTGCCTCCAAACGTAGATACGGGTTTGTTCTAACTTAAACCGACACCTCTTGCTTCAATTTTAAAGCTTGAGGTGTTGGTGTGGCTGCTGCTGATCTATCCTTGACAAATGTCCTTAGGCATCCGTTGATAATGCGTGGCGCTGATCCATCACAGAACCGTTTTGCAAGATCAACAGCCTTTGTTTTTGCATCATTTTTTGTAACAGTGTTAGTTCACAAAATGATCAAGGTTATCGCATTGCAAAGCTAACTGAAGAGGGGAGATACACAGAGAAAGTTGAGCGATACCTCGTTGATGACAATCGGGTGTCGGGTTTCAAGGACTGCCATTTCAGACATTGCTAAATGAAGAATCGAAAACTCTAGTATTCTTCCAGCTGGTGCACTCTATAATCACACAGACAAAATAAGAGGCAGCTTGTAGATGCTCAAACTAATTCAAAAGCACATGCAACAAAGGGACAATGGAAGAAAATGATAGTTTTCAACAATCCAATACTTGACCAGAGTAAAAGTTCCAAGTGTTCAACTTATACCTTCCAATCTGGAGGGGAAATCTTCTCGATGATGACAACATGACTATCCCATTTATCAGCCACTGCAGCCAAGAGTTTCTTTGCAAACCTTTGGAAAAATACACGAGTGGGAATAAGATAGCCAGAATTTATTTCAGGGTAAGCAGCAATATCTATCCATTGATACATTTAATAGATTACCGTAAAACAAGTTTGCTGTACACCAGCTTTGGAGGAGCTGAGAGCACTTCTGCTTCTGCAGAAACGGTAATAGTAGTATGTCATTTACAAGTAAAAAAGATGGGAAACTAATTCTTAGAGAATAAAACCTACCAATTTTCGATTCGTTTTCATCATGACGCACAAGCTCATCTTCCTCTTCACTAGTCTCTGTTTTAACCGGGGGACCTCCAAAGCTCATGTGGTTGTATTCCAACAAAGAAGACTTGTCAAACTCGTATCCAGGCTCTGTACAAACCAATGATCACACACACGCTGAAGTCATGTCACAAGCCATTTAATTATCAATAAGAATCAAGCAATTGATCCACATAATGACGCTCTCAAACAAAACCAACATAAAATTATAATGAAATTCCTATTGCAGCAGGAAGCAAAACAAAGATAAAAAAAAACATGTATATTATTGATATACTTACCTCTTCTTGCATTGATCCTCTTCTCAAAGAGACGAATTGGGTCAGAGCCTTCTAAGCAAGCGGCATAAAGTGTAACACTGTCAAGATCATATAGCAGTTCATTTTGTTAGCTTAAAATAAATAGATTTCAGTGAAGGCTATATTAAAACACCTCTAAGCTCATGGAACTCTAATTAATATGAGCCTTATTCTTATCACACCAAGCCACAAAGATGACTGAACCGTTCCAATTCAAGTCTAGTCGAATTTTAATTTCCAATCACTAAAATCTCCAATTCCTTTCAAGTCAACGAAGCAAATACGATTTTCAGAGGCAAAGAGAAAGAGAGAATGAAACATACAGCGCGAGCTCGCGGGCGGCGCGGGGGCTGCTTAATCGGCCGCTCTTATCTATCTTCGGCATCGGGACATCTTTCACTTCCTCCGCCGTAAGCGTCGGCGTACGGAGAGCGCCTCTCGCCGGAGCAATAAACAACTGTCTGTTTCCCGTTCGCAGGGATACCAAGTTCGTTGGCCGGAGCGAATCCACTAATGTAAATCCTAGTGAACGGTGAGAGTCCAGTGAAACGTTACTGGAGAAGTGACACAGACTCGATGAAGAGCGTATGCAAAGCGGCGAGATGGTTCCCTCCATTTTTGTGTTTGAGCTCTCTCTCTTGCTTCTTCTTCGTGTTTAGTGAGAAGCAGATAACGATTATCCGTAAAGAAAAACAAATATCTCGGAAGAAAACGCAAGCAGCAGAATGGAACGACGGCGTTTTGAACACCATAAAGGTGTTTTAAAAAAGTGGCCTATACAGGGATCGAACCTGTGACCTTCGCGTTATTAGCACGACGCTCTAACCAGCTGAGCTAATAGGCCATTACGGTAAGCAGCTGTGTATAAACCTATAAATAGAATAGTTTTAAAGGCACTTCAAATTGCTTATGATCATCATCATTCATCTGTACAAAATGCGAAGAGCTTTAAAGACTTGAGAATGATAACTTTTACCTATTAGCATTAGCAATGATATAACACAAAGAGAGAAAATATTCCATTCTTCAAAACTCAAAAGTGTTTATAGATCTTCAACAATCTGTGTGATCACAATATTTTTATGTACTTCAAAGCTCTGATGAGTTGTGACCAAAAGAAAGGGAACCAGAGATTGTTCTTTTTCTAATTTTTCCTCCTTTATCCTGAATTAGAGTTCTCATTGAGCTGAGACGACCCTGAGGCTGCTGAACCGGATGAAGAAGAAGCCGAGGAAGAGAACAATCCGCTGAACCGCCACCCAAATGAGAACCTTCTCTCGTTCCCACTAGTGTTCCTTGCATCCTCTTCCACATCACTTCTGTTGATCTCTACACTTCTTGTTCTCGGTCTTAACAGATCAGCCTTTACCTCATCATCAGGAGGTAGTTCATATCTGCACACGGGACACGAACTGTGAAGCTCAAGCCACGGTACTATACACCCGACATGGAACTTGTGCTTACACGGCATCTCTTTAGCTTCACTTCCTTTCTCAAACTCATCCAAACAAACTGAGCATTGCAATGTCTCGCATATCTTAACCGTTGGAAGACTCTCCACTGCTTCCTTACGTGCTGGAAGAGATCCGTGCCTGGTTGGATCGTTATCAGCTAGATGTTCAAGCAAGTGAGCTAACCCGGTTCCGACAAAGTTATCTCCAGTTCCAGAAGGAGAAGTATTGTTCCGGATAAAATTAAAAGCCGTATTAAACTGGTTCCTCTCCGAGCTCTCATCCTCGGTGTTAATCCCTTCACGAATGCCCTGGAGCAACTGCAATATAGCAGCTGAGCTTCTCCGTCTCCTTCTGATGATAGAATCAAACTCCCTGTCTAGATCAGCCTCTCCATCATGTTGCATGTGGCGATGACGACGACGGTTATGATGATGATGATGATGGCTATCGACAATGCTGTCATTTCCATCAACATCAGCAGCTGCAGTAATATTGACGGCATCATTATCTAAGCCAAGCTCTGTCCTCCTAAACCTTCTACGTCTACGAGGATTGCTCATCATCCCAAGCAAGATTGGACCCCATTGAGATAATGCACGGTCTGTACCGAAATCGATCTCTGAGTCTTGAACCTCTCTAATGCTGCTGCCGCTGCTGCCATCGTTAAGCTCACCGCTCATTTCCTCCACGAACCCGCTCTGGCAAAAGGGGCATTTGATCTCGGCTTCAATGACAGGAGGATTCACCATTTGTGAACACATATGACACCAATACCTAGCCGCCATTGCCTCTTCCTCTCCACCAAACTCTGTCTCTCGTTTCTGAAACAAACCAGAAGAAGAACGTAAGAAACATGACGAAAACTTAGAAAGTTCCCATCTTTCTAAGTTTTAGCAGATTGAAATAAAGTCAATGACATTCAAAACAAGTCAATAAAACGAGGAGAATCATCGTCTTCACAATCCCAAGATTCAGAAAGGAATTTTACCCAAAAAAACAGATTCAGACAAGAATTTTACCCCAAAAAAAAAAACAGGATTCAGACAAGAATTTCAGCAAAAAAAAAAAAAAAACGTTTCAGACAGGAACTACCTTAGGAGATTTGTAAGAAAATCAAGCTCCCTATGCAAGCACACAAATAAACTACAGAACATGTTCCGCTAAGCAATGAAAATAAGAGCACATCGCATGAACATATAACCTATATAAAACCATACCTTGCAAAGGTTCCTGCTTTCTGAAGATCTAGAGGAAAAGGATAAGATCTTGTTTCTTCTTTAGATCTCCCCCAAGAAGAAAGAACTCTGGGAGCTCTTTTATTTACCTCTGCAGAAATGGTGGTGGGGAAGAAGAAAAGAAGGAAGGGAAGACGGAAAAAGGAACAATAATTATTTGCAGACCCAATCCTAAAGCCCATTAACCGTAATCAAAGGAACCTAAACCAATTTTAATTTCTAATCTAGCTGAACCGAACCAAATCGAGTTAAACCGAACCGGAGAAGTTGGAACTTGATTGAAACTGAAAGAGAGGAGAAGGCTCGTCTCGGAAAGGTCGTGTAATCTCCGACGATGAGCGAAACCGAAGCAACCGGCGTTACCGATGATTCCGCTCCCACGAATGCAGTCTCTGTCGATGCGAAGGAGCATAAAGCGATCGGAGTGATTGAATCGGTGGAGGAAGCAGTAGGAGGAGCAGAGAAATGGGTGGATGATTTGCAGCGGACGGTGAAGGAATCGAAGGATTCCGCCATGCGCTCCGCTCGTTCTCTCCGTGAAAACTCTACCTATCAGTTCCGATCCATACAGGTTACGCTAAGATTTCTAGAAACTGAGTTCGATTCAGGGCAGATTCTGCTTCATTGAGCCGTTCTTGTATGTGAGATGGTGCTAGTTATTGTTCAGATGGTGGAATCGTAGCGTTAGGAACTTATTCATGGCCTTTGATTTTGCTTCCTCTTGTTGAGTATCTCCTAGCATTGAGTTTCTTTGGTTACATATCCTCCAAAGAAACAATGTATTTTCAAGATGGTAGTTATTCATGTTGCTTAACGATAGAGTAAACCTTTATCTGCAGGATTTTATTCCACATGCTTTGACTCAGTATAAGACCTATGAGAATGCTTTCTTCAGTAAAGTTACAGGTAACTTGACCCCAAGTTTCTTCACAAACTACGCTTATGAACGCTATTGAGATATAACACATAGTTTCTCAAAACCTTCCTTTTGTAGTTGTAATGCGTCTATTCCTGATGATCAATTCTCACATGATTTACCAGATTTGTAATTGTGAGTTTATCCTTAATCTGACTCACTATCCCCTCTGCTGTTTTTTTAATTTCTTTGCAGAGGAATTGAGAAACGCAAAGGAGAATCCGGCTGCTGCTGCTGGAATTGGTCTCGCTGCTGGTCTCCTTCTTATGCGAGGTATAACCTATGCTCTTATCATCTTTCTGATTTACAATGTTCCTTTACTTTAATAAATTTGGTTTATCTATACTTCTACTAATTGCAGGCCCAAGAAGATTCTTGTTTCGTCATACTCTGGGCCGGTTTCAGAGCGAAGAGGTATCTAACATGCCAATGACTTTAAGTTTAGTTCTTAAGACTGTTATACAGTACTTGGTTTCCCTAGTTTGTGTCCCCTTTCTTGTTTTTTTTTTTGATCCACTTCAATTCTATCTCTTCAGGCACAGTTCCTGAGAGCTGAGAAGCATGTCCAGGAGTTGAACATGTCTGTAGACGTGATGAAAAAGGAGAGCATGAAATTGCTTGAGAGGTCGGCTTTAGCAGAGAAGGATATGAAACGCGGTCTTTCTGAACTCATGTATGCCTCAACATCTGCGGAACTCACTTCCTTACTTTAATTGACTTCATTTGGGTTATTAAGGCTACTACTGTCATTATCTGTAGGGACTCTGGAAACAATATACATCGTCTTGTTAAGTCTGTCCACAAGGTTGAATGCGAAGCTGCAGGTAAGAACAACACACAAAATCTTTTTACCCTTATAAATATTCATTTATTCCATGTGTCACTGTGTATATATGTTAATGAGTTTAGATCCATGCTGTATGTTTACACATAGACTTGTATTTTCTGCAGATTTAATGGATGGACTACGGCAAATTCCTGGGAGGGAAGCTATCAAGCTTAGAGCCGAAGTGAGTCAATTTCTTTTCATCTCCCTTATGTTTAAGCTTTATTGCGGTGAACGGTCATTCAAAGTCGCTTTTCTTCAATCATTAGGTGGCTTCCATGACTTCGCTCCTGAGACAGAAGAGGATTGCATTGAACAAAAGGATCATGAGAATGTCTGAGCTAGGAGTTCCCGTCTGATATACAACACAAACCCACCAAGTCTTGTGTTTTTTTCCCCCTTAAGGTATTTGAAGCATGTTTCTCGTCAATAAACATTTACTGTCTTAAAAAAGAAAACAAAACCTTAGCTTGAGACAAATATATATCTCATGCTACTTTTCCTGATATTTGAGTTTTGAGACCATTAGCTTATTTGCCCGAGTTGTGAGACAACAGATTTATGAGAAACGTAAAAAAAAAGTTACTGATGTTTGACATGAAGGTTTTTTAAAAGGGCTAAGCTCAGTCCCGTAACTAATACTGAAACATAACTCTTATGGGAAACGGAATGTGGGCCCCGCTCTTATTGGTCTAATTGCGTTAAAATCTCCAGACGCGCAAGAAGCTTCAGTGGTCTGAATATTTCGTCTGTTGACGCCCAGCGTCCGATATCTCCTCCTTAGACGTTCTCTCTTGAGCAGAGTCCCTAGCTTGTCTTTTCCCGGTTTACCCTTGACCTGAACCGGTAACATCTCCAAGCCCATCAGCTTCGCAACGACTCCGGTCTCACACCACAATACACTCTCCCCAGCTACAGTCCGAGGCTGGTGTTTTGCCTCCAAGCTCATCTGGCTTGATCTCCGTCCACCATGTTTTTGTAGGAATTCCACCATTTTTTTGTAGGAATTCGTACAGGTTTCTAAGATTTATAAATCAACCTGTGAATTTATATACCTAGAATCTCATGCTAATATTGAAATATATCTAGATCTAAGATTTCTAATATACTTTGTCATTTTGCAGCGGAAAAATAAACAAAACAATCCGAAGTTTCTTAACACTCCAAACGTCGTGCCTCTATCGGTATCCACACGCACACAAACTAGTTCACAACGGGATGCTAGTGCCGTCAAACTAGACAAACGTTTTATCTCTGGTCGCCTTAGGGTTTTAGTTGCATTCGTCGTAATTAAATATATATAATAACATGGCAACGTGCTTAACCTAGTTCACTTAAAGGCTGGTGGGCTAAAACCCATGCACATACGCGTTCATCTTTTCATTAAGATAATTATAACTATTATAATTATCACTTACTTTAGTATAATACATCTTATATATTATATTACTTCCAAAACCATAATCATTAATCTAGTTTGTTTAGGTGTGTGATCATGTAAGATTATATAAAATTAGTAATAGATTCTCAATCTATAGATTATAAGCGGTTTCTAGCAAAACATTATAACCACCTAATTTTAAACGATTGTCAAACTTCGACACTATGACTTTAACAAGAGTAATTGCAAAATGATTTTAGGACATTCCCAACAATCTCCTACTTGTACTAGAATCATTTATTTTCGTAATCCCTTTGTCGCTATATCTTGATCTCAGCATAAGGCAAAAACTAGTGTCATCCTTATTAAGCTAGATCACGTTTATCGAAATCTGATTTATACTGATAAAAAACAAACGACTGACATTCACCTCGTTTGACCATGACCATGCATTTCTCAGTATCAAATCTTCGATAGGTCCAAAGATATTTATCTCCCGTTATATGGGAGGGACAAATCCCATCTTATTCCATCCATGTTCCTTACAAACTTCATAAAACACATAATCAATGCCTTTATAATCACCAGTTACGGCTGAAGTTTGACAAGGTCAAAGTGAACTAATCCATAAGTCAAGAATCATACGAACTCAGGTCTAAGGACTATACTTTATAGTCGTAATGAGAAACTCTTATGACACTCATATAAAAATCTTGTAGAGTTCTCATAGCAGGTCAATCCGATACTGTGTTCCCCAACACATATCTATGTGATTGAATTTAATGCAACATATTAAATGAGTCCACGAAACTTAGTCATCAGTCAACTCACATACTAGTCATTCACGGTTATTATTGTCCCAAATTAACAACCTTGACTATGGACTTCTTCAATAACTTATAGCATCTTTCACTTATAGGGTTTCATGACCAGTCACGTATTTGATGACCTATAAGAATGATATAAATTATTTTTGGATTTTTATTTAATAATCCAATAATCAAATAATTCTGAAACAATTTTATTAATTTGAGTACATAATCAAATGTATGTCAATATGAACATCATATCATAAACATAAAATCTCTCAATAAATCAAGATCACATCTTAAGATACTATCTTAAGATACTTAATACCCATGGCTACAGTATGACTCTCATACTTAGGCCATGAAAGAGGCTTAATCAATGGATCAACAACATTTGCATCCATTGAGACTAGTTATGATGATTTGTTTGGAACTTTTCCAACCTACCACTCTCCATTAAGACAAAAGATGAAACCAACTTGTGATAAAAAATCATCTTTGTCAGTCTGAAAAACTGGCATCTGGCATCGCTGTAACCACTTACAACAAGCTCATCAATTTTTCCATATACCAAAAACTAAAATCCAAAACTAAAATCTAAAGTTGGACTTATGTTGGATTGAAAGCCCATCGTGGCCTAAAAGAGAGAATGATCTTCATTCTATTATTCGATTTTGGCTTTGATTGGTGACATGAGTTACTATTGATTAAGTTTAAAATAGGGGTATAACTCAAAAATGTTACCATTTATGAATTACTTTTTTTTATTTAGTGTTTGAGTTATAATATATTGTATATGAGTTACAATTTTGAATTAATCCTTTGAAAAAATTGATAATCCCTTATATATTAATTGAGAAGCATTATAACATTTTTTTGTAGTCACGTGTCATCACTAGAATGATTCTTAGAATCCTTAGAGAAATAGGTTGGTTCATCTAAATATATAATAAGTTTTTTATTAAACTAACCATAAATACATTATTAATGTGCTTCATTATTTCGTTAAATAAAATTACGGAATTGCCTAATGTGGCAAAAGTATATAGGACAATTAATGATTTTGAATAATAAAGATTTGATAAAAATAAGTGTATCTTATATTATATTTGTTTTAATATTAAACTATTAAAATAAATTAAACAACCATATTAACCATATAATAAAAATTTATATTTTTCTGTATATGTTATATTTTGAATTTTTAAAAAAGAGTATAAATTACGAAAACTGTTAAAAGTCTCACATTCAAATTTTGTGATCCATGGTTTGAAATTTTTGTTATGACATGATACACATGATTACAAAATCATATAAGTCAAAAATCTCATTTAATAAGTATTTAGATTCAAAGATATATATATCATTTTAAATTAAACTATATGCCATATAAAAATACATAAATATTTTAATTTTGAAATTTACTTTGAATTATTTTTTGATAAAAAAATATATATCATTTTAACTTTTTTAAAAATATTATAAATTATTTAAACTACTAAACCCACAATGAAATTTTACTATCAGTAATTTAAAGTTTTTGTGATAACAGATACAAATGATCAAAAAAATATATGAGTAGAAAACATCATTTAATATATATTAATATTAAAATATATTATATATATGTTACTATCATTTAAATTTAATTATATACCATTTCAAATAGAAAAAAAAATTTGGATTATAAAATTTATTTATATGTTCACACAAATTTAATTATATAAGTAATAGTTACTAACTTTTTAATTATTAAATATATATTTATTATTTCATAATATGTTAAAAAATATAATACATAAAATAATTTATATATAATGTTCATTCCGCGCAAGACGCGGATCTTAACCTAGTTCAAGTTATTAGAAGTTGAATTGTTTTTCTTTTGGTTTTATGCCAGTTATCAAACGGTTACTGTTTAAACTTTAACAATTTTTTAAAATGCATTCATAGTTGTCTCACGTGAACATTTATATTATATAGATGTTTACTAGTTAGTCCATTTATAAACTATTAGTTCCTTTTAAACTATCTAAGATTATTTCTATAATTTTAATTGCTAAATCTATTTGGCAACTAAAGGTTTTTAGATTTAGCGACTAAAGGTTCTTACATACATTAAATTATATGTAAACATATATGAACATTTTGGTAGAATATTTACATAATTATATTACTGTATTTTCTTAGTTTTAGTTTAATTTAATGTACTTAATTTAATATATTTGAAATTTAATTAAATTTTATAACAAATTTAATTATTATTGTTAATTTTTTTGTTAATATGTTAAACTATTACTGTTAAATGTTATTATTATTGATATTCATATTATATATATATTGCAACTTATACATCAAAAACGTTACCAATCAATAATTACAAAAAATTTGTAACTCATATTTATACTGCGAATTCACTACATAAATCTACAGTTTCTACCATATAGTTTCTACCGCAAATTACTTCGAATTATAATTTTTATTGTAAATACTCTAACTCAACGTGTCACCCGTCGTAGCCTTTATTTAAGTGTGATGAATCTATATATGTACTTGGAATATATATTGATATCTTGGTTTGATAATGCCTTACATTTATGTGCATATTTTACTTGGAACCAAAATAAACGATATTATCAAAGCATAAACCATAAAGTTTAAGTGATTTGTATTAGTGTAGTCAATATATACAATATGGATTTTTGACGTATATACGATATGGAACTTAATTCAATGAACTATAAAACGTATCTATATTATTAAAAGAGAAGTACCCATTTGAAAATATTTTTACTTCATTAATTAAACTCACTTTTTTTTGCTTGTCTTTTTCAATTGCATTTATGAAATATCCTAAAACGAATAAAACTGCCTAATTTATTACTTGTCTTTTCAGTTACATTAATGAAATATGCTTAAATGAATTTAAATTTTCTATTTTATTGTTTGTCTTTTTCAGTTACCTTAATGAAATATCCTTAAATAAATTTGGACATAATGTCATTTAATCAACCAAAAAAACTCATGAGTTATCCCTACGTAAATAATTTTAAAAATGAAGATTTTTAAAAACGTGCATCATTAAAATGTTACCTAAAACATGCAGCACTAATATATAACATGTATCAATAAAAGTAGAATTTGACTCACACAATTGTACGGATATTATTTTCAGTTGATTAAATTTAAAAATAATTATTTATTCAAAAAATATTTAAGAATGACTATGTTTTTAAAAATTATATCTATATTATTAAAAGAGAAGTATCCATTTGAAAGTGTTCTTACTTCATTAATTAAACTCCTTTTTTTTTACTTGTCTTTTTCAGTTGCATTTATGAAATATCCTAAAACGAATAAAACTGTCTAATTTATTACTTGTCTTTTCAGTTACATTAATGAAATATGCTTAAATGAATTTAAACTTCCTATTTTATTGTTTGTCTTTTTCAGTTACCTTAATGAAATATCCTTAAATAAATTTGGACATAATGTCATTTAATCAACCAAAAAAACTCATGAGTTATCC
>NC_027748.1:13227945-13232154 GCF_000695525.1 Brassica oleracea var. oleracea
ATATTAAAAATATTCTAATTAAAATACGTAAAATTTAATATAGTTTTAAGGAAATAGTCAAAATAAAAAAAATTACACATAAAATAATCATGATTTTTGTTAACTGGGCGGATCATTATTTATATGATATCGCACACGAAAAAAAAATTTCTGTTTTTAAAATTATCTAATTAACACTATACTCATTTTTTTATATTTTTTATATGATATCACACATTCGTAAAAAAATAGGTAGTTTAAGATGCAAAAAAAAAAATATTTACTTAATGAATATAATATGAACGAATATTACAAATACATCATTTAATAAAATAAATAATTAAAAACTGAAAATTTATAGCCGCGCTGGCGCGCGGGTCATGGTCTAGTGTTATCATTAAAAATGAATGATATTAATCATCTAACTAGCAACTTCATATAAATAGAATTTCTAATTCAAATCTGGTAATTAAAACTAAAAAAAGAAAACTAAAACTGATGCACAGTTCTAACCTAACGAGTAACCACACATTTTGGTCCATGTGAATATAGATAGTACAAGTACGCGTGTAGGTTTTTTCCTTTATACATTAGTGATTTATCATTTATAGGTTGCGGGTTGTCGTAGATTGTGGAGATAAATCTATACAACTAGTTGGTTGTTTGCAAATTCGCGGATATAAATATTGTAAAAATATATATATATATATATTATATATACAATATTATAAATTTTGAATAATAACTAGAAACATTAAAAATATAATTTTAAATTTTAAATAGTTTGAAAATCAGTCATAAAATTTATATAATTTTGATGTAAAAATAATTAATGAATATTTAGTAGTAAAAAATGTTTTTGGAATTATATATGTAATTATCACATCAACTTCTCCAATAGAGATTATGCATCTTCTTCACATTTTCTTATTTTTCTCGTTATTATTTCATTTTTAATTAAATTTTTGCTACTGTTTTCCTAACGTTTTACATATTTTTTGTCAAATATTTATTTCTCTCTCAAAATCTATACTAATAAAGTTGGCTTTTCTCCCTTCTTAGAGTGCCACATCATCAGTTAGAAGGGGGCAAATGCTGACACGTCATCTTCTTTATCTGAAAACGCAAATGTTTCGTCTCTTCGAGAATTTCTTAATGGGCCAGTTATTATAGCTACTACACGACACTAGACTTAGTCTCAACGTTATAATTGCATGTTTGACCATTTTGTAAACGATGGGCTACTACGTTATGTAGTCTTATTCTTCCTGAACCTTTTGTTGTCTAACCGAAGAAGAACGCAGAGTGACGATTGAAAATTCTTTCCTTCGATTTTCAAAGACAAGTAACGCCTTCCTATAGCATTCAATTGCTCCATGTAATGATTGCAATAACAACCATTAAACCACTCTCTCCCCTCCTTCGTATTGATTTCATTATACATCCATGCTAACGCCAGAATGTCTAAAACCTAGGGTTATAAATACGCTGGAGGCATGACATGTCAATCATCTCTCCCAACAAAACATTCTAAACTTTCGAATCCAAGCTCACCTACCTCCGATGGCCACCTCACGTATCATTCTCAATAATTAGAAAGCCGGGCGTTGCTCTAACAAAGCGAAGATCCGTATGCTCTGATTCTAGGAAGCCCGTAATGTCAAGGAAGGAGGTATAAAAAGTGGGATTCGATCCGCTGCCATATGAGGTATTTGCTCTACACTGCGATGTTAGTATATCAATCCATCCAATTGGTTAATATAAAGTTTGTCACCAAGGTCAACAATTTACTTTCATTCTTTGCCGTTTGTGTATTATGAGTTAAACAAGTGAAGGGATATGATCATCTCATTCAGTTTTGATTATAATGTATATTAAGAACTTTAGTGCGTTTTCAGCAAAAGTTGACTATGGAAGATCAAAACAAGCACTTCACTGCAACCAGCGGGCATGCCGGCCAGATTGTGGGAAGAAAAAACTCAGGTCCTAAGATAAAGAATTTTTCGTTACGTTGCAGTATCTATATCTGTTTTTCTTTATCATATCACCATCAACTAACTTGAGTCTATATGTTCAGAAAAAGTAAGAATGAGGAAAAAGAAGGGCTCACTGGTTACTGGTACTTTCCACAACCAGATCTTCCAGAAATAATACTCGCCCAAGAATACTTTGATAGCAGCCGAGCTTCTTAGCCGGAGGTACTAAGTTATGGGTCTTGAAATGTATCAACTTTTCTGTTTTGGATCAATAAAATTTATTCCATTTTTGCAGATAATGTTTCAGTCATTGGCCAAAGATGGAACTATCCAAGTAATGAAAAAATCATACTTTGTTCAGGAAAGTATATGCTATGCTAATCAGATAAATACATAATTTAGTTTCATGCGAGGCATTTTTAAAACTTCATTGATAACATATTTCAGGCTTACCTTACTGTAAAATGATTTTAGCTACTGTGTGATATATGTTACAGATAACCGATCATGTGGAGATTGAGATAAAGGTTATGAGTGTTGTCTACGAATCTCAGAGATAGCTTGAGCAGAACGTAAGTGGGAAAATCAAATATTCACGGCTCTTCATCAGCCAGGAATGGCAAATATGACCAGCCTTTTTCTTGATTCAGCCCACTGATGCATGTTTGGGTGATTGCAAAATTACCAGTGTAAACATTTCAATTGACCCCACATATTGTGTGTTTTTGGTTTCCATATTTGTGATCGTGCACTTGAAGACCATTAAAAAAATTACCAGTGTAAATATTTCAATTAACTCCACATATTATGTTTTCCCACTTGAAACAAATGAACTCGGTATAGTTGCCACATGAGAAAATAATTTCAAATTCAGACCTCTCGATTGTGAAGATGTTATTGAACTTACGTATATAAGAAAATCAAATTTGTAATCGACTATCAAATGTTTGAAAGAAACAAAACTTTTTATATTTTAGATTTCTATCGTATTCATTTAAGTCAATTTATTATTCCCACCCAAACATATTTCGTGGAATCAATCCTAAATTAACATCAACCTCATGATCCTCTAAGAAATAGTAACCTCTTTGGATGTTTTTAATATATTCTTCACACAACTATTTAATATTCACAAATTATGTCCTCAAGAAATGATAATATATAGTCCATACCTTGATTCTTCAAGACTTTCGTAATGAGGAGTTTGGAATCAAACGTTTAGGTAAAAAGTGCTCCACAATATAAATTATACCCATGCAAAACTTACAACAATACACAACACATGTTGATAAGGCTAGATGCTAAGATGAGACGACAATCACCAATCACACGGGGTCCAAAATTCATGCGACACCAACAGAAATAACATATAAGTAGAGATGGAAATCAGCATGATATCCATAACTGTAAGAATATCTATATATTTAAATAATATGGCTACATAAACACACCAAAGAACATAATTCAGATCCAAGAACGATCACATTTAACTAATAAAACTAAATCTGTGAACAGAGATATTGTCATAACTTAAACTGTCATGTATTTATATGACCACCGTCGTACAACGTAGTGGGACATTATCACAATAAAATGGAAGTGATAATAATCACCCGAATAATAGAATCAGGAAGGCTGCAGGAAGCTGAAATCATGCTTAATGAAGATAACTAAATCAAATCACCAATTTAAAGAGACACACTAAATGCCCGAAAAAAGTGAATAGCTGAATTAATATAAGATCTATAGTCTTATGAATAATTTATTTAAATCAGTTATTAATTATGATTTTAGTTAAAGATCTATTGTCTTATGAATTAATACGAAAATTCATTACATTTTTCGAAGAAGAAACTGTTTGATCAAATTGTTAACATAGTTCATTTGGTTTTCAAAAATATTGACATATATAGATTCAAACAAACATGTATATATATAAAGTATAGCAGTTATTATTAGGTTTTAATTCTGCTTACCTAACTTAAAGTAATTTACTAATAATAGATTATCTATTTTTCCATCGTTTCGATTTATAATTTGAGAAAATAAAAGAAGAAGATTGTGTTATTAAAGAAAAATACATATATTTACTGTGTTAAATATAATCAACTATTGTTTTAAATAAATAATTCAATATATAACTATTAAAACTAAAGTAGACAAATATTAAAAAGTAAAATAATTACACTTTCATGATTTTTAATGGTGAAATAAATATATGACATGTAAAAAGAAAAATAAAACAAATAATAGA
>NC_027748.1:13232333-13244145 GCF_000695525.1 Brassica oleracea var. oleracea
TCAACCATCTTCACCAATCCGCATATCTGAACTATGACAACGATACATATCTTTATGGTAAATTAATTTTGTGCAAATGCATTTTTGAAGAAGATAAATATTTTTTGGATAAGCTATCATGAAAAAATAATCAATTCAAGTCCGATCAATGCTAGAGCATGATTGAGAATTCACTTACTGGATTCGTGAAATGAAGCCTCCAATAAGTTGCCACATCTTTGACATATACAAAATATGCGAAGATTGTTAATAGTTTAAGAGGATGAAACAATTTATTATCTTTCTTCAAACAAGATAATCACAAAACAAACACAAACATTTACATGTTTCCTTTTCAAACATCATCTTTACTTTGTTTAAATTTCAACTAAATTTACTTTGTTACGACTATCAACTTTTTATACTACTTTTATTAAATCTATCAATCACAACAACTTATGTTATTCCACATTGATCTAAGTTACTTCAAAACAAAGTAATACACTATTGTCGTTAACCACTATTGATCAGAAAAAAAAATAATAATTCTCTTTCCACATATATTCATCTTTAGTTTTTTTAAACATTTTTTTTACTAAGACTACAAAATAAATTGTTAATCATTTAAAAATAAAAAAGACGAACCCGGCGCGTAGCGCCGGAAAGCCACTAGTAGTAATATAAAACATACAATCAATGAACCCAAAATCCATCTTATAATTCTTTTCAATCATAACATTATCTTATTCACTGTATTATATGATTTAAATGCAATTTTTTTAAAATCAAATTTCTCACATGTTCCGTTAAATATAATTCTTTGAAATTATAAGAGATTAATAACTATTATAGATACAACTATATTTTATATGAATATGAAATCATTATTTATATAAAAAATTTTATATTCATTTTTTTCTGTAGTACATAAATATAAAAAGAATTGATCAAACATTATTACACTTTCTATATTTTTGAAAATTAGCTACCATTAGTTATTATTTGTAATATCATTTAGGTTATTTGGAAAGTGATAGTAATTAGTTTTAAATTAACCTTTTACTTTAGATCTAATTAAATAATTAAAAATTATAAAAGTTCGTTCATTATATTATGTAGTTTATAAATATAAAAAGAATTAATATTCCTTATATAATTTCAAAAATAATAATAATAATAAGATGATTTTTCTAAATGTATAATCATAAAACAATGTGGGTGGCAGAAATGTAGTTTTAATTGAGCAAAACACAAAGTTCTGTAAGAAATTGCATTAGAGTTGACAAAAAAGGAAAAAGAAAGCGTATTAGACACGGTCTACGTGTGCTCCAAGATACCTGCCCGCAAACAGATGAATGTTTCGCTAACTCCGGTCTTCCTGTCCGAGCCGGAGTCGTCATGAACCTCTACTACCAAATCTACGGTCACACAGACCAGTCTTGCTTCTTCGGTGGCAATGGGATGGTCGTCACGACCAATCCCAGCACCGGTGCATGCATCTACGTCTACCCGTCCTCAACCGCAGCCGCCTTTATCACTCCGATGGTTTTGACACTTCTGCTTCTGCTTCTTTTCGTTTTTGTTTACGTTTAGGATCTCGATACGATCCTATATGATGTAATGCCGTTATGAAATGAATAAAATACAATTTTAAGAAAACGGACTGAAACCAAGTGTCTGCGAAGAATCGTGGAATTTCAGAAATTAGGGTTCGTCAAACAGCAAAGGAAAAATACGTTAATCTGAAATATATAGTTTAATTACAAAGATCCAACTTAAAAATCCAATCCATCCCAATAAAATAACAATATTTTAGAAATTTCTATGTAAATATATGGTTCCATTGAAATCATAAATTAGTAATTTTTGTATATATACATTTTATATAAGTACAAAAACAATTACATTATTTGCTTTATTTCACGATATAATTATCTCTATATTTTCTTAACATTTCAATATTTTTGCTTATATTTAGTAAAATTATATCTAAACCACATTTAAATTTTATAAATCATATTTTATATGCACCAAATAATACAATAAAAATAACGTTAAAGTCGAATTTAGAAATTTCAATTAGTGTATATACGGTAAAATAAATTATTTTGTTTATTTTATAGAAAAATATAGGGCTTATTTGTGAACTAGCCATGTTTTGAATACACATTAGGTGAATGTCATTGATTTTGACATAGTATAATTTCTGACATTTATGCCATAAAGTGTCCGGTTATGTCATTTTTCTTTGTAGGTATCAGATAATTGTGTTGGAGTGGATAACGTGGCCAATAGAATATAAGGTCAAAAGCACTTTAAAACAATTCAAAATAAAAGAAAGAGGAACCATCCACGTATACTTTTGTTGACCACATACATATGCATGAGTTTTTAATTCCATATCAACGAAGTAGTATAGGATTATAACTCCACCTACAACTCCTTAATTCTAAACATATCCAAATCCCAATCTTACCATGACCTTTAAATACTAAGCCCTAAATTCTAATCAGTAAACCATAAATCCAAATATAAACCATAAACTCAAATATAAACCAAAAATTCATATAGAATGGAACAAAGAAAATAACATAGCATATATTAGTGAATTTATTGAATGTCTATGATTGCAAAGAAAAAGTTAATGTTGACACTAACCATACTCCCTCACCTTATAAATACTAAACTCTAAACTCTAATCACTAAACTCTTACCCAAATATAAACCCTAAACCCAAATAGAATGGAACAAAATACATAGTATAGTACATATTGGTGAACAAAATACAATTTTATTTATTAATCATCAAATGGAACGATACACGATAGGGGCACTATCAAACCTCAACCATACCTTCCAAATACTAAACCGTAAATCTTAATCACTAAACCCTAAACCCAAGTATAAACCCTAAACCCAAATAAAATGGAACAAAATACACATATTGGTGAACAAAATAACACTTTCTTTATTACTCATCAAATGGAACGATACATGATAAATAAGTATAGTAACATACTATTTCTCATTACATAACATGAATAAAACATTCATAATACATATTGTTTTACATTTCTATTCCATACGCTTAAAATAGTATAAAATACAATGTTACAAAAACTGTTCATCTTCTCCGATCAATTCAAGAACATTCACAGCAAGAAAGATATGTGTAACTGACGACATCCATGGGAATAGTACATGTAACCGCCTCGTAAACCGAAGAGATTAAAGCAATTGAAGGAAGAGTTGACGAACCTCGCGGCGGTGCCGTTTACGTTGTCGGCGACTCCATAGATTTCAGATGCGCAATATTTTCCGCCAGTAGCCAAGCGAGCCATTGCAGATGGGCATCTCCTGGACAAAGTTACTCCAGAAATGGTTTTGGTGGTTACTGTGAATCAAAAATGGGAAAGAAACAACTCAGTATGTGATTCTCCAAAGGCCACGATGAATGTGTGTTAGGTAAGTATTATTACTTTAGTTTTTTTTTTGTTTACAGATTTTACTGGTTGTGTAAGAGGGCATAGTAGTATTATTATATAAAAGATGCATGGTGTATTAGGTAAAATAGCTCTCTCTCGCGTTGAGAAACGAATCGCGTTGTGAGTTGAGAATCGATTCGCTCCATCAAAATCCAGGTTACATCCTTCATTTATTCTGGTAAGTGAGTTGTTTCTCCTTATTTGATCGTTTTTGGAACTAGGTTTGAAAAAAATTAGGGATAATTCGTACTTGTTGGGAAAATTTAAGATGTGTCTGTAAAAATGGAATATTGTATTTGACAATGGGGAATAACTTGTTAAATCTTATGATTAGGTATATGTTAAAGAGAAAGCAATTTGGAACACAACCATGCGATTTTTGTGAGAGTTTTGGTGAGGATAAGTTGTAATAGAAATTGTTGATATGCCTTGTTAAAACAATAATTTTGATGATTCTTACGTATTCTGCGCAGGACATGTTATTTTATTGGGTTTCACTACCCAAACTTTGTTACTACAAGTTTCTTCTTCTGAGATTTATAGTTGTTTGTGCAGTGTGTACAAGGTTTTTGATCTGAAAAGTTATACCATGTTGTATTTGATATACAAAGAATTAAAATAAAGTAACTTTACTCCACTATCTTTAGCCCTTTTTGTGTTTCTTGTTTGCAAGTATTGGGAGTAGCAAGTTGCTTTTCTTGTCGTAAGTTAGTTTTTTATCACATTCAAATCAATCTCTTAGTTTAATTCTGTTTTACATGTCTTTTACAAAGGTTTGTTTCTGATTGTCAACACAGGTCAGAACCGTTGAACTAGTGGAAGTTAGTAGCGCAGAGTTCATGACATCCTCTGCGTTCATATTCTTTATGTGAACCGGCTGTTTCTAATATTCAGGAACTGCAACGTGTCTGTGTGGAATTTCGCGGAGAGCTCGTGATTTCCTTTGAGGATCATCTCCTATGCATCCGGACTCATGTAACACAAACAACATCTACATAACAAGTGATCAAGATTGATGGGGAGAAGAAGAAGAGGAACAAAAGCAAAGGCTTTAAATGTTGTGTTTTTGTTTAAAACTTGGTAGGGTTCTGCTTTTGAATATTTAAAATTCGGTATATGTTGCAAAAGACAAGTTTGGATAACTAGATTTATTATGAACGAAAATGAGTTAATTGGACAAACTGGATTTACTAGGTTTTATTAAGACAAAAAAAAACAGTATAAACAGATATACCAAAAACAGATAACACACTTGTAAACACCATGACATAAAGTAATAATAAAAAATATTATCTATTTAAAATGTGCAGTCGTTATATCTTATTATATAAAGTAGAGATTCACTCTCTTTTCTCATGATGACATATCATCAAATAGGTTAACCTGCTGCTGACATGTGTCCTCTCTAAATAATTTTTTTTGATTTCATTTGTATTTTATGGGCTTGAATTATAATGAACAAAGACCGACCCATTCACTTTTGCCTTTTCGCCTTCAACATCTTCTTCACGATGAATGGCAATTTCAAATTTTAGGTTTGATCTGCATTGTCTTCTTTGATGGCTCGTCCAATGGAGTTTCAGGAGAATCTATATTACAATAGTTGAGTTTTTGTTCACTACTCAGCGCGTCACGTCAGCGTTTTGTGGACTCCACTTTTAAAAAGTGTGAAAAAGTGTAAAGCTCATGGTTCGAACCCGGGTTATTGAGATATAAACACCAACATTTACACCATTAAGCTAAATGATACTTTGTACATTGATGACCGAACCTAATATATCTATATTATAAGAGTTGAGTTTTTTGCTCACTCTTCAGCGCGCCACGTCAGCGTTTTGTGGGCTCCACTTTTAAAAAGTGTGAAAAAGTGTCAAGCCCGTGTTTCTAACCCGGGTTATTGAGATATAAACACCAACATTTATACCAAACCTAATATATATTTATGAAGGTCGGAAGCCCTTGCTTCTTCGGCTTCCTATGAGGGTCGGGGATACAAGTGTATTATGGGTTTCATTTTTAAATGGGATTCATCATGTTATATGAAAAAAAACTCAAGTTTGCAACAATTATAGTTTTCCCATGTTGAAAAATGTTGTCGTTTAACATGAGTTTGAGTTCTTTTCATCATTGTCTCAAACAAATCTGAATTACAGAGTTGCGCCGTGTGTCTGTTTGTAATCTATTTTTTCAGCGGTGAACTCTTCATGTCCCCATCTTAAATCGCTTAATCATAAATGTTCCTGATTTGTAGCCCATCTGTAAACTCTATATATATGATTCTCATCTTTGATGAACCCAATCTGCATCTACACAAAACTCATTGATTCCTCTTAGCTTTAACCATCTTCTAGAAAATGTTTCTCTCTGCCTCTCCAGATTCTCAAACCGGTGTCCGTCACTCAACCTTCGAGTCTCTCCGTCTTGGTCGTAGTAGTCAGAGCATAGCCTCTGGCTTCCTCCGCTTCTGGGATTCCCTGAACTTCAAGAAAGACAGAGAGTTTGTGGAAATCACGGTTCTCTTACTTGATGAAAAGTTAAGTTAATCTTCGATCTATCACACTTATTTAACATAATTGATTTAATTGATTTTCTGATTCTTTGTTGAATAATATTATTTGCAGATTCTGTGATTCATGGGTTTACTCCCGTCGGACATGCTAATCATTACAAGCCATCTTTCAAAGCAGATTCCATTGTGAAAGTCGATCGTTTTGAGGTTTCATCTCACTAACCATTATTGATGAAGTCATCACGGGTGCTCCTGAAATCCAGTAAAGATTATACTGTTCGATAATTTCCAAGTGATTGCGAACACAAACCTAGAGCTCTCAGGTATATTATCATATTGCATCTGAGTTTATATTATGTTTCGATATCATAACTGATATTTAAACTCGCAGATGTGGTTGGACAAATCTGTTATGTCCAGGGCTCTGACCTCACCAAAGAAACAACTCGAGACGTTATCTGTCTCCTCATTGATCCGTAAAAAACAATCAACACATAATTCTTTTTTATATTACTGTCTATATTGTGCTAACATCAATAAACAAAAATATTTTCTACCCAAGATTTGTGGTCGTCTATTCATCTCCCTTACTTATCAATCTAATTTTACATAAATCTTTATTTTACAGCTTAAAAGAAGCCACAATAACCCAAACAATCAAAACACCAAAAACTAGAATCCTAAAAAAGACGAATCATTAACGATCAGCTCTCTTTTTATCTAATCTTACAAATAAACTTCAAAACAAATATACCAAACCAATCAACTCAACTAAAACTCAACGACACATACATTGAGCCAGCTAAACAAATACAAACTACACGGCCAGCTATTTAACAATTTACAAACTTACTTTCGCAGATCCTTACGAAGAAGACGAAGACGACAGCCAAGATCAGTGAAATAACCTAAACAAAAAAGCAGAGTAAGTTACAAACTCTGATAAATACAAGTGACAATGATTTTTATTTACATATTACCCATCAAATAAAAGAGAAAAAAAAAACAGCCACACCAGGAAATACAAGAGACAATCCCAACAGACACAAAGGCGGCAACAACATCTCCACCTGCTCACTCATCTTGTCTTATAAAAATAGCTTACATGCTCAATGTCAATAGACCAATGGTATTGTCTTCTTATGAGAAATACATATATTCGTTTAAAACCCATTAATGCCCAAATACTAATTGTCACTCATTTTATAGTTATTTCTACATGTCTTCATGTATTTGTTTTAAAGGTCCGGTAAATGCAACAAGTTTAAAAATAAAAAAAAACATATAACTAAAATAATAAGAACAAAAAAAATTATTACTTAATACACACAACTTACACAACTAAACTGGAAAAAAATATTCATAAACAAAATGTACTCTCAACAACCTTAATATAATTTATGTAATCTCAACAGTACAAGTAACAAATTAAAAAGACAAACAAATAATAAGTCTTAGTGACATAGCAAACAACACCACAAACTATATCAATCACACTACTAACACAATTTAGTCATTCGTGAGTGGAGAATATTGCATATACAGTTCATCATCACAACTCTAACACTATAACAATAAAAAACTTGAAAAACAATGATCAATCCAAAACGCAAAATTCATAACTACAATAACTCTAACAAATATTGAGATGAAACAATAACTCTATCCACAACTCAATCCTAGTATTCAGAAGGAATCTCTTGCTCGAGATTTCTTCGCGTCGTTTCGTCAAACCTTCTTTTTCGAGACGTTACGAGATGCGATGATTCGTCGCCATTAAAACCTCTTTACTTCTTTGACCCACGATCATGACGATTAATCATAAGGTCAGTCTTCCTCCCCTGAACATCATCCTCATTCCTCCCAATTTTTTCATTATAATGTCTAGCTAAGTGAGCCTTTTCTATCTTGATTTGTTATGTTGTCTTATCCAATATAAGGAGGTTTTTTCCCTTTTGTTTGGCCAAAGCTTATCTAAGTAATGTGAAAGGTCGTCGGTGAAACATAAAGATCGTGGAGGTGAATTTATATGATGTGAACCAGAGAGGCTGAACTCAAGAAGACTTATCGTCAGTGATGGTTCCGGTTTTCACTGAGGCCATCTCGGATCATATAAGGTCGCCTCTTGAGATAACCAGCCTCGAGAGAAACCTTGCTCTGTATCGCGCTACAAAGCAAAGAAGAAAACTTGAAGGTCATTTTTAAACTAATCTCATCGTCATATATAATGTCTATATTCTAACACAAAGAGTGAAAACAAAAACATGAATTGGACTGGTGTTTGGTCAATGTGATTAAAACAGATGCGATTAGCACATCAGATATGAATCACCCAAGGTTCATGTAGATATCAACACAAGAGACAGGGGCAGAGGGATAATCAATAATGGAACAAATAAGGTGTTAAAGAAAGAGAAAGAAAAAGCTAAGAAGATCAAAAACAGTCTTACCAAACATGGTCATGGTCATGGCCATTACCACGTTCATGATGTGTAGGAAGAAGAATATGGCGAACAAGAATCAAATTGGCACGGTGAGCCAGATTTGTTATTCACCTTTGAAAAAGACATATGTGTTATGTTTTATGACATTAACGGGTTCTCTGTTTTATGTCTGAATGGCACAGTGTATACTCGCGGCGGTGTTACAGGTCAACCTGAGTCACTGAGTCATCCCGGGGAAGCTAGTTTTCAGGCACCGCCTAAGATCGTTCCACCAGGGACAAAAGATTTTCCTTTGGTCTCTTCGGATTATACCAAACGTCTTGAACCTGAGCCATTACGAGATACCTTTTATGGACACGAGAGGACATATACTTTGGAGAGGGACGTGAGAAGAGATGCACCGTCTCATCCTCCTAAACTGCACGACATGTCGGAGAGAAAATAGAGGATCAAGGCTCATCAGATGGCAATAAAACTTCTTCTCATGCTCTCTGACTTTAAAGCCGTCGTTGTAGCTCCACCTTCGAAGTTTGCCTGCTGAGATTTTGGGAGTCCAGATCTCCTCTCCCTCTGTAGTATGCGTTTTTTGGGCTTCTTCTTTCTCTCGCTTGAAAGTTTTAAATTTTTGTGGTTGAGTTCAACATTGAACTTGCTGAGACAAAGAGACATGTGCTTTAAATGAAGATATTACTTTTTTGACAGGTTCAATATTAATGTCACAGGATTTGAGGATCTTGAACAGTTGAACCTACGCAAGTCGAATCTGCGTTAGTATCAGTTCACAAGCTATTTATGTATAAGTTTATTAAGTTACTACTTGAATGACTTTTACAGTATGATAGCAGCATTAAGATCTATATTCGTGTTCTCTCTGGTGAGCCAAGTCTTACAAGGACAACCTCTCAATGGAATTACCACACCTGCTGGTTTTGATGTCTTCCAAATAATATTTTTCACAGCGAGTTATTATTGAGGGTTTCGTTTGTGTTGGAACTAAGTTGTTTTTTTTTTTTGAATAAAGGCTTTCAAATTAAAAGACAAACTATTACAAGATAAGATTATGAGTCTTATAGTTGGATAAAGTTTGCATGAAACAAGCTTCATGAATCATTGAATCTCAACCTATGAAACGACAAAGGTAAAGACTAGCTAGAATAACCAATAAAGCAATGAAAGACAATATTTAGTGATAAGAACCACGGTCACGGTATGGCTCTGTCACAACTTCATCTACATCACCTAACACTTCGAACCGAGAAGGACTCTCAAATGCGCAAGGGTTAGATGATGTGGTTAAGGGATCAACAACTAAAGTTTCACAAACCTTAGTGTTGGTAATGATTGATGGAGGAGACGTTGGTAATGATTGATGGAGGAGCTCCATAATAGGTGTTGTAATGGGAGTAGATTGTGAATCTACTAATATGGGTAAAGTGGTGACAGAGTTTGGCGAAGCAGTGGAGGAACTAAGTTGTTTTGAGTGAGAGTCTTCAAAAGTTTATGTTTTAGTGACTTGACTTTCATATAATTAAGTACGACAAAGGACAAATATCTTTGAGTTCTATCAACCATCATGCACAATTAGATTGCATTACTTTAGTGTGCCATACTGCCATTGTATATAAAGTCGTTCAATAGAAATATTGGGCTATGATTCGTTTATTTCTATAAATTATTTAGGCCAATTTGTTGTATGTTGTGTCTGTAAACGGTAGTATAAAAGAAGCAGAGAAATTTAATGGGTTCGTGTGAAACCTTCCTATTTAATTACTAAATACTACAGGTTGAAAGATAAATAGATTTAAAAAATCAAACTAAGAATCTACGGAACTGACTAATCGTTGGATTTGAAATAAAGAATAAGCTTTGTTCTCAGACACTGACATAAACAGCCTAAAGAAGAACTGCCGACCATGATAATCAAATTTCATCATGCAGATCTAAAGTAACTTTCAGATTTTCAGTTTCATCCAGCTCCTCCATGGTTCCTCAATCGCTCAGCCACAACATTCTGACTTTTCCCCCACAAACCCAAGCCTTTTTTCTTTTCATCATCTCCCACTCCACAAGATCTCCTTCAACCGAGAAAGACTGAATTACCAGTCCTTCTTTTCCTCCCCACCAACTCTTCGCTTGGACATCTCCTCTTGCGTCTCGTTCCGGTGGCCGACGAAGGGTCTCTACCCGTCGTTCGCCACCCCGTTTCGTCACCGTTCCTAGTCTCTGCCCTCTCACGCTTCTGTCTCCTCTACTTCCTCCTTGCTTCATCTCCTCTGTTTATCGTCGGGTTGTGGCCGGACTAGGCGATTCAAACCGGTGGCTGTGGGTGTCTACAGCTTCCCTGGAGAGATGGCGAGGTCGTGGTGAGCCGGATCTGAGCTGGAGGCGTCGTATAGCGGGTAGATCTAGGGTTTGACTTTAAGTAGATCTGGGTCAGATCTCTCTAGGAGATAAAATACTAAAATAAAAATCTCAACCATAATTTTAATACTGATATGCATTTTTAAAAATTGATATAAAATATTTATCATTATCATTATATTTCTAAAAATTAATCAGTATTGTTTTAGAAAAATTAATCAATATCATATATAACTTACCAAACAATAGTAAAATATATAGTGAAAGCTGTTATAAAAATTGTCCAAATTAATGTTGCATGTAATTGAGAATAAATTAAGCATTTTAAGAAAATTATATTAAAATTGTTTGTAATGGTAAAATAAGTATATTTTTGTAAGTATCGTAAACATAAAAGGTAAGGTTATTATATTTAATTTAATGTAATTTTTTTTAATGTACGAAAATAAAAAGTTTAACCATAATATTAATACTAATATGAAAATAAAAAATATATAGTTGCATAGTCCAACAAAATAACAATGTAAAATAACCCGATAAAAACAAAATAACAGAAATGAAATTAGATAACTTATACTAAAACAAACATATTAAAAAGAACTGCCGACCATGATAATCAAATTTCATCATGCAGATCTAAAGTAACTTTCAGATTTTCAGCTTCATCCAGCTCCTCCATGGTTCCTCAATCGCTCAGCCACAACATTCTGACTTTTCCCCCACAAACCCAAGCCTTTTTTCTTTTCATCATCTCCCACTCTACAAGATCTCCTTTAAACGTGGATGCCGTAACGCCATATATATACGTGTCGCCATAATAACATATTTAAGGGATCTTAGGTGAAGCCATATTTAGAAATGCTAGGACTGTGATTTTAAAAATAAATAGTTAAAGTGTTCAAATTGTAATACTGAGACATTTCTTATGTAAAAGAAGTGGTTTCCAATATGAACACTGCAAACATTTAATGTGGTAAAATCTATAACGATAGATTGAAGAGTTCTTATCTATCTGATCAGCGCCTGACGATCCC
>NC_027748.1:13244245-13272314 GCF_000695525.1 Brassica oleracea var. oleracea
CTGCCGACCATGATAATCAAATTTCATCATGCAGATCTAAAGTAACTATCAAATTTTCAGCTTCATCCAGCTCCTCCATGGTTCCTCAATCGCTCAGCCACAACATTCTGACTTTTCCCCCACAAACCCAAGCCTTTTTTCTTTTCATCATCTCCCACTCTACAAGATCTCCTTCAACCGAGAAAGACTGAATTACCAGTCCTTCTTTTCCTCCCCACCAACTCTTCGCTTGGACATCTCCTCTTGCGTCTCGTTCCGGTAAAATAAATAGTTAAAGTGTTCAAATTGTAATACTGAGACATTTCTTATGTAAACGAAGTGATTTCCAATATGAACACTGCAAACATTTAATGTGATAAAATCTATAATGATAGATTGAAGAGTTCTTATCTATCTGATCAGCGCTTGACGATCCCTTCCTTTAGAACCATGCTGCAATCTGCATAAAGTAAAAGGCAATAAGGATACAATGCAAAGAAATAGAATGATTCCAGAATAAAATGTTCTCTAAGAACACATAAATATGAATACAGATCAAATGAGAGATATGAGGCAACTAACAAAGAGACCTAACAATACAAATCACAAAATATTGATGAGCAGCCAACTAATGGCCTTAGTCATAGTAGATGGGTCGATAATATTACAAGCTACCTACATATCAACAAAATAAGGAAACTGATCAACCAAAGGTTGTTGGCAATTTACTACGTATCACCATGTATCAGGCATTACAAAAGCATGCATATCAAGCAAAACTACATCTAATATATTAAAAAGGGAGTACAAAATTAGATTACCCCTTTGTTTTCCACAATATTTACACTGTCATGCCACTGACCTATTAAATGAAGCTATATTTATGGATATTTTATCTTTTACGGATTAATTACGTTTTATAATTCTATTCTTAACAAAAATAAGTATAGATTAATCTGAGAACAGACGCAAAGTTAAGACTATGGCGACGGCGATTTTTTAGGGTTCGATGGATTCTCAAGGTTGGGATCCCGGAGATCTAAGGCTTCAAAGGGGCAATCGAAAGGTTTTAAGTGGTTCTCGGAGAGTAAATCTTCATCTTCATGACGGTTTCAGTGGAGGATGGAAGCGAAAGGAGCTTATGGATTCTCGAAGGATTTTATGGAGATCTGGAAAGTCCAGGAAAGAGAGGCAAGGCAAATCAAATCTGAAGGTATCTCTGGGCCCTGAGAATGATTTAGAGTTGGGTAATGATATGGTCGGAAATGGGAATCATAGTGTAGAGGAGGATGTAATGGAGTTTGATGAAACTAGGATTGATGTAGAGGGCAATGAAAAGGTTATTAGTGGTGATGATGAGTTCCAGAACCTCACTGATGGAGAAGTTGAGGAACCTGATAATTTACAGGAGGTTTTGGACGAGACCAAGGAGGTTATCAATTACCTAGGGGATGCAGGTGATATGGGAATTGCCATTGGTAATGAGGAGAAAAAGAATCTTTCACGCAAGATGTTATTCAAGAATACGACTTTGGCGGAGGGAACATCAAAAAAGAGGTTCGTTCAGGCTGTACTCTCACCACACAAACGCATTCAAGCAACGGCAGGTAATCGACACGGAGAAGGTGTGAAACAGACGGAGGAAAAGGGTCCATCAAACCCTAAACCTAGCTCTTTAAAACCATATATATTGTTTATGGATATCATCGGCTTTGAAGAATATTGGTGGGAATGTTTGGTCAACTTTGGTGTTCTTATTTTTGGGTTTTCAATAAGCTCTGTGAGCATATCATTTTGTAGTACTGTTGAGGCTTCTTGGCTTTTCTTTAGTGAGCTTCGTCTCATGTTCGAAGAGTGTCAGCGAGTTATGATTAGTCTATCAATTTCAATTTTAGTATTGATGGCTCTCTAACGCTTATTTCTCGTATTATCTTATTTCATTATTATTGTCTTTTTCTTTTTGACTACTGTTTCCGAAAATATTACCATTTTCTGAATTCACCGCGATATGTTTCGTTATGAAATATTTAATAAAATTTTAAGTTAAAAAAAAACAACGGATACATCAACAATGTCCATTTTTGTAAAATACTTTAATAATCGGTTGCATCTTACAACATTATTATTGGAAAAGTTTTTTGTACCAAAATATATAATCTATTTAATTATAAATTATAATAAATGTATCTGATTGTACATTTAACTATTAAATAAAAGAAATTTGGACAACTAACAAAATATTAATAATTTCAGTTTTAAGCTTTTCTGAAAGTTTCTCAAACAAGAAACAACTCTTATTCTTTTCCTTTTTTATTTTTCTTATTCAGTTTTATTTTCTATGAATAAATATTTAGTGAAATACTCACCCATAATAACTTTGTTAAATTTAAAGCATTTTCTCTAGAGTCAAATGCTTATTGAATTCCTGATTCTCACACAAAACTAGAAAACGTTGGTGGGCTAAAATGTTCACACTAGCACCATTTCCAACCATCTAACAAGAACATAAAGTTTGATTCCACCGATTGTGAGCAACGATAAGATGGAAAATACATAAAAAGATCAAACATCACCTAGTAACATTTTCTTGAACACATGTTAATCACACACTTCTCAAACTTTTACTACTAACTAGACACTAAAGAGAACTATGCAAATTCATTTTACAATATGAAGTTTAAAGTACTTAATCAAAATATATGAGGTTTTAAGTATTTAACATAGTGTCGAAACTAATAAAAAAGCAGTGGAAAGAGAACCACTATACAAATCAAGAACAGTAACCAATTTCTCCCTCACAACAAAACAACATCAACACGCCTCATGAACACTTCAACACCTAAATAAAATGGTCTAATGTTATTGAAGATCTCACATGAGTCTCATTTTCATGATTGTCTAAAACAACAATCCTAATAGATCCAAAAAATCGGTATGATCCCGAAAACGGAAAGGCCTACAAGGATGTCTGAGTTGAGGACAATTAGCTTGTGCAATGTAGGGTACAAGATTATTTCGAAGGTTTTATGTCAGCGGTTGAAATTATGCCTCCCACGGTTAATATCGGAGACACAATCAGCATTTGTACCAGGAAGGTTGATTTCAGATAATATTCTTATTGCTCAGGAAATGTTTCATGGACTGCGGACTAATAAGGCTTGCCAAAGTAAATATATGGCGATAAAGACAGATATGAGCAAAGCGTATGATCGGGTGGAGTGGGGTTTTATTCAAGCGCTACTTCTCAGGATGGGTTTTGATCCGCATTGGGTTAAATTAATTATGGAATGTATATCATCAGTTCAATATCATGTTTTGCTAAATGGGCAGCCCCGTGGACATATTGTTTCTCAACGAGGTTTACGGCAGGGGGATCCCTTATCCCCTTATCTATTTATCATGTGTACTGAGGGAGCCCAGGGGGAAATACAAGGGGTATGCACTGGAAGTTATGGGACAAAGTATGTACAAACAAAGACGGAGGAGGTCTAGGCTTTAAGGACATAACGGATTTCAATACAGCTATGCTTGGAAAGCAATTGTGGAGGCTGATAGAGAAGCCTTCAACTCTTTTTGCTAGAGTTTTTAAAGGACAGTACTATAGGAATGCCTCACCCTTAGAACCGATCCGTTCATACTCTCCGTCGTACGGTTGGAGGAGTATTGTATCTGCTAGATCTCTGGTTAGCAAAGGGCTAATCAAAAGGGTGTGAACGGGATCCTCTATCTCTGTATGGAGTGATCCGTGGCTCCCAACCACTCGCCCGAGACCAGCAAACAAAAATCAACATGACACTTATCAGGACCTCACAGTGGACTCTTTGATAGATCCAATTTCACGAACTTGGAAGTCGCAAGTAATCCGGGATTTGGTGGATCCCCAGGACGCTCAAATTATTGAAAGTATTCCTTTGAGTAAGACTCAATTGGTGGATAGGAATGGATGGCATTTCACAAATAATGGAAAATATTCGGTTAAAACAGGATATCAGCTGGAACGGGTCTATCCGGACAAGGCAAAACCACCAGCTTTTTATGGTCCCACAGTGGATACTCTAAAAGCTTTCTGTTGGGAGGTGAGATGTCCTCCGAAGCTTAAGCATTTTTTATGGCAAATGGTATCCGGATGTATAGCTGTTAAGAAGAATCTGCAAGCAAGAGGAATGAAGGGAGATATTTTCTAAAGACATATTTTACTAGCTCAACGATCATTCATGTACCCCGGACGGAAAATCAAAAGGCAGATAGTCTAGCACGATGTGCCAGAAAACAATCGTCTTTCGTCGTTCACATGGATGCGGAGGTACCAGAGGCTGGAAGCAAAAAAAAAAAATGTGGCTACTTATCAAAAAAAAAAAAAAAAAAATTCTTAACAAAAATAAGTTATTACTTTAAAGTTCACGTCTCCAGTGTTTACTTATTTTTTTTTTTTTGTATTGAAATATCTATTTATGTCGTTTACAAAGCAAACAAACATCTCCATATATCAAATGTACATTGGTTATATCATTATGTTTGAACCTCTTTTCCTATTATAATTTTACAAACCATACAAATCAATGTACAATAAACTTTTTTCAATTTAATTTATACAAACATACCAATATATATTTAATATAAAATTTTATATTTACAGTTTTGATACTAAAATTATTATCAGAAATTTGAGCATCACCGCACCTAGACTTGCTGAACAAAGCAGCCCAAATTTGAAAATAGAAATTATTAAATCTTTGTTAATAAACATGATCCTACTTACAAGCGATATTAGATATGCATATCAAAATCTTTACTATTTAATCATTATCAATATATAGAAAATCGTTTTCATAAACTGAATACTTTCAATTGCAGAAAATATTTTGTTAATCAACAAAAAATTTGGAAACCAGATATATGCGCCACCGTAATCATGTTACCTAATATATCTTGCATATAATTAGGTAACAGAATCATTCCCGCCCCTAACCTTGCGGATCAATCAACATTTATGTTTAACATCTGCTTTACTAAAATAGAAGTAAACATACAATTTTGGATTGATTTTCAGAAAATTAACATTTACTGTTTAATTCAAAATTTTGATTTTCTAGATATTTTATACATAAATTTTCTTTTTTTTTGAAAATTTTGGATTGGTGTATATGATATCCAATAAATATCAGTCATATAATTTACGGTAAAACGCAAAATAATATTTGATGTAATTAAACACATTATTATCTTTTAAAATGTTATATTAGTACGCACATTACAAATCTTGTATAACATTTATGACAAACGGAGATAAAAAAAAAAAAATTGACACCCGCTCGAGTTAAAATTGTTTGTAATGTTAAAATAAGTATAGTTTTGTTGGTAATGTGAATATAAAATGAAAGGTTATTATATTTAGTCTCATGTAATTTTTTTTTAAATACTAAAATAAAAATCTCAACCATAATTTTAATACTGATATGTATTTTTAAAAATTGATATAAAATATTTATCATTATCTTTATATTTCTAAAAATTAATCAGTATTTTTTTTAGAAAAATTAATCAATATCATATATAACTTACAAAACAATAGTAAAATATATAGTGAAAGCTGTTATAAAAATAGTCCAAATTAATGTTGCTTATAATTGAGAATAAATTATGCATTTTAAGAAAATTATATTAGAATTGTTTTTAATGGTAAAATAAGTATATTTTTGTAAGTATCGTGAACATAAAAGGTAAGGTTATTATATTAAATTTAATGTAATTTTTTTAAAGTACGAAAATAAAAAGTTCAACCATAATATTAATACTAATATGAAAATAAAAATATATAGTTGCATAGTCCAACAAAATAATAATGTAAAATAACCCGATAAAAACAAAATAACAAAAATGAAATTAGATAACTTATACTAAAACAAACATATTAAAACATCTATTAAAAATAGAACACAAATTCATTAATATTCGGATTTGAAAATTTATTTAACCCCCCCCCCCCAAATTGAAGTTGAGTCTTTTATTTGAAATGATAAAAACTTAAAATTAAAATAAAATAATTTAATTAAAAAAAATGTGAAACAAATTATAATAGAACAAACTTAAATATATTTTTCTCAAATATAATAATACAAAAATATATAACCTAACATGTTATTTATTAATTTTGAAACAGTAAGAATGAATATCATATTTTTTATGCTACATGCTTTTTTCTCAAAAAGTTAATAAACTGGCTTTTGTTTTTTGAATTGTTTAAATTATAAAATTTAAGAACAATGTATTACAAATCTATCAAATTCAAGAATAAAACATATTGTGAACAAAGTAAAATACTTATATTTTTAAGAACTGTTCTAATATAGTAACAATTATATAATTTCTAAAAAAGGAAATGGTAATATTTGTAGTAAAATAGTCAAAAATTAAAACTTAAAATTTCATTAAAATTTAAAATATATTTGTATTATTTCGTTCATTTGCTTACCCGCCCGAAGAGCGGGACCAATCCTAGTATATATATATATATATATATAATATTATATCCAACAAAAATATATTTAGCGCGTGTCTATTTTGATTATCTGTAAATAAAAATTAAATTTATTTAATTTGGATATAGAAACACAAAAGGATAACACATAAAAAACATGATGAGATAAAATAATAATAAACAATTTACAAATTAAAACATGTAGCCGTTATATACATATACCAGATTAAGATCCGCGCTTTGCGCGGGATGAACTTTATATATATAAATTATTTTATGTATTATATTTTTTACATATTATGAAATAATAAATATATATTAAACAATTAAAAATAAGTAACTATTACATATATAATTAAATGGTGCGCACATATAAATCAATTTTATTAATCCAACCAATATTTTTTTTTATTTGATAGGATATATAATTAAATTTAAATGATATTAACATATATAGTATATCTTTAATATTAATGTCTATTAAAAAATGTTTTCTACTCATATTATTTTTTGATTATGTGTTTCTTTTATAACAAAAACTTTAAATTAGTGATAACAAAATTTTCATTGTGGGATTAATTGTTTTAGTAATTTGTAATTTTAAAAAAAAAATATAAGTTGTCAATGTTTGTTCAGAGCTTTTATCAGAAAAAAAATTGTTCAATGTAAATTTTAAAATTAAAATATTTGTGTATTCTATGTGGTATATAGTTTAATTTAAAACGATATATATATATATATATCTTTAATCTTAATAATTAATTAAATTAGACTTTTTACTTATATGATTTTATAATCATTTGTATTTTGTCATAAAAAAAATTAAATCATGGATCACAAAATTTGAATGTGAGACTTTTAAGAGTATTAGTAATTTATGGTAATTTTTAAAAATTCAAAATATAAAATATACAGAAAAATCTAAATTTTTATTATATGGTTAATGTGCTTGTTTAATTTATTTTAATAGTTTAATATTAAACAAATATAATAGAAGATGTATTAATTTTTATCAAATCTTTATTATCCAAAATCATTAATTGTCATATATACTTTAGCCACATTAGGCAATTTCGTAATTTTTATTTAAGGAAATAATAAAGAACATTAATAATGAATTTATGATTAGTTTAATAAAAAATTTATTATATAATTAGAAGGACCAACATATTTCTCTAATGATTCTAACAATCATCCTAGTGATGAGACATGACTACAAAAAAAAATTGTAATGTTTCTCAATTAATATATAGGGGATTTACTATTCTAATTATACTTAGTAATTTTTGGTAACCTTCGAGGTAATAGTAATACTACTTTACACATAGTAATACTTTGGACAATTTTAAGTTTTTTTAGTAAAACCATGTCAACTTGATATATTTTGTAGTAAAACCAATTTTTTTATACAATGAATATCATTAGGGAAAAATATTACATAAATATTTTACCAGAAATAAGTATTTTTATAGATTCTATTTATTATATCTTTACGATTCACATAAAAACCATGAAAGTTAAGGAAACATTTTCGAAAAATGATAAATATTCCTAAAACTTTAGAAAATAATTATCTAAATAGTTTTAATAGTCTTATTTACTATATACAAAGTCTACTAATAGATATATTGGTTATATATGCTAAATATATGTACTACTTGTAATATATAGGAGTTTCAAATTATACATAATAAAATCCAGTAATCCTAGTAATCCGAATTACACACGATAAACCCAGTAATTCTAGTAGTCCAATTATACACAATAAATCTAGTAATCATAGTAGTCTGATTACACACAATAAAACCAATAATCCTAATAATCCGATTATACACAATGAAAACATTATAAAATTACACATTCAAACACCTGAACTACTTCCAAATTCAAACCACGGTCCCATACCTCTCACTCGTGCCTCCAGCTTTTTTTCTCTGCCTTTTTTTTTCTTTTCCAATATACTACACTAATATAACACATAGTATTATACAAAAAAACATTGTTTATCTTTTTAATACATGGTAATGAAATTCTATAGTTATAAAAAATAGAAATAAATAATATTTCAAAATTTGTAAAATATTATTATATAAAATTATTTAATGTCATATTTGAGTAGATTTACTTTAATGATGATGTATAATTTACGACCTTGACTATGGATTTCAATAACTTATAGTTCACAACGGGATGCTAGTTCCGCCAAACTACACAAACGTTTTGTCTTTGGTCGCCTTAGGGTTTTAGTTGCATTCGTCGTAATTAATGAAAGGACAACACCATGTATATATATAATAACATGGCAATGTGCTTAACCTAGTCAACTTAAGGGCTGGTGGGCTAAAGCCTATGCACGTACACGTTCATCTGTTCATTAAGATAATTATAACTATTATAATTATCACTTACTTTAGTATAATACATCTTATGTATTATATTACTTCCAAAACCATAATCATTAATCTAGTTTGTTTAGTTTGTTTAGGTGTGTGACTATGTAGGATCATATAAAATTAGTAATATATTTTCAATCTATAGATTATAATCGAACTAAACATTATAACTACTTAATTTTATAGGATTGTCAAAACCTCAACACTACGACTTTAACAAGAACAAGTACAAAATGATTTTAGGGCATTCCAAACAGTCTTGTCACGTCAGCACTAGCACCAAGCTGGCACTGGAATGACGACCGGTACATCGCATCCTTACCGTCCAGAGAGAAACGTGGGTATTGGTTCAACGCGTTCCTCGCCGACCTTAATGGCAAGCAAATATAATTAGCACACAGTAATTAGGTAATACTTAAGGTATCAATACGGATCGTATAGAAAAAAAATCTCTCGTACACACCTCACAAGTATAACAAAACTATAGCTTTCACAATGAAAAAAACTTAAGTTGTAGTCTCTAATATCATGATTTGGTAACAAATTTACGTAAGATATATATTAATATATAAACATTTAAGTATTTAACTATAAGTTGGAGTTCATGACTATGAGTGATTACTATATATGCATAAGCATGACACACCTCAAGATATCAGAGCTGTTAACGCACGACATCCGAACTGGCTGATATAGGTTATCATCATCGTCGTCGCAATTATCAAAAAAAACCGTAGTAAGATTCACGGAGCCTAGCTCTTCGAACAATATCTTCTTCAACCTCTAGCTGAAGTATCATATCCTCTAGCGTTCTCGGCGACCCTCCACCGAGAGGAGTGTTTTCAGGTGTGACAGATGGTCTGATCACGTCGATGTTTTTTTGATGTTGGTTTAGTGTGGAAGTCGAGCCATCACCACCACAAGAGCTCGGAAAGCCACCACGTGGACCTCGTCCTCGCATTCTCGACGCTAGATAGTGTTTCTTGAGGAAGAAGAAATACAGATCTTCCATTGTTTTGTTTTTTGGGTATTTCCTTACACTACAAGAAAACATTGAGTTTGCAACTACAATATTAGTCACTAAATGGTTGTAAATAAGAATTTCGTAACTCATTTGCAACTACCTTATATGGTTAGAAAATCTTCGTCGCAAATAGAAATGGTTGCAAATCCGTTGATAATTTGCAACTAATTTGCAACTACGAAACTTAGTGGTACATTAGCCACTATACAACAACTCGAAAAAAGGTTGCAAATATTTATATTGTTGTTACCAATTAGCAACTAATTTATTTCACAAAATGTTTATCGCTAATTAGCTACTACTTTGGTTAATGCAGTCCTAATTTAGTCACAAATATTAGTAACATATAAGCAACTGTATAATATTAGGTAGTCTCAATTAAGTCACAAAATATAGTGACTATTTTGCAACTGCATTGTTATAAGTAGAGCGACTGATTTGCAACTACACACTTTTGAGAGTTGCAAAATTGTCACAAAATATAATGACTGATTTGCAACTATATTATTTGTAATGTTGTGGCAATATAGTTGGGATTATGCTGACTGATTTGTAACAACATTATTTGTATATTTAGTTGCTAAATTATAATCTGAAAGTAGAATATTAATAAAATCTAGTTTTGATACTAATTTTGGAACATCCATTGAATTCCTTAAACTTTAAAATACAAAATACTTAAGATTTTTGTTTTATACAAATGGCAACTACTTATCTTTGCCAACCCAAAAATTAAACTTTAAAATACAAAATACTTAAGATTTTTGTTTTATACAAATGGCAACTACTTATCTTTGCCAACCAAAAAAGAACTTATTAACTACGTATGGCATAGAAGTAGTTGTCGCAGATGCAGACGCTGCGATCATAAACTCCGAGAATGATGGGTCTTTACCTTGCGTATAGGTGAGCAGCATCTTCAAAGTATTGATCTGGCTTTGATGCTCTGCATCTCGAGCTGCCGTTTCAGCATCATGTCGAGCATTGGCTGCTGCGGTTTTCATTGTAGTTGCAAAGCTGTTGCAAAATCGTTAAAGATGGGTTACATATATTTGCAACTAAAAACTGTAGTTGCAGAAATAGTTACTATATTGATGTTTTCTTGTAGTGTTAAGGATTTGAAACTGATGGTGAAGGAGAAGAAGCCATGGTTGTGTACTGGTGTGTGGCGTGAGAGGAATGAATTCGAGGTGGTGGAAGAGAGTTTCAATAAGTTTTGGGGTGAAAATTAAGTATATACGTTACGGAAATTAGGTGGTATGACTAAGAAAAAAACAATATTTAGCTCTATAGCTAAATGCCCAACCATACATCGATACAACGTGTATTTTATATATTAATACACTACTACCCTCGTAACTGACCGCTGAAACCTGCTACCAAATAATTTTAAAACAAATCATAAATAAATATAAATAATAATTTGTGGTTCTTTATTATTCACACATTACTTTCTAGATAAATATTTAATTGATAATTTGGTGAAAGTGAATATGTTCCATCTCAGATTTACGAGACCTTCATCACCACCGTTTACATTCTCGATGAAGAAGAAGACCACTTTTAACGGCTCCGGCGTTGAGGAAAGCTAGAGGAGGCTTCTCAGATTCTGAAATCGACAGTCCCAACGAAACAGAACAGGATCATGGAAGCTGATGAGAAGATAGCTTCCAAAGTTGCGTGCAGCGAGTGACGTGTGCAGTTGATTGTCTGTCGGAATTGACTGGAGCAAGGAATATGGCACAGTAGTAGACGACGAGCTGAAGTTTATATTATGATTCGTGTACGAGACTGGAAATTGCAGAAACGAATTTCAAGGCTCTAATTTGCCTTTGTCCTCTTATAAGCTACGAATCTGAGTTCTTCATTTGTTACATGTCGTAATTGTTATTTACCTTTGTATATGATTTTGTAAAGATAAATAGTATAGTTAACGTAAATGGAATAGAATTTACTATGACATCAAATAAAACAGAATGTTAATGGGATGGTATTCATATGATGTTGTCTCTTCTACCTTTTTCTCTAATGTCGTTAATCTCTTTCGAATATCTTATGATTTCATCAATTTTTAATTCTTATGTCATCGATCTTTTGAGCAATATAGATTTTACAAGTCCATTCTATTTTCATTTTATATAGTATAGTTTCGATCACCGATATGTATTATTTGTTCTATTTTATTTGAGTTCAAGGTTTATATCTGAATTTAGGGTTTATAGTTGGGTATAGGGTTTAATAATTAAGGTTTAGGGTTTAGTATTTGGAAGGTGGGTGTTGAAGTTAGGGTCATCATTAACTTTTTTTAATGTAATCATAGACATTTCATACTTTCACCAATATATAGTATGCTATTTATTTTGTTCCATTCTATTTGGATTTAGTTTTATAATTGATTTAGAGTTATATTTGGGTTTAGAATTTAGTAGTTAGGATTTAGGATTTAGGGTTTAGTATTTACGGTTTAGGGTTTATTATTTAAGAGTTGAGGTTGGGTTAATGTTTAGTGTTTATGGATTCTGGGTGTGGTTTGATTTCTATACTATTTCGACGATTTATAATAGAACACTCGGTGTATATGTATATGATCAATAAACATTTGACGTGGATGTATTATAGTTTATATTTGGGTTTAGGATTTAGTGATTAAGGTTTAGGGTTTAGTATTTATGAGTTGGGGTTGGGTTGGGTTAGTGTTTAGTATATAGGGATTATAGGTGTAGTTTGCATCCTATACTACTTCGACAATATAAAATAGAACATTGGATGTATATATATGTGGTCAATAAACTTGTCACGTGGATGTCTACTTCTTCTTTAATATGAAAAGTTTCCGGTTCCCTCTTATCCATATCTTTTCTCAGTTACGTCATCAATATATAATACATTCACCGGGTAATTGTTAACGAAAGGGGTATTACCGGATAAATTGTATCACAAATGTTAGTTTCGTAATAATGTCAAAATCATTGTCATTTTCTTAATTTTCATTGTGAATATGGTTATTCAGCAAATAAACCGGTTTTAATGAGTGTCACGTAGGAAAGTGTCATTGGTGGTCCGAGGTTCTCTTTTCTCATCTCTCACGTATTAGATAAATGTTTTGTTTCCAGGGCCATTCTTTGTTTCACGGAGGAAATATTTCTCAAATTCACTAAAACCACAAAATGTAGGGGAAAGATTGTAAGATTTCAAACTTTAGGGAAAATACTATATCTGAAATACAATGGTTTTAGTCTAATAATCACTTATTCCAGCATGCATTAAATGATGTCGTAACCCGTAGATATAATAATCTTTTGGCATGCTATACTAAGCATATACGTGCATAGATAACATTAACATATATCAAACCCTAATCGCTGAGACAGCGATCATGTAATAGAAAGAATTCTCCTTGAGAAATTCTTTGTTGGTAGCAGCTCGAACTGCGTACTGTTTGAAGAGCTTCCGGGTCAGGTCAGGACCGAGATAAGCTTCAACAATTGGCTTTAGACCGGCTTGAACCGAGATAGACATGGCTCGACCGTAAGACTCCGGATCTTTCAACTCTTGCTGTTTGGCATTCATGGGGTCAGCTATTTTCAGTACCTCCATCTTCTCTATCCTGAAACCACCACAACGATCAACCGCAGCCGCTATCTCCTCTGTGCTTCTCAGGTACACCGGAATGTTGAATCCATCTCTTTTCTCCTCTTCTATTAGACCCTTTTACAAACTCACCCAAAAAAGAAACATTTTGTCAATTCCATAGAACATAAAAAACGGTCCATAAAATAAAAACATGGAGGTCAAGATGACCTCATCTACTAGATCCTGCCAAGCTTGATCCATTAAAATAGTGAAAAGGTGCCTGAGACCGGAGTCATGATCACTGACTTGGCTAACTAAGCCAGAAGGTCGACCACCCATCAACATAAATAATACTCCTCCTTCTACAATTTCTTCTTTCCGACATTTCAAAAACTGGACTAAGTCCTTGTCCGACTGCTCCGCGTATGCTTCCACAACTTCTCCCTCTGCTCCTTGAATCCACGCCCTTCCCTTGTTCCATGTCTTCGATCCTTTCTCCATCACTTTTTCTGGTACCTATATATCCAAAAAATCAAATAATGCTACTTTTAGATTCATGGAGACAATTTTATTAGAGGATACCATAATCAGACTTTACTGATTGTTGTTTTTGAGATATTGTTCATTAACATTTGATGAAATATTAGAGGAGTTTTATTTTCTATTTATATAGTTTTACTAAATGTATATATTATCTCTATTTATAGTAATCAATCTGAATCTTCTGTTTTCACAGCCAATGTAAATTACATTTTTTTTTTGATAAGTTACATAGATAATTAAATACCCAAATTTGTTCATCACATTCGTACAATAAGTGAACAAAAAAAAATTATATATATATATACCTATACCTAAAAATAATATAGGCTATACCTGAGAGAGCCATTGTAAGGCGCTCGTGGTCACGACAACATGTAGCTCTCCTTTCGGAAACAGCCTCCCATAGAACGAGCCGGGAACTCCAGCGGCGAAGTACTTTTTGCTCGAGCCGTTAACTTTGTCTTCAAACGATCGAAACAACGTGTTGAAGTCGTTCGAAGGCAAGTCAGAGAAGAACACCTCTAACTCCGGCTCCGGCTGATCAGATTTTCCGTCAGACACAGTTAGCTTCCGACTTAGCGCATCAATCACCGTGTCCACCGTGGAAAACGTATTGTCTCCGACCGCGCAGCCTAAATCTGCTATCTTTATGAGAGATGAGCCTCCTATGGTGAGCTTTATGGAATCGATGGCTGACGTCAGCATTGTTTTGCTTGAGGCTAACGCTGCCGCCGGACCGTAGCTGTTTTTGGCGTAACTGTGGTCATCATCACCGCCTTGCATGGAGAGCACGTATTCGAGGCTCCGGGAGGAATACATATTTTTAATCGTAAAATGTGTGTAAGAAAATTATTAGGTGAACGTTGTAACTACTAGATAAGTTGATCAAAGGAGGGTCTCTATTTTTGGTCTTAATGAAGTTGCATTAGGACCAAACATCTCTATATATACAGATATACTCAGCTACATTATGGACTCAAAGGGTTCTACTCGTTTTTACTTAATTTGATTCAAGACACGTCCTTAAAGTGTCAGTTTCTATGTGATTTAATGAATTGTACCAAACTTTTACTAATCATTTTTAAACCTACATTGTTCTAGTATAATGTTTTCAACTTATAATGTTGTTTGTGGTCTTTTATGATCTTTTTACTTATATACTGCAAGAAGCAATAGAGTATAATGAAAATGTATTAATACGCAACCAATGAAATTTTGTAAAAGTGTGGAACAAGTTTAGAGGATAAATTAACTGAATAAAACTGTTGATAGCTGGGATTTTCCATCTCGTGGGGTCCATTCGTTTAATAATGTTTAACGACTTCAGTCTCCATGGAAAAAGTATATGAGCTATATATAGGTTATAGCGTGTAAAATATATACTTACCTTAATCATAAAAGCAGAATGCATAAAAACTTTCCGAGAGGGACCAAAAGAGAACGTTTCAAAATTCACAAAATTTTCTGTTAGTAGACGTTTTCAATGTTTTACACGTAAATTAAATTAAAGTATTCGTCGTTGTCTCCAAAGTCTAAAGAGATTAGTAGTTGGTTGACAAAGGAAAATGGAAAGAGATTAGCAGTTGCGTCTTAACTTTTGGTATCGATAAAGATTAGAAGATATGGTTATTTATAAAACAACTCGCTGTCTGTCCTCTATTATTTTTTCTTCTTTCGATATACATATAAATAAAATATCACAACAGGTATAGCACAATATTCCCAACTAGGTTATATATATATGACATGTTTATTAAAATAATACATGCAAACACAGACAATTAATGAAAACCATTGATGCTTATTTACATTTTTATTGTAGATGCAAACATCAGGATGTTCTGATACAAGACGCAAGTACAGCAGTAAATGGAGCAGAGTCTGCAACAGAGAAGTGTATGTGCGGATGAACAAGTCAAGATGAAGATGGCGACTTGAAGAATAGATTGCAGACTAAGGCGAAGTTAATTCGAAGATATCCTGGGGAGCAAACTTGAAGAGATTCACCTTGGAGAAGCGAGATCTCACGATGGGAAGTTTTCTAAAAGGCTTTGGAGAAGTTTTAGGGAACTTGCCTTATTTGGGTAGATAGTGAGTATTGGGTAGATAGGCGTGGATAGCCACTTGGCTGTATTGTATATATAGTCATACTCGACCTGTGGATTAGGGTTGTCTAGAGAATTGTATTCTTAGCATAAGAGTGGAGTTCACTAAGCTTGTAAGCAAGTGAATAACAGTAAGGGCTAAGGGGTAGAGGTTCTAGAGATCTTGTATTCGATCTTAGGACGTGTGAGGCTAGGGGAGCAAGTCAAGAAGGGGCTTGATCTTGTTTGAGTTTTGTTTAAAGAGAGACTTGTAAGTTCGCTTTAAAAGAATACTAGTAATAACACACATCTTTGTAGAGATATTCTCTGATGTACTCTGTGCTTTACTTTGTGGATTAGTTCTTGCATTTACAAGTGGTATCAGAGCGGTCACCCGTTCGATTATATAGCAGGTGAGATCTTGCGGAAGAAATGGAGAACTATCATGAGCTGGTGTCAAGCACAAGGGTGATGTTGGATGGATCCAACTACGGACTTTGGAAGTCACGGATGAGGTCTATCATTAGAGGGATTGATGTCATGGCGTGGAAGTCTGTGACAACTGGATGGTCAGAACTAAAGGCCAAGGACGAGAATGGTGTTGAATCAAATAAAGAAGAAGAACTTTGGACAGAGACAGAACTCAAGATGGCAAAGTTCAACTCCAGAGCACTTTCAGCTATACATGCCAATGTTACAAAGAAGCATTATGAGCTGATTCAAGGATGTGAGACCGCCAAGGAAGCATGGGAAATACTGTAAACTCACTTCGAAGGAACTTCAAAAGTAAAGAGCTCACGACTGGATTATCGAGCATCCAAGTTTGAGAATCTCAAAATGGGAAAAAGTGAGTCAGTTGAAGAATTTAGTTCACAACTCAGTGGCATAGCTCAGGAATCCTTGATATTGGGAAAGAAATACAAGGATAAGAAGCTGGTCAAGAAGTTCTTAAGGTGTCTACCATCTAGCTAGGTATATTGCGTACAAGGCAGCTATGTCAGTCTCGCTGAATACAGATGAGATAAGCTTTGATGAAGTAGTAGGGATGCTGAGAGCACATGAAATGGAGATTGACGGAGGAAAGAAAGGAAAGGGTGTCGCACTGGTATCACAAGAATTAGATGACGATGATCCAGTAATCATGTTAGTTAGGCGTTTTGACAGAGTTCTTCGTAGAGCCGAATCAGGTCAGAGAAGAGGAAGTACATCACAATGTGCTGCAGAAGGTGAGAAACGAACATATGAGTCAGAAAAGAACGATCACAAACCGGAGGTTCAGTGTCATGAGTGTAAGGGGTATGGACATTACAAAACTGATTGTCCAACTGTCCGAAGGAGAGAAATCAAGTGCTACAAGTGCAAAGAATTGGACACACTCAGCTGGAATGCGTCAATAATCAGAAGAGGAGACGTGAGAAGTCTATGATCGGAATTGATGAGATAGACTCAGAAGAAGATAGTGATGAAGAGGAGCTGGCTAACTTCGTAGCATTCATTGGCATCACAGAGTTCATGGAAGGAGTAACTGACACTGGCGATGATCAGTCAAGCGCAGATGGTGATGATGGAATTGGCTATCAAGAACTGTGTCAGACAGTAGTTCAGATTGTTAAGGAAAATCTATGTCTCAAAAAGGAGAAAAGCTGGTTGAAAGTCATGGTGATAAATCTCAGAAAAGAACTCGATGATGAAAGAAAGAAGGAGGCAAATACCTCAGATCTGAAGAAGGAGAATGAACGACTTGTTGTACAAATTGAAGTACTAGAGAAACAAGTGAAAAACGAGAAGGCCCGATCATCATACTTAAATGCCAAGCTGGAACATCATTACAAGACTGTCAGAATGCTCATGGGTCTAAGGAACTTGATAAAATCTTGAATCTGGGAAGACAGGATCAGACTTCTCGAGGTCTAGGATACACTGGGTATGGAAAGAGTGATTCAGAACCCATCAAATTTGTTCCAAGCTCAAACTCCGAAGGAAAAACAACAAATGAAGGTACTACCTCAAAGACTGGTGCTGAGAAAATTAAGAATCTCCAGAACGGGTTATGATCAGAGACTCAGCAGGAGAGAGGTTGTTACTACTGTGGAAAACTGGGTCACATTAAGAAGAAATGCTATCACTATCGGGAAAAAGTAAATCAGTTGCTGAGACAAGAAAAGTACTGGAGGAATGGATCTCGAAATCAAGTCTGGATCAGGAAATCTGACTTAGGACATACAACAGTGAAATCCACTCAACAGCCTACCAATAGAGGTCTGAGATGCAGCATGGCACTTGTATCAGAAGCAGTGGCATTAGTATCCAAAGATGAAAATCCATGGTACTTTGACAGCGGGTGTTCTCGTCATATGACAGGAGCATGCAAGAATCTCATAGATATAAAGCCGTTGAAAGGAGGAAGAGTTACATTTGGAGATGGAAGCCAAGGAGCGATCAAAGGCAAAGGAAAGACCGTCGAAACCAGACCGCCTCTGAAGGATGTGTTCTTAGTCAAGGGACTAAAAGCGAACCTAATCAGCATTAGTCAACTATGTGATGAAGGGTTGATGGTTCAATTCACAAGCAGAGAGTGCAAAGCTGTGAATGTGGAGAACAGAGTCATGCTACATGGGGTACGATCTGCTAACAATTGCTATTTACGGCAGAGTGTACAACAGTGTTTTGTTGCACATGATGAAACAAGTTTGTGGCATCAAAGACTTGGTCACATGAATATGAGGCATATGACGAACATCATCAAAAAAGGTGCAGTCAGAGGCATTCCTCAGCTGGAAAAAACGGAGAAGACAGTATGCGGACCGTGCAATCAAGGAAAACATGTCAAAGTCCAACACAAGATGATTCAAGATATTCAGTCAAAGGATATGCTTGAAATAATACACATGGATCTGATGGGTCCTATGCAGACAGAGAGCATAGCAGGGAAGAGGTATGTTCTAGTTCTAGTTGATGATTACTCAAGGTTCACATGGGTCAGATTCATTCGTGAAAAGTCTGATACACTGGAAAGCTTCAAGATCTGGACTCTTCAAGTTTCAAATGGGAAGAGGAAACTAAAGCAGATTCGCAGTGATCATAGGGGAGAATTCCAGAATGAAGCCATGAGTAACTTTTGTGGCCAAAACGGAATAGTTCAGCAATTTGCTGCACCAAGAACTCCTCAACAAAATGGAGCGGTAGAAAGGAAGAATCGCACACTTCAGGAGATGGCGAGAGCTATGATGCATGGGAATAATGTGAAGCAGAGGTTCTGGGCAGAGGCTATTAGCACCGCATGCTACATCATAAATCGTGGAAATGTCAAAAGAGGAACTATCAAGACTCCGTATGAACTATGGAAAGGCAAAACACCAAATCTCAGCTACTTTCACGTTTTTGGGTGTAAGTGTTGCATTCTGAATGACAAAGAGCATATTGGCAAGTTTGATGGAAGAAGCGACGAAGGCATGTTCTTAGGTTACTCAGCGAACATCACAGCATTCAGAGTCTACAACTTGAGGTCACTGATGATCATGGATGTAGATGCAAAGATCAGATGGACGTTCTGATAGAGACGCAAGTACAGCAGCGAATGGAGCAGAGTCTGCAACAGAGAAGTGTACGTGCGGATGAACAAGTCAAGATGAAGATTGCGACTTGAAGAATGGATTGCTGGCCAAGGCGAAGTTAATACGAAGGTATCTTGGGGAGCAAGCTTAAAGAGATTCACCTTGGAGAAGGGAGATCTCACGATGGGAAGTTTTCTAACAGACTTTGGACAGGTTTTAGGAAACTTGCCTTATTTGGGTAGATAGTGAATATTGGGTAGATAGGCGTGGATAGCCAACTTGGTTGAATTGTATATATAGTCATACTCGACCTGTGGATTAGGGTTGTCGAGAGAACTGTATTCTTAGCATAAGAGTGGAGTTCGCTAAGCTTGTAAGCGAGTGAATAACACTAAGGGCTAAGGGGTAGAGGTTCTAGATATCTTGTATTCGATCTTAGGACGTGTGAGGCAAGGGGAGCAAGTCAAGAAGGGTCTTGATCTTGTTTGAGTTATGTTTAAAGAGCGACTTGTAAGTTCGCTTTAAAAGAAAACTAGTAATAACACATATCTTTGTAGAGATATTCTCTTGTGTAATCTGTGCTTTACTTTGTGGGTTAGTTCTTGCATTTACAATGGAGTCAGTAAATGTCGTGTTCGTTGATGTCACAACAGTGAATGGGAAAACGATGAGGAACAGAAGACGGATACACCATCGGATGCATAAAAGGATCCATCAACTGAATCAACGAACGACTCAGCAACACCTTCAGAGTTGACTCAGGAGAATAGCACTCCAAATGTTCACAGAAATCACTCATCTAGTGATGTTATTGGGAACATAAATGAAGGGAGAAGAACAAGAGGTGTGAAGATCAACTTCATAGAAATGGTGCAGTCAGCATGCTTTGTCTCAAATATTGAGTCGAAAGACCACACCGAAGCACTTTTGGATGAGTTCTGGATCCAAGCCATGCAGGAGGAATTGGAACAGTTCATCAGAAATGATGTATGGGAGTTGGTGAAGAAGCCATCTGATGGTCACATAGTTGGGACTAAGTGGATCTTCAAGAACAAGATTGATGAGAATGGAATTGTGGTCAGAAACAAAGCAAGATTAGTGGCTCAGGGGTATTCGCAAATCGAGGGAGTTGATTTTGAAGAAACATTTGCTCCAGTGGCTAGATTGGAGTCTATCAGACTGTTCATTGGAATGGCGTGCATCATGAACTTCACAGTGTACCAAATGGATGTTAAGAGTGCATTTCTGAATGGGGTACTATCTGAAGAAGTATATGTGCATCAGCCAAAGGGTTTTGAAGATGCAACTAATCCTGAGTATGTGTACAAACTCAACAAAGCTCTATACGGGTTGAAGCAAGCGCCTCGAGCATGGTATGAAAGGCTGACAAACTTTCTGATTGACAAAGGCTACATCAGAGGAAGTGTCGACAAAACACTATTTGTGCTGAAGAATAAAACAGGGATGCTGGTGGTTCAGATCTGTGTTGACGACATTATTTTTGGAGGAACATCTAAACAACTTGTAGATGGTTTCACTCGAGATATGACCAAAGAGTTTGAAAGGAGCATGGTGGGGGAGTTGAAATATTTCCTCGGGTTACAAATACAGCAGACAGAGGAAGGTGTGTTCATCTCGGAAAGTACCTATGCAAAAGCACTACTGAAAAGATTTCAACTGGATCACTGCAAGGAGGCAAAAACTCCGATGAGCTCTACAAACAAAACCTGCAAAGATGAGGAGGGGGAACCAGTTGACACGAAGCTGTATAGAGGAATGATCGGAAGCTTACTCTACCTGACGGCGAGTCAACCAGATCTAAGTCTAAGTGTGGGGATATGTGCTAGGTATCAAGCAAAACTAAAGAAGACTCATCTGGAGGCAACTAAGAGAATCATTCGATATGTCAAAGGCATGGTTAACCTTGGGATCTATTACTCAAAGGGATTAAATGGAAATCTTGCTGGATACTGTGATGCAGACTGGGCTGGAAGTGTAGACGATCGGAAGAGTACCAGTGGGGGGTGTTTCTTTCTCGGAAACAACCTGGTTGAATGGTTGAGCAAGAAGCAGAACTCTGTATCATTGTCTACCGCAGAGGCAGAATACACTGCTATGGGGAGTTGCTGCACGCAGCTGATGTTAATGAAGCAAATGTCTGTTGACTATGGCATGGATACATGATCATTCCTGGTTTACTGTGACAACAAGAGTGCAATCGACATATCAAAGAACCTGGTGCAACACTTAAGGACCAAGCACATTGACATTCGACATCACTTCATCAGGGAACTAGTCGATGAACAACAGGTAGTGATTGAACATGTTGTCACAGAATTACAACTAGCTGATCTTTTCACTAAACCTTTAGATCTTAACCGTTTTGTTACTCTTCGAAACTCCATTAGGGTTTGTGAGATGTAACAAGTTTGTGTAAGTGTACAGGAGATGACGGAAGGGCTGATGCAGAGGCATCCAAAGTTCAGATTTTGTCTTACATCAGAAGCAAGTAGTGGAAAAGAGCTGCCAAATATGCCGTCATGATCTCAAAATGTATAGGTTTCACATCGAGAGAGCAATCAAGTAACAAGGGGAAGAAGATGTTTTGTGTTTCCCATCATCAAAAAGGGAGCACAAGAAAACTCTTAGAAAAGAAAAAAGGAAAAGAAAAGAAAAGAAAAGAAAAAGAAGAAAAGAAGAAAAGAAGTAACAACTCCCAGCTCTCTCATGACGAATAAAGGATTGAAAACTGAGTCAGGACATGATAAAGGCATATTTATGCGAAAGCTAGACATGAAATAAGTCTGATGATCAGATGATGATCTAGTAGAGCAGAAGGGTGCATATGTAGCAGAAGCTATGTCAGCCTCTGGATCACTCGACGAACAGTTGTCAACGGGAAAAAGTAAAACAAAAATCCTTTTGTACTTTAAGAATTGAAAATTAACCTGTGTGACACGTGTTCTCTCATTACTTGTGTGTTTAATGTACTAAATGTTCTTTTCTCTAAGTGGTTGTGTCAGCAAAAGACATTGAGTAAATGTTACCGGTCTATGTCATCGAGTGTCACAGTGGAACAGTGGAGATTCGGTCCGATCAAGTCTTAAGTGGACAATACGTGTCGACATCAGAGAAAAGGAAAGAGAGACCGTGTGAGCCTAAATGGAAGATTTCAAATTTTTAAAATTTGAAAAACTTCCATTTTAGAGAAAGTGGGAGATATGGCGAATATCTAGGAGATCATGGGGTAATGCACCAAAAAGGAAATGATTACCCCTTGATAAACCCTAGACGCCAACTTATCTCTCTCACAATTCTCTTTGCTCTCAAATATCAAAATTTTCAGAAGATAGAAAACTCTCTCTCTCTCTCTCAAGAAACCATGTCGATGAATAAAAACACTTCCGCCGCCGGTAAAGCTTCAAACCCACCGCCGTTGAGTCTCGTGGATTACTCCAATGATGAAGAGCAAACGACTCCGCAGGGAAGTCAGACATCCCAATCCATATCAGATGTATTCAGCACTGCGGCTGAAAATCTCAACACTGAATCAGACGCTGAATCAGATCCAGCAGAGCCTCACATCGAGGACTAACAGATGGCAGAGAAATCAGACCATGCAGAGCCAATTCTTGAATCAACTCAGGCCAAGTCGACTGCTGGTAACGATTCAGAAGAAAGAGATGAGTCAGAGAAGACCGAGTCAAAAGGCGTTGAAGAAGCTGATATTGAGGATGTGGAGCTTCTGATCAGCATCAAAAAGAAGGCCAAAAGCAAGAAAATGAAGGCCCCAACATCGATTCAAAGTAATAATCATGTGAGGAAGACAGCAAGAAAGTCTACCCCATCAGTCGCGGAAACTCAGACTACACCACCAACTGTGACAGAAAGATCCTCAACGAGGGCAACAAGGAAATCAGTGAATGCAGAGCTTATGGCTGAGCATAGATATGAAAGTTTCTCCTCTAGAGAGTTCATACAAGAGAGATCTGTTGATTTGGATGCTGAAGACACCTAGGGATTTCTTGATATCATCAAGAAAGGTCATCTTGAGAGAACTGTCACAAGTCTTGTTGGGTATATTCCAGAAATTGTGAAGGAGTTCTACGCTGCATTGCCTGGAGAAATCACCAGAGCATCCAAGGACAGGGTGGAAGTGATCGTTCGAGGCCACAGGTTTGAATTCTCTCCAACCAAGATCAATGAGTACTTGAATCTCATGCCACTATCAGAAGAAGAAGTGAAAGCTGATGAGATGGCTGATGCACTCACGATTGATGAGTTGGCAGACTTCTTGACAGAAGGCACATTGAGTCTCAGGAATCTCACAACGCGATTTCTGTCTCCGTGCAAGGCTGCACTTGTAATCCTCTCAGCATACAAATGGGTGCCATCCTCGACTCGACTCATCTATAAAATGTTTCAAGGAATAAGAGTTGATGTTGGAGAGATGTTATACGCCCAGATTCTGAACCTAGCAGTACTTAAGAAGGAGGGAGGTAAGAAAGATACGCGCTGGCTAATTCTTCCTCGCACAATCTTTGGTGTGCTTCAGACTAAATTCGAGATGCAGAGAAAGCCAAGGGAGAAACTTTCTCCTATAATTCCATACAAGAAGAATTCTCGTCTGGGGAAGATTTATCTCAAGAACCAAAAGGAAGAACGAGAAGCTCCAAAGAAGGCTCAAAGGCAGGCCAAGAAGAAAAGGAAATCTGCATCAACATCAACTGCAGCACCCCGTCTGGACCACCTCCAAGCACTCCTCGATCTAAGAGGACTGATCCTTCTGGATATGTGCCACTAAGACAGTCTCCGCGGTCTGCTGGAAAGTTCCAAATCATTCACCTCGGATCACTTGCAGCTCCAGGACAACCGATAGATGCTGAAGAGGAAAAGCTGGCTCTAGATACGACCTCCGCAGCAATTCAACAGCGTGCAACTGCTATGCAGACTCTGACGAGCGTCATGGGACAGATTGTAAGCATGATGTTCCCAAGTAAGTCTTCTATCTGGTTCTTTATTTGCTCTGATCTTTATGAATTTTAACTCTGTATGCTCTCAAGCAGGGGGAGAAGAAGAGGCAGGCGATCCGCAGCAGCAGGATGACCAGGAGAACTAGATTATGGGGGAGAAATTTTAGTTTTTTCTCGGTTTATCTAATTATGGGGGAGTGAGAGATAAAACAATGTCGCTGGTGTTTTGGTTTTTGTTTTTTGGTTTTATGTTTATCTCTAACTCTTGAACTCGCATGTTTTGAACCTTTCATTTCAATTTTAATGCACGTATTATTCAGGATATATGTGTTTGAATGTGTGTGGTTGTTTGAGCGGATCTGTGCAGGTACTTGAGAGGCATCCAAAGCTAAAAGGGGGAGATTGTAGATGCAAAGATCAGATAGACGTTCTGATACAGACGCAAGTACAGCAGCGAATGGAGCAGAGTCTGCAACAGAGAAGTGTACGTGCGGATGAACAAGTCAAGATGAAGATTGCGACTTGAAGAATGGATTGCGGACCAAGGCGAAGTTAATACGAAGATATCTTGGGGAGTAAGCTTGAAGAGATTCACCTTGCAGAAGGGAGATCTCACAATGTGAAGTTTTCTAAAAGGCTTTGGAGAGGTTTTAGGGAACTTGCCTTATTTGGGTAGATAGTGAATATTGGGTAGATAGGCATGGATAGACGACTTGGTTGTATTGTATATATAGTCATATTTGACCTGTGGATTAGGGTTGTCGAGAGAATTGTATTCTTAGCATAAAAGTGAAGAGAGAGAATTGTACCTCAAATTCAATCAAATGCAAAAGTAACCCAAAAGCCTAGTGAAATTACAACAGCCCCCTTATGAACAAACAAAAAACATGTATTCAATTTTACCATTATAACCCTCCGTTAGAGAAGATTTTTTTGTAAGTCTTCTCTACGATGACTTCTTTGTAAGTCTTCTCTACGATGACTTCTTTGTAAGTCTTCTCGTTCAGTAGATCTTAAAAATAATTTTATAAAAAATATTTTGATGGGTAAAAAATTGAAATCATGTAAATTTAGTTCACCTGAAATTGAATTATTTTCAACATAGATGAGTGAATGTATATTGGCTCATGACTCATTGGTTTAGGGTTTGGTAACATACTCCCTCCGTTTCAATTTAAATATCGTTATGGAGGAAAATTTTCATTTCAAAATAAGTGTCGTTTTATGATTTCAATGCAACATTTATTAATAAGATTCTTCTGTTTATTTTTTTATTGGTTGAAATATGGTTAGGTGTATGGGTAATGATGTTTTTATTTTGAAAATGTACAAAATTAAATGTTTTCTTAATCCGTGTGCATAAGTCTAAAACGACAAATAAAGTGAAATGGAGGGAGTATGTTATAGTATTGTATGTATCTTTAGGGTTAGATTATGAAATTTTACCTTTTTTTTCTTTTTCAGATTGACTCATATATGTTCAGTAACTATCTAATAACTTGATTTAAACACTTTCTAAGTTTTTTTTTTAAGTTTAAGAAAGTGTTTTTGCATAGTTAATTGATTTTAGGGTCTGGAAAACTCACAGAAGACTTAAAAAGAAGTCTTCAGACACATCCCGCCTAAATTTTAGTAGAATTTATGGTTCCCGCCTGAATTTTGGAATAATTTAGGTTTTCCGCCTAAATCAAAGTCTTCCATGAGTCTTACATAAGTCTTCCAGAAGTCTTCTGGATCGAAAATATTTAACCTAATTGGAATTTTTATCTCCATATATAATTTTTTTTTACATATTCTCTTTCTTCCTCTCAATTGACTGCAACAAAAATGTAATGTTTTTCACTCAAAAACTCTCCAACCTCTCTCTAATCTCTTTGAACATCAAAACACCAAACTTTATATCCATTTCTCGCTTTTTCTTCTGTCTTTTCACTAATTTATCTTCTTTTTGCAGGTTTTTTTATTACATGATTCTCATCTTTCACTCTTTCAAAGGTAGATCTATGAATTTTGGATATGAATTTATGTGTGTGTTTATATATTAGATTCTAAAAAGCTATAGATTCAACATAGTGTGACTGTTTGTTTATTTTGTAAGCTAAAATTTTCATTTTTGAAGTTTTTTCTGTTTTGAAGTCATTTGAATGTTTTTAAATTTTCAGGTTTTTCCAGATCTGAGAGACTTTGAAAGACTTCTCAGAAGACTTTCGGAAGACTTCTCAGAAGCCTTCTTAGAAAGTCTTCTAATGCATTTTATGCTAGAAGACTTCGTGTCAAGAAGTCTTCCGAAGTCTTCTGCCTAAAGTGGTATAAATTTTGGATATGTATTTTGTGTGTTTTATATATTAGATTCTAAAAAATTATAGATCTAACCTAATGTGACTGGTTTGTTTATTAGCTAAAAAAATATTTTTGAAGTCTTCTCTATTTTGAAGTCATTTGAATGCTTTTGAATATACATATTATTCAGATCTGAGACAGATTTTGGAAGACTTCTGGGATAATTCTTGGAAGACTCTCGGAAGACTTCTAGGGAAATCTTCTAATGTATTTTATGCTAGAAGACTTCCCACGAAGTCTTCAGAAAGTCTTCTGCCCAAAGTGGTACAAAGAGATGATGTGAAGTGGAGTCCAAACTTATCTATGTTGAGGAATAATATCTAGCTGTGTAATAATTTTGTTTATGGTTTTTTTATGATTTGTATGTGTAATATTTTAGTTGTGAATTATTTTGTAAACTTCAAGAGATGTTAATCAAAAGAACGGTAAATTTGTTCATGTTTTGCCAAAAGTACTTGACTTCATTAAAGTTATTGATGCAACATATCAAAAAAATATTTTAATCATTCTACCCACACATAACAAAGCACACCAACACAAAAACTTAGTAAAAGTTGCTAAAACTAAGAGAGAAGACTTCCCAAGAAACCTTAGTCAAATTCACAAAAGATCAAAATTGAATTGTAAGCGAAAGTTGAAATTTTAAATCTCATGGAAATTAAAAATTGTATCTTATGAGGAAGACAACACAAACACAGAACATTAACTTAATAAAACAAAATCATCGGAGAAGACTTCTTATGAAGTTTTCTACAAGTCTTTTATGAGGAAGACTTACAGAAGTTTAGCTAGAAACATTATTAAACATCAATGTTTGTAACTTCATAATTATCACCAATTAAGTTATAAATTTGACTCAGTAGTCAAAATATTGACTAATAAACATGAATTAGCAAGAAGATATTAAAAATTCATTTTATTTTTGGATAAATTTGAAGTTTAATAAAGATTTACGTAGAAGACTTCTTTTGAAGTCATCCACGGAAGACTTCAAAAGAAGTCTACACTTCAAAAGAAGTCTACTCTGTGTAGACTTCAAAAGAAGTCTTCTATTTAAGTCATTTTTGCAATTGCAAATTAACGAAGGAAGACTTCTTAAGAAGTCTACTCTACAAAAGACATCTTCGG
>NC_027748.1:13272414-13287263 GCF_000695525.1 Brassica oleracea var. oleracea
CGGAATACCGACGGCAACGGCTCTTTCCTCGGAATTTCCTCGGAATTCTTAAAATCTCCCAACGGCTCTCTAACGGCTATAATATATCTTCGGAATTCATTGGTTTTTTCTGAGGAATACATTTTTCCTCGGTATTCCATAAGAATATTCCGACGGATTAATATTTCCTTGGAATTCTGTCGGTATATTCCGAGGAAACCAAATTTTGTGTTTTCTCGGAATATTCTCGAAAATTCCTCGGGATATTCCGAGGATTTCATTTTCCATCGGAATGTCCGTCAGAATACCGCTGTTTTCTTGTAGTGGTCCATGCCTAATTGATTCTATAAACAAATAAAAAAAACTTTTTCTTGTGTTTGGCTAAATTAAGTGAAATAAAAAAAAGTTTTTTATTTAGTAAAATAGTTTATATTGTGAGAAAAATTAAGTGAATATATATATATGTAATACATTTTTATTATTTTAATTTAAGTTATTATTTTGTTCACATCAATTATGTCTTTGAATTATGTGTTTGGCTACGTAATTTGTCACCGATTGAAATTAAGATAAAAATAGTAAAATAGACTAAACTGAACTTTTAACCATTTGTAAAACCCGATTATTTTACATTTCGATTTTATAATTGGTACAAAGTTAATGTTGATTAACTAAAAAGTAAAATCTGCAATATTATCATTGTAATATAATTAATGATGTGATGTATTGTTAAAGTAATATAATTAATAGAGTAGTTAAGATGAATGAAAATAAGGAAAAAAATGTAATAAATCTGTTGAAAATAATGTTAGTTTTATAAGTGAAATTACTAAAAAAATACATGTTTCTAAACAATTCTCATTTATATTGTTATTCATGTTTTCAAATAGTATCAAAAAATATTTCAGTTTTAAACTTTTAATAATATAGATAAGACAAAAAAAAGCAATAAATTGCAGGTTAATAATTAGGAAAACCACAAGTTAAACAAAGCAGATACAAGTAAAACAGAATAGAAAAGCTGCAAACTAATATTTGTATCCAATGGGCTAATATTAAGATCAATATATTTTTTTAACTAATCTAATCTAATTTTATATGTCGTGGTTAATCAATAATAAGTGTATTGGTTTATTTATGTATACTCAATCTCTTTATGATAAATCAGAGTTATTTTAAACATGTAATTTCAGATATATATAACTGAAACTTGGTCTCTTTTTTTTGTCACAAATTTGGTCTTATTTGCAAGCAGAAAGGTATTCGTGCCTAGCACATGAGCAATGCAAGGCTAGTACAACTAATAATTTAAAAGTGTATATATGTTAATGAACGATCATCATAGCATATCTAGGCCTATAAACATTTAAGAAAACTATGATTTGTTGTAAAATGGTTTGATATGTTTTGATCTCAATGTCAACATGACTTTTACGCCATACACAATAATGTAGCTACAGTATTATGCGAAAGTTTTTTGTTAACTAATATTATGTTAAATTTCTTTTTACCTTTTTGTTATAACAGAACAAAAAGATCAAGTAACATGCAATATCAAAAGATATGGTTATTTGCTTTTCGCTTTATATAATAAGATAAGTACAGAAACAAACTTTTACTGTTATAATGTTCTAATGTATTATATTAAAGTCTTTTAAATTTTAAAAGAAAATATACAGCTCAGAATCTGTTAACATCATGATCCGTCGATTGCTGTTTTTTTCTTACAGTTAAAACTATTGTTTTATCTTCATTTGTTTTCTTTGGCTGGAAAAATTTAACCTCTAACCATAAACACTTATAATCTGCCAACAATCAGAAACTAAATCAACTTCTTTTCTATATAAATTGCGAATGAAATTCAAAATAATCATAATCAAAAACAAAAGAAACATACATAAACAAAATGGGAAGATCTATCTATTTGTGTATCTTCTTATTATTCATTACTTGGATTCCAATTCTATCCACAAGCTTTCCGCTCTCCACAAAAACTCGATGGATCGTGGACGAGAAAGGCTTAAAGGGTTAAGCTAGCTTGTGTGAACTGGCCGGCTCATCTCCAGCCCGCTGTGGCTGAAGGGCTAAGCAAACAACCATTAGACTCCATCTCCAAGAAAATTGTCTCAATGGGATTTAACTGTGTTAGACTCACTTGGCCTCTTGATTTGATGACTAATGACACATTGGCTCGTAAAATCACGGTCAAGCAGTCTTTTGAAAGCTTGAACTTGTTTGATGATGCTCTTGGGATTCAAATTCACAATCCCAAAATCCTTAATCTTCCCATATTCAATGCATTCCAGGTAACATATTTAATGCTATAGCATTGGTCTAGTTAGTCAATCTAGTAACAAAAACTAACCAAAATTGACCGAAAGAAAGAAATGTACTTATTTTAATGGAACTCTCTCTCTCTCTCTCTCTCTCTCTCAATATAAATATGTGTGTTGATTTTATTCTGTAACCAGGAAGTGGTATCGAACCTTGGACAAAATTGATGGTGATACTAGACAACCACTTGACATATCCAGGCTGGTGTTGCAGCGACAACGACCTCGACGCTTTCTTCGGCTACCCTAACTTTGATCCCGTCATTTGGGCCAAGGGCTTGGGCAAGATGGCTACTCTTTTCCGCAATGTCACTAATGTCATTGGCATGAGCCTAAGGAACGAGCCACGTGGTACTAGAGATTACCCCGACCTATGGTTTAGGTACGCATTTCAAATCATCACCAATTAATGTGTATTTCATTTCGAATATAACCAAGAAATTTCAACATGGACATTATTTGAAAATTACCATTTTTGTAAACATCTTCATGATTATTACTAAAAATATATACATATACAGTATATATAAGATTAACATATGTCCACGCGCATTTACGCGAAAATGTTTGGATTCACCTTTTGTATCAACTTTTTTCTTTCATTTGTATTATTGTTTTAAAGTTTTATTTTATTTTTGGCTATAAATTCACTATTTGGTTTGAAAACTCATAAAATTATCTACGTATAAACAAGGGTTCACCTTCATTGTCAAAATTTTCAGGTATATAAGAAAATAAGTACATGCATGCATATTAAACTGTTAATGGTTTTACGTGAAGGTTCATGCCAAAAGGAGCAGAAGCAGTGCACGCCGCAAACCCTGAAGTACTAGTTATCCTCTCCGGCATAGACTTCGACACAAACCTCTCTTTCCTCCGTGACCGCTTCTTCAACGTCAGCTTCACCGATAAACTCGTCTTCGAGCAGCATTGGTACAGCTTCTCCCACGAGGGAGGCGCGTGGGTAAAACACAACTCCAACGATATTTGCGCCAAAATCATCGGGGAAGTCAATCATAATGGAGGATTCTTGCTCGACAGAGGCTTTCCTTTGATTTTGAGTGAGTTTGGGACTGATGAGAGAGGCGTTGACGTCAGCGGAAACCGGTATATGAATTGTTTGGTGGCTTGGGCCGCTGAGAAGGATTTGGATTGGGCGGTTTGGGCATTAACCGGAGATTATTATTTGAGAACCGGTACAAAACATATGGTCGAGACTTATGGCGTTTTGGATGCTACTTGGAAAAACGTCAGAAACTCTACTTACTTGCAGAAACTCTCCGGAATTCAACATCCATTTAGAGGTCAGATTCTTTTTTTTTTTTTTTAATAAGATATAAAACTATACAAAAAATTTTAGGATTCAATCTTCTAACATATATATATGCAGGACCCGGTTTACAAGAGAAAAAGCTTCTTTTGCACCCACATACTGGCCTATGTGTCACCAATAACCACTCAGGCAATGTACCCACACTTCGACTTGAACTATGCACTAAATCCGAGCCATCGACCTTTAATCCCAAGGAAGGCATTCTCTGGATCAATAAAATGTGCGTTGAAACTCCAGATGTTGCTGGACAAAAGGTGAAGCTTGGAGTTGGCACTAGGTGCTCTAAGCTGGGACAAATCTCAGCTACTAAGATGCATTTGTCGTTTAAGACAAGTAATGGCTTGTTACTATGTCTTGACGTGGATGAGCGTGACAACAGCATTGTCGCTAACCCTTGCGAGTGTTTGACTAAGGATGCTTCGTGTGATCCAGCGAGCCAGTGGTTCAAAGTTCTTTAAATTCTATATATTTTATTCTGATAAAATTTATTTGTAATAATTTTACGGTCAAACATGTTAATCATTAAAATTTAATAAAAAATTTGTGATTGGACAGAAATCATAAGGAAACCAAAGAAATCAAGTTAGCGTATACTATTACTATTTATGATGATGAGAAAAAATGTCATCTCCATCTGTACTACTGCTATAAAACCTTAACTAGAGTTAGATCCGCGCGAATGTTCTTATAATTTGTTTTCGTAGTGTAATTAATTTTTTTACACCATTATATACTTTATATAATTCATAATACAAATACTGAAAAAAGAATAAATTATAATACAAATATTTATGTAACATAATTACCCCAATAGTCATGAATTTATAAATAAAAAAGCAGACGTGTATTTGATAACATAAAATTGAAAAAAAGAAAAAAAAAGAATATGATTTGTTTATAGTATGTTTTGATTTGAACCAAAGAAATAGGAAAGACTAAGATTTGCTAGCTTTTTTATGCTTGACTTTGGGATCCAATTAACATTCTGTATATACTTCTGTTTGAAATCGATAAAAGCAAAGATTTTGTGATTATTCCAGAATTTGTGATTGTTCCCAAAATTGTAGGTGTAATTGAATTGTGATCTTCCAAATTCCCACATAAATAAATTAAAAGTATAATATTTCGGGAGGTGAATTTATACAAAAAAACAATGAATTTTACATATGAATTAGCATATAATTAAGTTTCTCACTTTGAGATATAGAAGTAAGACCTTATTGAAATTGATACAATCATGAGCTCATATTTTTCTAGACCGTCATAACTGGCTTTGATGGAGCTGAGAGAGATTGTTGCAAAGCTAAGAAACGGCGAGGCGGATCTAGGGGACAGCGAAGGAGAGTGACGCCGGAGCTGATGACGGTGAAATGAAGGAGGTGAAGACGACGACGATGATTGAATAATCGTCGATTCAATTTTTTTTGTTTTAAATTAATTGGGAAAATAATGAAAAATATAAAAAGGTAATTAACCATCTTCAAATGAAACATTTTTGTGACACTAGACCTTGAAATCTAGATTAGAAAGAAAAAGTTGGTATATGACTTTTTTTTTTTTTTGATCAAAGTTGGTATATGGCAATTTCTCTTAATTGTATAACAGGAAAAGTAATCTAAAAGTTTGTGCTAAAGTTTCCAAAACTATTTATTAAAAATTACGTAATGGGCTAGAAAGACCAGCCCAAACCCATATGAAGATCCGAATTGAGGCAATTTATTTAAAGGCAAATCTCCAAAATAGCACATTTCTAAATTTATATCACAAAAATAGCACTCAAAAACTAAAATGACCAAAATAACACCTTTCTAAGTTTATCCTTTGAAAATTTTAATTTTTTTTTTTTTCAAAATTTGAAATCTTATCCCCAAAATCTCATTTCTCAACTCTAAACCCTAAACCCTAAACTCTAAACCCTAAACCCTAAACCCTAAAATCTAAACCCTAAATTCTAAACCCTAAACCCTAAACCCTAAACCCCACTCTTTAACCCTAAGTCTGTGACTTTTGATAAAACATTAAGTGCTATTTTTGTGACTTTTGACCTTGAGTGCTAGTTTGGCAACATAAACTTGATTTAATGTTATTTTTGTCTTTTTCTCTTTATTTAAATAAATGTACTTTAGGAGAGGAGGAACCAAAAAAATTAACAATCGCCGGGGGGAAAAAAAAAAAAAAATCTCTCTCGAGACAGACAACACATCAATGGCGCCTTCTTCCTCGAGCGGCCTGACTTTCAAGCTCCACCCTCTGGTGATGCTCAACATCTCCGATCACTTCACTAGGGTCAAAACTCAGCTCAATCCTCCAGCCTCTTCCTGCGCGAACGGGAATAACCCCAGCACCGGCGACGCGACGCTGCTCCCGCAGGATTTTAGGGTTTATGGGTGCGTGATCGGTGCCCAGAAAGGACGGACGGTTGAGATCTTCAACAGCTTCGAGCTTCTGTTGGATCCCACTACTGATACTCTCGACAGATCCTTCTTAGAGAAGAAGCAAGAGCTCTGTAAGGGTTTTTTTTTTTTTTTTTTTAAACTCTCTCTTTCTCGTCTCTGCTTTGGTCTAAATCGATTTGATTTTTGTTTGGGTGTTTAGACCAGAAGGTGTTTCCTAACTTCTACATATTGGGATGGTACTCTACTGGAAGCGAAGCTAATGAATCTGACATGAGTATCCACAAAGCTGTGAGTTTGAGAGGTTCATTGTTGTTTTGAAAGTTTGAGTTTTTTAAGGTCTCTGTGAAGTGATTGTCTGAGTTTTGATAATGTCTTGTGCAGCTGATGGACATTAATGAATCTCCTGTTTATGTCCTTTTGAATCCGGCTATCAATCACGCTCACAAGGATCTCCCTGTAACTATCTATGAAAGTGGTAAGCTTTGGTTTTCACTAAGCAAGGTTGCATATAGTATAATGTGGTGGATCATGATTATGTGGAGGATTCACATTACTAGTTTCTGCTTTTCATCTTATTGAACCTGTTTTGTTTGCTTTAAAGATTATAACTTTTTTTAATCATGTGATGTGATTGTCTTTCAAAACTTTCAAGAGTTCCATGTCATTGATGGGATTCCTCAGCCAATTTTCGTGAATGCAAGCTACACAATCGAGGTATGTTCTTAATCCGCTTGATCTGTGATAATGTAATATATAATATTAGAGCGGACGTTTGATGATTTTTGTAACGTGTGCAGACTGTCGAAGCTGAAAGAATATCGGTGGATCATGTTGCACATCTTAAGCCATCTGATGGAGGCTCAGCAGCGACTCAATGTAAAGTCTTATTGTACACTTCGTATTTGACATAATCTTATTACACGTTCCTATGGAACTTAGGCTGATTACAAAGATGTTGTGTAGTGGCTGCTCATCTTACTGGCATACACAGTGCCATCAAAATGCTTAATAGCAGAATCAGAGTGCTTCATCAATATCTTGGCTCAATGCAGAAAGGTATTTTGTATTCTTTCTCAAGTCCCCCTCTTCAATTTTGTTTCAATTGATCGTAGCTGGAAATTTTGTATTTGTGTGTTTACTATGTTGGAAACGGAATAAAAAAGTGGTTTAGACGACACTGCTGAATGATAGTTTTATGTACTTTAGATTCCAGGGGTCCCTGTGGTTCTAATGACTTGTGTGATTCTGTATCTAGGTGATATTCCTTGCGACAACTCATTACTGAGGCAAGTAGCTAGTCTGCTCAGAAGTCTGCCTGCCGCACAATCCGAAAAATTTAAAGAGGATTTCTTGATGGTAAGTAGTGCCTTACTGTTCCTTAAATATGTTACGTAAAAATTGACATTTGACTGTCTTAAATTCTCAATATTTTTTGGTGTTCTGATTAATCTTGGCATAAATATTTTTAATTAATTTGCAGGAGTACAACGACAAATTGCTGATGTCTTACCTAGCAATGATCACTAATTGTACCAGGTATGCGCTCTACATAGATATTCATTTTAGTTAATCAATGATGGACAGGGATGTACATGGCTATCTTTTGATTGATACAAAGATTAGAGGAAATCACCACTACTTGCTTTAGGCTAGGTGGAGAACTAAATCCTAATCCTAATCCTTGCTGCACCATCCTTGTTATAATTTAAGATAGCGAGCCTGTAGGAGCTAGGGGAACATAACTTTCTTTTTATCTTAATCATATGCTATGCCTTGATCAAATGCCAACTAGTGTCTTTCTTATTGTTTTTGTTACTATTTGCTCCAAAATGCAGCAACATGAACGAGGTGGTGGACAAATTCAACACTGCATACGAGAGGAACAGTCGAAGAGGCGGTAGGACTCCATTCATTTAGAGATTAGTTTCAGCGTAAAACCCTTTTTGCGGTTCCTAAAAGAGAAATCTAGAACTCTTTTAAGGTATTTCACTTTTCGGAATCTAAGAGCTAATGACGTTCTTTAAGACTACAAGCTATGTTTATTAGATTACTTCTATTTTTAGCACTTAAAATCACGCGACAAGACTTTGAAAACCAAGCAGCCTTTACCTTCCCTTAACTCTAACTACTGTTTATTCAACTAAACTGGTTTTATATTTGTGGTAAGCTACTCGTATCTCTGTATATCAACGAGCTCCTCGAGAATCCAAGTTCCTGTTGTGAGACTTGTTCCAACTTCGGCTCTGCTGGTAACTGCAACATCAGCCCAGCTGGATCACCAGTTGCAGGCATGCTAAACCTCTCTTGTCCGATAGCTAAACCAGATATTGAAAGACCCAGAAGCTCAGTTTCGCCTCCGTAAACTGAGAAACCAGCCCAAGGAGGCCTCATGGATGGCTGGAAATCAAATAGAGATGAGTTGGCTGTGACCAGTCCCTCAGATCTACTGTGTGGCTCCGGATAGTGCACATGGTAGTTTTGGGTCTGAGTCGGTAAACTGCCTTGGATGGTCCCTGAGCTGCCTGAACTCATGTGGCTGCTGCTGTTGCGAGCTGCTGGTACTTCATGAGTGTGCTTGCCTATGTAAGTGGTTAGTACGGACGTGAGGTCGTCAGAAGCTCTCTCCACATGCTTCGTTACTATACATCCAGTAGCTGTGCATTTGTAATAGCTCCTGAAGAATTAGACAATAAACACAGATTGTGATGAAAATCTTGGGCGGGCGTAAAGCTGCAACAGAAAGAGAGAGCAGTTTCGAAAAAAGAACCTTGGATTCGGGTTTCCTTTAACGACTTTTTGTCCATACTTGCGCCAGCGATAGCCATCTTCGAGGATGTCAACGTCAGTTGTGGTCTTCACCACGACCTTTGGCGCACGGTTGGCTCTGGTTGATCCACTCATTTCCATTGCATAAGCTTCTAGTTTCCTGATACGTGTATAGCACAAGAAGTCAGAACGTCTCGGCTTCTGATCATTTTAATGTTTTATTAAGAGCAGCTTTTAATTTCTAACCTTCTCTTTGGCTCGGATTCATCTGCCTCTCCGTCGTAACCCATGGAAACACTCATGTCGGACGTGCGATCTTCTTCATCTTTAAAGAAGGCTGCATCACCATACCCGAACTGAGTTCTGTTTTGAACCTGCATTGATCCATAATTTCTTACAGGTGATGTCCATTCTATGTTTTCATTAGTTCCCGCCAAACCTTGTTGTTCGGTTCCATCTATTTGCATGTCATTGCATGTACCGGAGGATCCAATCCCTGAACGGCGGTTAGGTGGAGGTTTCGGGTGGTTATGAGTTTTTGTGTATATGATCTCTGTAATATGACCTTCCCTGGACCGTTCAACCTTCTTCTTGACCTCACAGTTTGGGTGTGTACACTTGTAATAGCTACGCGGATACTCGCTTCCTTTAACTAGCTTTTGTCCGTATTTCCTCCAGTTGTATCCATCATCTGCAGGTGCACCTCCTAAACCAATGTTATGTGTTTGCTCATAGGCTTGGGAAGCATCGGGTTCTACACCGATGATTGTAGGATCAAAGAACTCATCCTTAGCTTTATGATCTGAAGGTAGTGATGAGAGCTTTCCCGTTGTTGGAGATAGCTGCGCTTACAAGTCATAAGATGGATTAAAAATGGATCTGTGAAAGGGAAGACAATAATGAAATGTTTGAGAAGTTACCAAAGGGTTTGGGAGGAAGACAGGAGACTCTAGCAGAGTTGCAGGGCTAACACCAGGAGAAGAGATGTTTAAAGACCAAAGATTACTCTCTATGTTTATACTCGGTATATTAAACCCGGCTCTAGCAGCAATCCTTTCACTAAGACCACCTCCTGAGTAACTAGATCTCTCTTGAAAGTTGGTTTGAAGAAAATCTTTGTTCTTAACGTCTTCTTCTAAAGAAGTCTCTCTATCGAGTTCTGCTTTGGATCTCTTCTTGTGGTTAGTGCTACAGTCTACCCATTCTCCCATTACAGCAAAGGTATCACTAAAACCAGTCATTACAAACACAAGATTCAGCTTCAACTTTGGGCTTAACCTGAAATGTGATAATGATATACCTCAAAATCAGCAGAGAGCTCACATAGTAATAAGACAACATGATAAATCATGAGAAAAATATACAACATTAGAATGGTCACCATTACCTGATTTGTTAACGGATCAAAAGTAATCTCAGAAAATGAACAAGATGAAACCTTATGTGAGAACTGAACTCTCTTTCTTTCTTGATCATCAGTGCCCCTCAACACAATGAAAGTGTATGTGGGCAAAAGGTTTTCAAGAGATAAAACAGCTTGGATAGATAAATTTTCTCCTTGACTTTCTCACAATCCCAACAAAAGTTCAAAAATTTGTACAACGTATTCCTTTAAAATTCACTAACAGTTTAACTATTTTTAGAAATGTAAAATTTTTGTGGTTTAGAAAAAAAGCAAAAAATATACACAACATTTAGTTCACTTAAATAGTTTTTTTTTTTGTCGTCTTTCACGTAAATAGTTAAATGGCCAAACTCGCCATAGTGCTTGTGTTTTACACTACCGGCGTAACAGGGCATTCGCGAGCCCGCGTGGATATTATTTCATTTTTATAAATTAATATTTATTTCTCATGATTAGTACTATATATTTTAGATTATAATATAATTAATTGTATTCAAAAGATCAAGACTGAATCGGGTAATATAGTTATTTTTAGTACAAATATTCTAAACTCGTTTCAGATACATTGGTTATTTTGATATTTTTTCTATGTTCCTATACATCAGAACCGAACCATCTAAACCCGAGAAGACCCAACTCGAAACTCACATATAAATTTATAATATCCAAGCCGGGCATATCTGAATTGGTACCCGAGTGTTCATGCCTAACTGATTCTGTAAACAAATAAAAAAACTATTTTTATGTGTTTGACTAAATTAAGTGAAATAGAAAAAAGTTTTTTATTTAGTAAAATAGTTATATTGTGTGAAAAATTAAGTGACAATATATATATGTAATACATTTTATTATTTTGATTTAAGTTATTATTTTGTTCACATAAACTATATCTTTGAATATGTGTTTGGCTACATAATTTGTCACCGATTGAAATTAAGATAAAAATAGTAAAATAGACTAGACTGAACTTTTATCCATTTGCAAAACCCGATTATTTTACATTTCTATTTTATAATTGGTACAAATTAATGTTGATTAGCTAATAAATAAAAATCTGCAATATTATTATTATTATAATATAATTAATGATATGATGTATTGTTAAAATAATCTATAATATAATGAGGCAGTTGTCTCATTCCTGTGCTGCCACGTCAGCGGTCTGTGGGTCTCATTTTTAAAAAGTGTGAAAAAAGTGTCAAGTCTGTGGCTTGAACCGGGTTATTGAGATATAAACACCAACATTTATACCACTAAACTAAAGGATACTTTGTACATTGAAGGCCAAAACTAATATATATGTATGAAAGGAGAGTTTACTCTCTCCTTAAGGTGTACATGTATGCATTTTATAAAGATTGCGGGGTCCATGATTCTCGGTTTGGTTTAGTAATTTTGTTCTCGCGTTTGGTTTTTAAACTATATGGTACTAGGGTCGGCCCGCTCTATGGGCGGGAAGTTATTAAAAAACTATTTTATATGAATTTATAATAGTTTTATGAAGCATTTTAAGAAAATTGTAGATTGAAAACGATATTATAAAAAACAAAAAATAAATAGAATTTAGCCAATTTAAAAAAAAATGGAGATCATGTTGTTATTTTGAATAAATATTTTTGGATTGAATTAAAAACAGTTATCTTCATTATTCTATTGAAGAAAAATCTAATATAAGCCTTAGTGATGTATCCACTCTCATCCCGACTATCTCTTCACCTAGCAAATGCCTAAAGTCAGAAGAGTTAAGTTGCCGGAGACGTGGATTAAGCATTCACTTTTCAAGATGTGTAATGAATAACGCTATGTACTGTTGTGAATGTTGTAAGATCTCTACTCTTGATTTGAGCTTCAAGTAGTCCTCGTACTTCTCCAGTCACTTTGAAAAAAATTAAGGACAATCTTGAAGTTGAGATTAATCTTTGACAATTCATATCTATATACAGAGTGAGGGAAATACATGCAAATTTTAGCTGATTGATTTGGATCCATTGTTGCATAACTATATCCTCTAATTCATACAAACAAATTATTAACAGAATCCCAATGCATGTCTACCAACGTCACTGATCATATCATTGCAAATCATCCAAAAGCCTCAGAAGTCATTAATCATAAATACATGATTTATATCGTTATTGTGTAAACATATTTGATGCTCAGAAGCTCAAAAGAAGAAGAAATGTATAGTCATAATTCATGAGAAAAGCATCCAGATTTGGTTCATTGACATCTCATTGTGTCTCTTGGTTCTTCCTTGTGAAAAGCCCATGTATGGAAAATATTTGATTAATTACCTTTAAGAATCGTGAACGATGCCAATATCTAGAGATCAAATAACATCAAGCAACCTATGAAGTTAAGGGAAGTGAATGAATTCTTGGAAACACTTGGGCTGAAATAGAAAATAGCATAAACAATATTTAGATAGCATAAATAAGTGTATTGTTTCCTTGTTTTGATCATAGCTAAACTTATTTAAGCAGATCCGACCAGAAGATATATAAAAATGCTCCATCTTACTTACTTGCTTCGTGTCTATATCTCGACTTCTCCGTCACGCTCTTCATCTCAATATCTCTGTCACTTACTCTGTTGCTCTCCATCTCGTTCTCTCTGTTTCTTACTCCAGCGCTCTCCCTGTCGATTTATCAGAAGTGAGAGACGAGTGGTTCAGAAATAAGCCAACAAAAACAGTCAAACCAGAAGGCTCCGTAAATCAGAATTATAAAGGAGAGGAAAGTTTAGAATCGATTTGGATCATCACTTGCTGTTTATAAAATGAATAAAGAAGAAGACTGGAGAGAGTGTGACGTTCAAGCTGTTTGATTGACGCAATTAAAAAAAAAAAAAAAACAACGTGGAATTACTAAGAAAGAGACGAAGTGCGAAAGGGGAAAAATTGGTGTGAAGGAGACGAAAGAACAAACCTATTTTTGCAAAAAGAAATCAACTTAAACCAATCCTTCGTTCCCTTTATCGTACAAAAACAAATAAAAAAATTCCAGCTCTTAAAAACTCACCATGTCTGAGAGCCTATCACCTCCCATGTGAGAGCTTGAACTGAAGCAATCGACTTTGCTATCTCTCTCATCACACTTTCCGTAACTTGTTCCATGGCTATCCATCTTGATATGCCCGTCACTTGGTCCATCAGCTCTGCTTGCTCCGTGCTTGCTCCGGCTTGCCCCATTGCTTGCTAGCCTCCCTGAAATTAGCCATAACACGATCTATTAGTATGAAATAGAAGACATACGAAGATAAGATGAGATCAAGGAAAGCAGCACTTACACATATTTATACTAAGAAATCACCGCCTTTCAGATCGAAGAAGCATTGAAGACGACGCAGTGAGGGAGTGAATCAATGAGATTAATCATGAAGCCTTCACTCAGACCGTTTTGCCTGATGTGAAGAAGCGCAAACGGCATCATGTCACCGCCGCACGAAGGGGGAAGAGGACCTTGGTTTCTTCTCCGCCGTATTAGGGTTAGCGAGAACATCACTCAATCGGGTCCGACAAAACAACGAACTTCACAGCCCAACGATCAACTCGCAAGACAAAAGCCCACAAAGGTAACGTTTAATGAAACGCGGCGTTCGCAACCCATCAGACACGTGTCGTGCTGTCGACGCTCGAATTTCTGACCTGGCATCCTAGGTGTCTCTCTAAGGAGAGAGTAAACCTTACTTTATAATAATAGATGATTTGAGTTTTCCCGTTCAATTAATGTTTTATTATGTTATTAAACACAACGTTTTGTCGATTAGGGTTTTTTTAATTGTTCTTCGTCTCTTTATCTTTGACGTCTCCGTTCAGCTTCTCTGCGAACACCAAACATTAATCTTTCCTATTGTTCAACGTATGTCTCTTGATTTACCAATTAATGTTTTCGTCATTTAATTCAGAAGCGATGTCGACCTCTCTGTTTCCTTCACGCCAAACCTATAAATTATACATGAATATTCAGAACCTCTGTTAGTTAATCTTCTTTATCAAGCGTTCATTGTTGCTCGACTTCCCCCGTTTTTGGAACTCGAAAAACATCAAGAAGCATGGTGAATTCATGGGAACCACTCTACTCAGGTATTGTATCGACAAAAAATTAAGAGATTATTTACTTTCATTTTTTTAGTTGTTATATGTTTCTGATTGTCTCTCATCACACTGCATGGAATTATATGAAGTCAAAGAAGGCAAATAAGAAGTTTGATTTCAAGGTGTTCACCGAGACCGGTCCAAAAACGAGTCTGATTACGGATGGTACACAACAAAGTAAGCGTACAAGTCTGATTTCTTTTTATGAATTAGAATTTCAAGAAGAAAACATCAAAAAGAAACATAAGAATTTTATCTGATTAATTTTCTATATTACAGGTTCTAGATAGATGACAGTGACCTTAAGAATAAAGGAGGCAAGCCTACTGTTAGAGTTTCTAACGTTGGCCACGCAATGCATGTCTGGCTCAATAGAGAATACCATGGTAAGATTGAGAAGCTACAACATTTAGATGTTATGTTTAGAGAATTGGAATAATTAATGAATTTGTTCAGGAAACTGACATGGTAGCCATGATGAGAAGAGCCCATGGTCATTGTCAGGACCTGCTTCTGTTACTTTCTCTGTGCTAAGCCTAGA
>NC_027748.1:13287399-13290935 GCF_000695525.1 Brassica oleracea var. oleracea
TCTAACCATTCTCTGGTGGAGCTTTATTAGAGACGATGCTGAGTTCAGAACTTCCAGTCTTCTCAAGAAATCTAAGACAAAGGCGAAGTAAGTTTACTTACAGATGCAGATGTTTACTTACAGATGCAGATGTTTCTTGAGCTTTTTCAATGCTTTTTATTCAGAGATTTGACTTGGCCTTGCTTTTGGTCAATTGAGTCTTAAGACTTTTGTCAATCTTTTTGGAGTCTTAAGACTTGTTAATATTATGAGAAAATCTTGTGATCTATATATCATTGTGTTAATAAAATTTGATTTTACATAATTTGTGTGAATTATAGGGTTTAATTTAATTAAACAAAATTAGCTTTAATGACCATTCATACAAAATCTAAAGTATTTCAATAATTTCATGACACCATATTAACCATTGTGCAAAGTCACTTAAAACAATTGCAGAAAGGAACCACAAGTCGAAAGCCTTGGTCAGTTTATATACATTTACTCATGTTTGATACAATAATGTTCCATATTGAAAAAAATATATTTTCGGAAGCGCGGGACTAGGCTCCTAGATGCCTTTGGCGGGGTGGACGATCATTGGGTTGAATTAATAACTGGAAACCTAGAAGCTCTCCTGGCGATGAAAAATAAAATGACCTAACGGTTGAGTTAGAAGCAGAGAAAACTAATGTTCCAAGGCCCACCAAATTTCAAACCTAAACAATTTAAGCCCAATTTATTTTCTTGAAACATAAAGCTATAACAGTTTCTTTTCTTGGTCTGCGATTGTTTTTTTTTAAAAACCACAAAACTATTTTTATTAAAAAAAATCGCTAAACCTCTATAATAAATAGTTATATAACAATATAAATATATAAATATCTTCACTTATTACTTTAAAAGACTACATTTGAGAAGTTTCACAATAAAATCTGTGTAAACTAAGAAAACTATTTTATTTACTGTACATATACATTTAAAAATTTTAAAATCAAAATTTAAACCATTTTCCTTACACTATTTTAACCGTAACTTAACAACTATAAAAGTTCGGTTATCTTTGCTCATTTTTACGCTAGAGGTAAATCAAATCTATACCAATAAAAGATTAAAAAAAATAACAACGAAATGAATACTATCGTCATTGTTAGATCTACCTAATTAACATGTATAACTTTCAATCTTCCATTCGTAGACAATTATAGACAACATGACAAAATTAACTTTTATCAAAAAACAAACAATACAATTACATGCACAAAACAATACAATGCATCGACAACGTATCCAGCTCCGCGCCTGGGCGGGGGCTAAACCCCTAGTATAATAGAGTAGTTAAGATGAATGAAAATAAGGAACTAAAAAATGTAATAAATATGTTGAAAATAATGTTAGTTCTATAAGTGAAATTACTTAAAAGACATTATTCTTCTTCTTTTTATACTGCAATCCATCTTTCCAACAATTCTCAATTATACTGCTATTCATGTTTCCAAATAGTATCAAAATATATTTCAATTTTAATAATATGAATAAGACAACGAAACCATAAATTGCAAGTTAATAATTAGGAAAACCACAAGTTAAACAAATCAGATACAAGTAAAACAGAATAGAAAAGCTTCAAACTAATATTTGTATCTAGTGGACTAATAGTAAGATCAATATATTTTTTTAACTAATCTAATCTAATTTTACATGTCGTGGTTAATCAATAATAAGTGTATTGGTTTATTTAGGTATACTCAATCTATTTATGATAAATCAGAGTTATTTTGTACATGTAATTTTAGGTATATATAACTGAAACTTGGTCTTATTTGCAATCAAAAAGGTATTCGTGCCTAGCAAATGAGCAATGCAAGGCTAGTACAACTAATAATTTAAAAGTATATATATTAATGAATGATCATCATAGCATATCTACGCCTATATACATTTAAGAAAACTATGATTTGTTGTAAAATGGTTTGATATGTTTTGATCTCAATGTCAACATGATTTTTATGCCATACACAATAATGTAGCTGCAGTATTATGCGAAAGTTTTTTGTTAACTAATATTATGTTAAATTTCTTTTTACCTTTTTGTTATAACAGAACAAAAAGATCAAGTATAACATGCAATATCAAAAAATATGGTTATTTGCTTTTCGCTTTATATAAAAGATAAGTACAGAAACAAACTTTTACTGTTATAATGTTCTAATGTATTATATTAAAGTCTTTTAAATTTTAAAGGAAAATTTACAGCTCAGAATCTGTTAACATCATGATCCGTCCATTGCTGTTTTTTCTTACAGTTAAAACTATTGTTTTATCTTCAGTTGCTTTCTTTGGCTGGAAAAATTTAACCTCTAACCATAAACACTTATAATCTGCCAGCAATCAGAAACAAAATCAACTTCTTTCCTATATAAATTGCGAATGAAATTCAAAATAATCATAATCAAAAACAAAAGAAACATACATGAACAAAATGGCAAGATCTATCTCTTTGTGTATCTTCTTATTATTCATTACTTGGATTCCAATTCTATCCACAAGCTTTCCGCTCTCCACAAAAACTCGATGGATCGTGGACGAGAAAAGCCAAAGGGTAAAGCTAGCCTGTGTGAACTGGCCGGCTCATCTCCAGCCCGCTGTGGCTGAAGGGCTAAGCAAACAACCATTAGACTCCATCTCCAAGAAGATTGTCTCAATGGGATTTAACTGTGTTAGACTCACTTGGCCTCTTGATTTGATGACTAATGACACATTGGCTCGTAAAATCACGGTCAAGCAGTCTTTTGAAAGCTTGAACTTGTTTGATGATGCTCTTGGGATTCAAATTCACAATCCCAAAATCCTTAATCTTCCCATATTCAATGCCTTCCAGGTAACATATTTAATGCTATAGCAGTGGTCTTAGACAACCACTTTTTTTTTTAATTGATTCTTCATATTAAAATGCAAAAGAAATGTAAAACAATACAAGCCCGAGGCTTTAGTTTTAGAGCCCAACCCAATACAAAAGAAAGAACCCAATATTAAAAACCATTAGGTAACCAACCTAATCTCAATTAAGGTCAAAGAAGGTGAAAAGGCAAATAGAAGAAGACGAGGTCTTAGAGATCATCGAAGGTCAGAGAGAGGAGTTGTGATCGGCTCCAGAGGAAGAACCTAAGATAGCCACTGCTGCATCAAGTTAGAGGAGGCTGACATATCAAGCTAGTCAATCCAATAACAAAAACTAACCAAAATTGACCAAACGAAAGAAATGTACTAATTTTAATGGAATCTCTCTCTCTCAATATAAATATGTTTGTGTTAATTTTATTCTGTAACCAGGAAGTGGTATCGAACCTTGGACAAAACGGATTGATGGTGATACTAGACAACCACTTGACATATCCAGGCTGGTGTTGCAGCGACAACGACCTCGACGCTTTCTTCGGCTACCCTAACTTTGATCCCGTCATTTGGGCCAAGGGCTTGGGCAAAATGGCTACTCTTTTCCGCAATGTCACTAATGTCATTGGCATGAGCCTTAGGAACGAGCCACGTGGTACTAG
>NC_027748.1:13291035-13298209 GCF_000695525.1 Brassica oleracea var. oleracea
GAGCTGCTATCATTGGTATTAAAATAGCCTATCAGAGATATATTTCACAAACAACCTTAGCATAAAACAACTAGACAAGATCAAATACAATACATAACACACACAAAAAGGCAATCCTTTGGGAGACTGGGAAGAAAGCGACTACCTTGGAGAGAAATGGAAGCTTAGGCTTGGCGGATAGACGAAAAAAACTCTTCAAGGGAGACGAGAGTTGCTTACTTACTAATCTCTTTGAGATATGTGTTTATATATTCAAAAATTCAGAGTAAACAAGGTAACATTAAGCATCCATTTGCGAAACACCCAATTTTTCAATTAAGAACCCTAATTTTTATTTTGAATTGGAAATGTTTAATACTTACGTGGCTTAGTTTGATTTTCGACTGATAAAAGTGTCGACGGTTGTAGATTCGCAGTGATTTATCTTCGGCGTCGTCGAGAGAAGAAGGTGATGATGGTGGAGACGTCGAATATCTTCGACTCTTTTTCTGTTTTTAAGCTTTATTAGTAAGAGGGTAGTTTAGACTTTTGATCTATTAATGAATGCTATTAATCTCATTTCTAGTTTGAGAAGCTATTTTTGAGACATAAACTTAAATATATCTATATAGGAGAATTGTCCTATTTAATATTATCGTAAGTGTTGTAATATTGTATATGATCGGTTTTAAAAGAATAATGATCGGATGTACAAAAGGAAATTTGGATACTCCCAGATGACATTTATTTATCTTCTGATTATTAGTATACTCCCAGATGACATTTATTCTTTAGAAGTCTTCTCGAGTTTAATTCTGGGTTTTGGTCAAACCTTTACCCGCGAGAGAAGACTTCTAGAGAAGTCATCCGACGGAAGACTTCTAAAGAAGTATTCTCTCGAAAAGTCAAATATAGTTAATTGCAAAAGTAACCCGGCAGACTTCTTGCGATATTGAGAAGACTTCCGGAAGACTTATATAGAGAAGACTTCTTTTGAAGTATTCTCCAGGTAGACTTCCATAGAAGTCTTCTACAAAAAGTCAAAATTCTGGCTAACTTCGGTCAAATTCAAAAGTAACATGTTTATCCGAGAAGACTTCGAAATAAGTTTTCTTTGGGAATTTCGAAAAAATTTCAATTTCAAAAGTAAGCCAATATTTACAATGGAAGAACTCCGAAGATGTCTTTTGTATCTTCTTATTATTCATTACTTGTATCATAATCATAATCAAAAACAAAAGAAACATACATAAACAAAATGGGAAGATCTATCTATTTGTGTATCTTCTTATTATTCATTACTTGGATTCCACCTCCGAAGATGTCTTTTGTAGAGTAGACTTCTTAAGAAGTCTTCCTTCGTAAATTTGCAATTGCAACTTGTGTGAACTGGCCGGCTCATCTCCAGCCCGCTGTGGCTGAAAGGCTAAGCAAACAACCATTAGACTCCATCTCCAAGAAAATTGTCTCAATGGGATTTAACTGTGTTAGACTCACTTGGCCTCTTGATTTGATGACTAATGACACATTGGCTCGTAAAATCACGGTCAAGCAGTCTTTTGAAAACTTGAACTTGTTTGATGATGCTCTTGGGATTCAAATTCACAATCCCAAAATCCTTAATCTTCCCATATTCAATGCATTCCAGGTAACATATTTAATGCTATAGCATTGGTCTAGTTAGTCAATCTAGTAACAAAAACTAACCAAAATTGACCGAAAGAAAGAAATGTACTTATTTTAATGGAACTCTCTCTCTCTCTCTCTCTCTCCAATAACAAAACCAAAATTGACCGAAAGAAAGAAATGTACTTATTTTAATGGAACTCTCTCTCTCTCTCTCTCTCTCTCTCAATATAAATATGTGTGTTGATTTTATTCTGTAACCAGGAAGTGGTATCGAACCTTGGACAAAATTGATGGTGATACTAGACAACCACTTGACATATCCAGGCTGGTGTTGCAGCGACAACGACCTCGACGCTTTCTTCGGCTACCCTAACTTTGATCCCGTCATTTGGGCCAAGGGCTTGGGCAAGATGGCTACTCTTTTCCGCAATGTCACTAATGTCATTGGCATGAGCCTAAGGAACGAGCCACGTGGTACTAGAGATTACCCCGACCTATGGTTTAGGTACGCATTTCAAATCATCACCAATTAATGTGTATTTCATTTCGAATATAACCAAGAAATTTCAACATGGACATTATTTGAAAATTACCATTTTTGTAAACATCTTCATGATTATTACTAAAAATATATACATATACAGTATATATAAGATTAACATATGTCCACGCGCATTTACGCGAAAATGTTTGGATTCACCTTTTGTATCAACTTTTTTCTTTCATTTGTATTATTGTTTTAAAGTTTTATTTTATTTTTGGCTATAAATTCACTATTTGGTTTGAAAACTCATAAAATTATCTACGTATAAACAAGGGTTCACCTTCATTGTCAAAATTTTCAGGTATATAAGAAAATAAGTACATGCATGCATATTAAACTGTTAATGGTTTTACGTGAAGGTTCATGCCAAAAGGAGCAGAAGCAGTGCACGCCGCAAACCCTGAAGTACTAGTTATCCTCTCCGGCATAGACTTCGACACAAACCTCTCTTTCCTCCGTGACCGCTTCTTCAACGTCAGCTTCACCGATAAACTCGTCTTCGAGCAGCATTGGTACAGCTTCTCCCACGAGGGAGGCGCGTGGGTAAAACACAACTCCAACGATATTTGCGCCAAAATCATCGGGGAAGTCAATCATAATGGAGGATTCTTGCTCGACAGAGGCTTTCCTTTGATTTTGAGTGAGTTTGGGACTGATGAGAGAGGCGTTGACGTCAGCGGAAACCGGTATATGAATTGTTTGGTGGCTTGGGCCGCTGAGAAGGATTTGGATTGGGCGGTTTGGGCATTAACCGGAGATTATTATTTGAGAACCGGTACAAAACATATGGTCGAGACTTATGGCGTTTTGGATGCTACTTGGAAAAACGTCAGAAACTCTACTTACTTGCAGAAACTCTCCGGAATTCAACATCCATTTAGAGGTGAGATTCTTTTTTTTTTCAATAAGATATAAAACTATACAAAAATGTTTAACATATATATATATATGCAGGACCCGGTTTACAAGAGAAAAAGCTTCTTTTGCACCCACATACTGGCCTATGTGTCACCAATAACCACTCAGGCAATGTACCCACACTTCGACTTGAACTATGCACTAAATCCGAGCCATCGACCTTTAATCCCAAGGAAGGCATTCTCTGGATCAATAAAATGTGCGTTGAAACTCCAGATGTTGCTGGACAAAAGGTGAAGCTTGGAGTTGGCACTAGGTGCTCTAAGCTGGGACAAATCTCAGCTACTAAGATGCATTTGTCGTTTAAGACAAGTAATGGCTTGTTACTATGTCTTGACGTGGATGAACGTGACAACAGCATTGTCACTAACCCTTGCAAGTGTTTGACTAAGGATGCTTCGTGTGATCCAGCGAGCCAGTGGTTCAAAGTTCTTTAAATTCTATATATTTTATTCTGATAAAATGTATTTGTAATAATTTTACGGTCAAACATGTTAATCATTAAAAATTAATAAAAAAATCGAGATTGGACAGAAATCATAAGGAAACCAAAGAAATCAAGTTAGCGTATACTATTACTATTTATGATGATGGGAAAAAATGTCATATCCATCTGTACTACTGCTATAAAACCTAAACCAGAGCCGGATCTGCGCGACCGTGCATATGTTTTTTTTATTTGTTTTCGTAATGTAATTAAATATTTTTTCACCATTATATACTTTATATAATTTACTATACAAATGCTGAAAAAAATTATAATACAAATATTGATGTAACATAATTTTCCTAATAGTCATGAATTTATAAATAAAAAAGCAAACGTCCATTTGATAACACAAAATTGAAAAAAGAAAAAAAGAGAATATGGTTTGTTTATAGTATGTTTTGATTTGAACCAAAGAAATAGGAAAGACTAAGATTTGCTAGCTTTTTTATGCTTGACTTTGGGATCCAATTAACATTTTGTACGTACTTCTGTTTGAAATCGATAAAGGCTAAGATTTTGTGATTATTCGAGAATTTGTGATTGTTCCCAAAATTGTAGGTGTAATTGAGTTGTTATCTTCAAAATTCCCACACAAATAAATTAGAAGTATAATATTTTGGGAGGGGGATTTATATAAAAAAGAAATGAATCGTACATATGAATTAGCATATAATAAGTTTCTCACTTTGAGATATAGAAGTAAGACCTTATTGAAATGAATCCAAGCATGAGCTCATATCTTCTAAGGTGTTGAATTATTTATAAAATTTACATAACTTTTCTGTTGATTCAGGTTAAATAAAGTAAAAGAAAATATTATTGACATATAAACTATGCTTTATTGTTGATATTGGAAGAGAAATTATTTGATGGTAAAGAAAATAATTTTCTACGTGGAGTAGCTATCGTCGTTTTAGGTAGGATCCCTGTTCGAAACTACGCTAGGCGCTAGTCGGGTGGTGACTCCGGGCCTAGCGAGTTATCGAAAAATCGGGGATTAATCGGGGTATACGCAGGGACTAGTTTTTATTATTATTATATTTATAATAATATTTAAATTAAATATATAATATAAATATATTAGATCAATGTAATAGTTTTTTGTATATTATTGAAGTTTTAATTTATTGGTTTAACAAAAGTTATTGTTAATGTCATATTTTTATTACAATAATGTTTATATATGTGTCAGTATATGTACATACGTCAAAAGACGTTATGGTCTATTGGTGTTTGATGTTACAGGGATCGATCCACCAATAGGGTGTTTTTAATTAAATTTTTTTTAAAAAAAAACACCTATGAAACAAAGTCCCACATCGGTTAAACATAAGGAAGGGTAATGCTGAAGACGCCTATAAATACTCATTTAGAGTTGCCATCATTATAACTTGCAATTGGGTTTCCATAAACCTGTTGTTTCAATTTTTTTTAAGTTTTAATGAGTTTTAAACGTTTAAGACTGGTAATATTACGCGGTCAACGCGGATAATACGCGGTCAAAGCGTGTTAACGCGGTCCAGCGCCTAGTGTGACCGATCAGGTCATAATCGCGGCGGTTGGACTCCGAGCAACGCCTAAGCGGCCGCCTAAGCGGCTAGGCGGCCGCGTTTTCGAATAGGGGGTAGGATTGATCATTTTAGGAAAACACAGTTAATAGCCGGAAAAGACAAAAAAAAATTTAACAATAAGTTAATTAAATTTTCAGTGGCATTTCGTTGTAAATATTGTGCAACTCTAAAGGTATTTTCAATGTGTACTTTTGTTTTAATAAAGTGGATTAACATATATAATCCGAAATAGAATTCTAACAACCAATGTTTTTTAAACCGGACGTGCAAGTGAACCGGAAAAGTTTTGGGTCATCGATCAATATGGTTCGACCGGTTCAATTTGGTTCAACCAAATTCAGTTTATTGATATGTTGTAAATAATATAGGTATTCTTTTTAATGATATGTTGTAAGTAATATACTTATTCTTTTAAGAAAAAATCATATCAAATAAAATGTGTTCAGTAACCAAAATGTTTTATAAAAACATCAAAAAACAAAAACTTAAAATGCAACAAGAATTTATAAAATGATTTAATAGTTCAAATCTAAAATCAATACGAAAACACATTTAAACTTCATTCTCTAGATCATAATCTTCTTCACCTTTAAAAAAATCATGTAAACTAAGTTTTTATTTACTCATGCATTAAGAAGCAAGAGTAAGTATAATGCTTTGTTTTAATACAAAACTTGGAATTTCATGAATGTTGATGTTTGAATTATTAAAGTCTTTAACACGTGTGATCATCCCTTACTTATTAAAGGAGGAACATTCATAGAAATAAACTTTGGCCTCATGTGTTTATTACATAAGTGTCATTTCTTATGTGTCATCACCTCATGCACTCTCACTAACTTTTTTTAAAAAACTCTTTGTGAACTAGAATAATTACAACCAAATGCCATTGGTCATATACATTATACTATATGATTACAATCCGATTTGGAAAAGAAAACATGAATTTATGACAGGCAGAATATTATATCTATTGTAAAAGGCAACAAAATAAGTTCGACATCTATCAAATCGTTTGGTTATTTGGTCAAATCTTAGAGTCAAGATTCCTTTATATTGGTTTCTTTCTTAATTGTAAATCTTTCCAATTTTTAAAAATATAGACTAAAATTTAGAGATTATTAGTACTAAATGTAAGATTAAGGCGAAAGTCATTAGATTTTGGAAGTCATGCTCAGCTACGGGTGGAGAGATCATCGAAATGGTTTTCTTTAGATGCAAAAGTTAGTTGTTGTTAGTCTGTATATTTTTTTTCTGAACTACTATTATTTGTTTCAGCTGATGCTATAGTTTGTTTTGATTTTTCAGGGAAATAAAATCCTTGCATCGATTAAAAAATATTATGTACGAATATATGAAGATCTCGGTGATCATGTACGAATAGGTGATCTTCCTCACCCACCCCACTTCAATAAAATTGCATTGGTCATTTTACTTAATCACACATGAAAATGGGCCATATATTGAAGTAGTTTATTATTATGTTAGAATCATAATCATAATCATAAATTTTCGGTCCGGTTATATATAACGTGGACTATAAGCTTATTTCCGGTCTGGTTATCTGCAATGCAAAGATCTATCTATTTTTTTTAAAATGTCATATATTCCGGTAAATATAAAAATCGTAAAAATCTATTTAAGCGGAGAGTATTTGTATGAAAATTAATCAATGAATCATAATCATAAGTCTTGAAGAATATTTAAAATTAATGAATGTATTTAACTATATATGGCATTATTTCCTGTTATATATTCACAAATTAGGAGTCAAAGAAGCATTATAGGAAAATTTTGACTCAGGCCTGTATATATATATGGAAATTGGAACAATTTGTAAGTGTCTAACACCAATTCAGACCAACGATTTGTTGAATAATTATTTTCAGAGTTGATCATGTATTTTAATTTCGTCAATTACGTCAATAAGTATTAATATATTTATGGAGATTGATTATTCTCCGCAAGAGTAATTGTTGTATCAACAAGTAATTGAAAAACTAGACTAAATATGGATAACGTATTTACACAATCGTAATGACT
>NC_027748.1:13299181-13359109 GCF_000695525.1 Brassica oleracea var. oleracea
AGTACACCAATGGCGGACTTTATAGGATTGTAAACGAAGAGTTTTGAAGATACTTTTCACAGCAGTCGTAGTTTTCTTAGTTTATTTATTTATTTTGTTTCCTTATTATATAGGATATGCTTTCACATTTTATTTTATTTTATCGCCTATGTTTCGTTTTATCTTTATTTCATAATTAATTTTATATAAGTTTTTGTTTACTCTTATAGATTCATTTTCACGAACTATACTTCAATAACACAAGTTTTAAAAAACTTTGAAGCTTACTTTATTTACATATCCACAATTTCGTTGAATCCCTTAACATAAATAACATGTAATATTTGTGTCTATGACTTTTACATGTCTAATATCTATATATTCAAACTTATAACTTCTTTAAGTTTCCTCACCTCGCGCAGGGCGCGGGTGATCACCTAGTGTAATAATATTTAAACAGATTGAAAAGTAGACATCGTGAAGATATGGTTGGGAGTCTTGTGATTTGTGAGTTACATAGACATAAAAAAATAATTACGGCTTTGTTTTATTAATTTTCACGGATTTTATTTTTACTTAAAAAAAAGAAAAATTAATTATTAATTTATTTTATTAACAAAATTTTGTTTTACATATGAATCCGGGTTAGGTCGGTTTATTGGATAGCCGGGCTTCAGAGTTTTAACGGTTTAATACAATTTTTTAACCAGTTCAACTTTAACTGGATTTTGCTGTTAACCCAACTCGGACTGGTTTCCGGTTTGTGATTTAATCCTGTCCGACCACCGGTCAGGTCCGGGTTTGAAAACACCGCAAAACAACAAAAACAGAATACAAAGACAAAAAATTATTTGTTTGCTAACATATGTATATAGACTAGTTTGTGACCCAAAAATGTATATAGAAATAGAATAGTTAACGTGGTGCTCAAACCCGGTCCTCTAAATTAAGAGCCGGAAGCAACAACAAAATTTGGGCCTATTAATTAATAGTGAAAGAAGTTCAAACCTTAAACGTTAAACCTGTCATAGATAAACCAACAAAACTTGTAAAGGCCTGGAAACTGTTGGAACTATTTTTTATAAGCCTAATGGGCTGAGTAAAAAATTGAATAAATGTGAATAGAATTTTTATAATCTTAATGGGCTGTGTAAAAATATGTTTATTATGAAGTAATATGGGTATATGAATTATGGAAAAAGGATAAATCTTACAAAATTACTCTCAAATAATTATGGTAGGTTTCCAATATTATTTAAGAGGAATGTAAAGATTGCGTTCAAATAGTTGTAGAATATTTCCTATAATGTATTTGGATAAATGTAAAGTTGCGTCCAAATAATAATGGAATACTTCTCAATTAATTATGTTATGTTTCTATAATAATTATGGAATACCTCTATTCAAGAATATTCTTTTACTTTTTCGCAAAATGTTTCTTGGTGATCAAGTAACTCATACCCATATAAATAAACATCTAATCTCTTTGTTCTGAACACACAAAAAAAAAGCAAAACACCAAAGCTTCCTGCAAATAATCTCTCTTAGTTTTTCTAGTTTTTAAAAGTAAGTGTCTCGAGAGTATTCGTAGTAGTTACAGTTCGTTAGATTCTGTTTCGGGTGTTGCGAAACAGTCTCGTCAAGGTTGTATCGTGGGATTCATAGATCACATTCAAACCGTCACACAATACATGCGATTTATTGAGTTAAGGAAAGAGATCAAATCTCGACTACGTGAATTCGTCTATTCCCTTAACGATTTCTTAAATGTTTTCTATCGATTTCTGTTTCGTGATTTTCAAACAGGATTTTCGCGGTCCTACAATCTTAACTCAATAAATCTGCTTTCTGCTTATCGCTTAAATCAGATTGAATATTGCGAACAATATTTCTGTAAAACAATTTTATAAAAAGTTTTAAAATTGATCTGAAACGATTTGCGAACGCTCTTTAGCTATTCTGCAAAACGTTTTGATCAATAAGACGAATCGGATTAGAAAACGATTTACGCGACAGTCTCTGATAGGTTCGCGAACTCGTTTTTCTAAATACAAAAACGATCTATCTTGATTGAAATAGTGTTTAAGAACGTCTTTAAGACGAGTTCTGGGAACGTATAGCGACTTAAGAGTTTTAATCGCTTGTTGAATTAAGTTCTCAATACTTACTACGGTTAATAATGATTAATGATTAATGATGTCACTGACATTAAGTCAATGAATGAGCTAAAAAAATATTAAGCTCGTAAGGTAACTCTTAGAAGATTGAGTTCATAATTTTTTTGAATAAATCTTAGAAGATTGAGTCCAAATAACTATTATGGATAAATCCAAAAGATTGTGTTCATATAGATAAATCAATATAAACAGATTGTGTCTAAATGATTATAAATTTTTGAATAAATCTAATCTATGTTTAGATTGTATTCAAATATTTTTTGAATAAATCTAAATATTAAAGATTAAAGATTGCGTTTAAATAATCATGAAATATTTCGTTATACGAATAGAACCAGTGAGACCATACGAATAGAACCAGTGAGACGATAACCCTAATTGGGAATGGTCATCCATTTGGATTGTCTTCATGTGAAGATTTTTTCTATGCCTAGAAAAGCTACTATATAAGTCTATAGTGAGTTGAATATTTTTATGGAACTTTGAGTTTCCTTATAGACAAAACAAAGCTTAGAACACACGCCGAAAGAATTTTGCAATGAAAAAATTTCTTTTGATGGACTACATGTTTATCATATTATAGTCAAAAAGCTGTGATTCTTTATGCATGAGATAACGACTGCATGTATGTCAATTAATTTGATATACTCTAGGTCTATAGGTAAATTGGAAATTTTCCAGTAAAACCTATCTCTCACGAACAAAGGCTACGAGCCATATGAATTGACTTTCAAGTAAGTCAAATATGCAAATCACAAAGCATATGATATTCACAATTGTGAACATAATGCAAAAGTTATTGAGCAAAAGAACTATGAAAGCCTAATGTTCATATGAAATTATAAATTAGCTTCAGAAAGCAACATGCTTAAAGGAAGTTCAATGGACAATTTCAAAAGCTGACACACATCGTAGCAAGGCTAATAAATGTTGTAGAAATATTGGTTTACGTAGAGACAATATGAAATCTCAAACCAATTTGATAAAAACTAACACATAAGGTGTAGTTTTGAGTCAACATTCCATAACATAATGGAATGTGTATGTTGTAACTTAAACGAGAATAAATGTGTTCTTAAGAGAATTAACATTATTCCTCATAAGAATTGTTACTTATTCACTAGAATCCAATGAAGTTGAGGAACAAAAGTTCTAAACTCTTAACGGATGAATGCAAGCATGCATGATCCTGAGCTATCTCAGGAAATGTGGGGGGAGAGTTGCTTACCATATTCAAACATTGGCAAAAGGCTATATACTTTGAAAAGGTAATGTACATTCATACAAATACCTCAAAGTATGAGGGTGCTTAGCAAAAGTTGGAAAACTAGCTCCAAAAAAATGTCAAAATTAGACCAAAAAACTGTGATCTCAAAATATTAGCTGGCGGCTTTATGGATATGTACAAAAGGTTCAATATGAGATTAAGTTTAAAATCATCGAAGGGAATGGGTTTATTGCCTATTACTAAGAAGATGTTTGATGGAAACCCCACCAACGCGATTGGAGATCCCAAGAGGTCGGTTCAAAGGGACAACTAAGTCAAACAGAATATGATTAAAGCACTGAGAATTACTCAGATCCCAAGATGAATAACAGTGCTTCCTGTAAATTTAAGGTTAAGCAGTGGCTTTTAATGAGATAAAACCATGGCCTTCATATATATGTATATAAAGTATTACATGGTACATTATTGTATATATGTTAGGTGCACATGGCAATCACCTAGTGAGTGTGAAATGGGGCCGTTTCTAGGAGGATGAAGTTCAGGCTATACTCTCCAAATTCACTCATGACAACCTGGCAAGTTCATGGCCAAAATGAACACAATAGAGAACTTAAATCTACGAGAAAACGAAGCTGTGTTATATCTACTGTCTCGGTTTACACAAAACTTCGGATGGTTCAAGACATCAAGTTCACCTCCTGAAATGTAGATCCAGCAGGTATTAACAATGAGTGGTTCAAGGCTGAAATACGCTACTATCTCAGATGCAGTTAGTTTTTCGCTTATACTCTCGAAAATTCCGTCTGTCTAGTCCATTGTTAAGTCTAGTCAGTAGAGTCTGCATAGTCTAACCGAGTCTGCATTGTTTAGAGTAATTTCTATTCATGTGGGGGATTGTTGGAACTATTTTTTATAAGCCTAATGGGCTGAGTAAAAAATTGAATAAATGTGAATATAATTTTTATAAGCTTAATGAGCTGTGTAAAAATATGTTTATTTTGAAGTAATACTAGGGGGCATGTCCGCGCTTCGCGCGGAATATTATTTCATTGTTGTTAAGTATGATATTTTGGATAAACTAATTATGTGATTTTCTTTATTTGTTAAGAGAATTATTTGGTGTTTTTGTTGTTTTATGTAGTAGTAGGTGATAGGTTAATATATTATGTGTTTGTTTTTTCAATAATGTGTTGTTGTATGTATAATATTAATTGTTAGTGGTGAAGTGAGTCTCTGATGACATTGAATTTCAATAACTTGCTTTTATGAATTTGTTGATTCTAAGATTAACGGTTTCGACTTCAAAATTGTATTCTTTTTTATATATTTTGGAACATTATTCTTTTAAGATGTTTTGTGCCCTCTCCCCATATTTTGACCGCGAGCCGTCACCATTTATGTATTTCGTTTATCTTTCTGGTGTGCGGTACTTCTCACCATTTCCAAAAAAGACTCACATTCGTGCTCTTATTCTTCCTCGCCTTCTTCTCCTGTGGGATTTTCTGATATTTTTTGTAAATCGGGTTTATGAATTCCCATTTGTGCGGTTGTTTCTCACGCGTTGTAGGCTGTTCCGGTCAATATTGGCGCTCCTCTTCTTCCTTAGATTTTGGCTTATGTTAGGAGCTGCATCCCCTTGGGTTGTGACAAATTTTAGTCGTCTTTGATGTTGTCTTCCCCGTCGTTGGTTTGCTGTCAATAATCCCTGCTAGTCTTAGTTTTCAAGATCTGATTTTTGGTGATCTAACATTTATGCTCTCTTTCATAGCTAGAGTACGGTTCCATGGTTTGTTGATTCTGTTTCGTCTCCCCTTTCTTCAAGAAAATGTTGGGTTAAATTGCAGTAATCTAAAAGAAGAAGGATCTAAAATATAAAAAAAAAAAAATATGTTGACACATGTCATCAAATCCCCTTTCCACATGTCAAAAGAAGAGAAAAAAGTCTACTTTATATATATATAGATGGGTATTTGAATTATGGAAAAAGGATAAATCTCACAAAATTACTCTCAAATAATTATGGTAGGTTTCCAATATTATTTAAGAGTAATGTAAATATTGTGTTGAAATAAATGTAGAATATTTCCTATAATGTGTTTGGATAAATATAAAGTTGCCTCCAAATAATAATGGAATACTTCTCAATTAATTATGTTATGTGGGAATACTTCTATTCAAGAATATTCTTTTATTCAAGAATATTTTTTTACTTTTTCGCAAGATTATTTCTTGGTGATCAAGTAACTCATACCCATATAAATAGACATAATCTCTTCATTCTGAACACACAGAAAAAGCAAAATACCAAAGCTTCCAGCAAATAATCTCTCTTAGTTTTTTCTAGTTTTTTTAAGTAAGTGTCTCGAAAGTATTCGCAGTAGTTACAGTTCGTTAGATTCTGTTTCGGTGTTGCGAAACAGTCTCGTCACGGTTGTATCATGAGATTCATAGATCGCATTCAAACTGTCACACAATACGGGCGATTTACTGAGTTAAGGAAGAAGATCAAATCTCGACTCCGTGAATTTGTCTATTTCCTTAACGATTTCTTAAACGTTTTCTATCTTCATTTTATCGTTTATATCGATTTATGTTTCGTGATTTTCAATCAGGATTTTCGCGGTCCTACAGAAACATCTGCTTCTGAATCGTGTACCAAATGCTAGTACTGGACTTGTCTAAACTCTATTAATGGTGTTAGTCTAGCCGATGGTGTAAAACTCGTTGTTGAGCTTCGGTATCTAACTCTATTAATGATACTCCCTTCGTTTTTAATTGTAAGTAGTTTTGCTTAAAAGCACGAATATTTAGAAAATTGTTATTTAAAAGAATATATCATTTAACCAATTAATTCGACCAATTATTAAAAACTTAACATTATTTCATTGGTTACACAATATCCAATAAATGAAAAAGATACATTGAAATATGTAAACTAGTTATATTGTGAAACAAACTATTTTTTGCTAAAACTACTTAATTTAGAAACGGAGGGAGTAGTTTGTATCAAGATCGAACTAATTCAAAACTTTGCCATGAACTACTTTCTTGATATAAGAAGACAAACATTTCTGGCATGGTAAAAGAACACATGATTTATAACAAACACAAAAATTTATAATTATGACTGCTCAAATTATTTATGTCATCTAACTAAAGAGATGGAAAAGTTTTATAAAATGAAACCAACAGATATCATTGGTCAAAGAAAGCCACTCATCATCACCACGCCACATACTCTGATTGGACCAAACAAAAAGTATAGTAGTGCAAGAGACTGTCACACACGCACAATGGAGAGAAGGAGAGTCTTTGTATAAAAGCTGACGTGTCAAGTTAATGCTGCCCCGTCGTTTGCTGCTAATTAATATTCGTAGACACTACAGACGCAAAAATAGAAACGCGAAAAGCCCCACCAAATCGGTGGAATCAGCGTTTGAAGATATTTTCGCCGCTGTAATCTGGATAACTGAAACCACCACTACTGGCTCTTGTTCGTCATTCATCGCAAACCCTAGATCGGAAATACTCGCCGTAAAAACTTTTGACTACTGAAACTCAGTTTGGGTTTAGGGTTCTTTATTGATGAAGAACTCAAGTGTATTGACACCATTAAACCTCACCGTGATGTTTCCATTTCACTCAACGGAATCGAACAAGCTGATCCAATAATCTTCCGATTCGGTAGCAGGAGAGGTTAGATCTTTGCCGAATCGTGAACTCGAGATCCATCGTTTTGCTTGATTTGAGTCTGAGAACAGATTGGGTTGTGATTACTTGTTCCACAGCTATTATTTTAAGATGCATGGTAGTAGGCAACGCAGTTTCGGGAATGGCTATAGATCTGGCTCTCGAATTTCACCTGAACGTCCTATCAGAGGACGTGGCTTCTATGGCTCAGACCACCACCAGCACCACCGTGGGTTTAACCGTGGATATGGACGTGGAAGAGGACGTTCTAAATCGTTCCAGAATCAGCTTCCTCCTCCTCCACCTGTTCAACGCCGAAGCTGCGGTGGCGGCGGCGGCGGCGGGGACGTTTTCATGGAGGCAGGTCGTTTAGCAGCAGAGTACTTGGTTACTCAGGGTGTTCTACCAGAAACTGTTCTTTCCAGCAAGGGGCAGAATGGTAATTTCAGGAAGTTTCAGAGTTCTGCAGCAGCAGCAGCTCCTGGTGGAGATAGAAGGAGGTTTGTTGATGGTTATAACTCAGCTGGATCCAGAAGGAGGTCTAACCGTTATGACTCGGATTTTGACAGGAGTGGGTCTTGGTCTGAGAGGAGTAAAGCTTATGAGGCCGATGCTGGTGATGACTCTGGGTCTGGCCATCGAGAGGAACAGCCACTTGCTGGGGATATTGCTAGCTCCGTTCAGAGGTCAACAACCTCCGGTGAGTTTATGAGGAAGCGCGAAGGAGCTGGTGATTCCGAGTCTGTGTTGGACAAGTACAGTCTCCAGGATGAGGCACAGAGTAAGACGGGTTCCTCCAGTGCTGGGAAAGAAGTTGTACACGATTGTGAAATCTCGAAAGTGTCGGAAGGTTCTTCTAGCTTGAGTGCTGGATCAGGGGAGATGAAAGGTAGGACTGGTGTGGAAAATGAGAGCCAGACTGCTATCGAAGATGCACCTATTAATCAACATTGTGAAGATGCATCTATTAATGACCATTGTGGTGCTGATGAATCATTCACCCAGAGTGGTATTGATTTGGCAACACTGTGTAAGTTCGAGAAGGTGCCTACGAGGACACGCTCTTCCCTGACTGCTAAAGGCCCAAAACTTTCTTTGAATCAAAATAACAAAGAAACCTCTCATGTTCTTGGACTCCCAAAAGAAAAGCAATCAGAGACTCAAGGCCAGTCATCTGTATATGTTAACGACCAAGTTGAAGATTTGCCTCTTGTTCAATTTGTTGAGAACAGTAAATGCAATAGGTCTAACTCTTTCCCCAATAGCATTCTCAGGGAAAGTAGTGAGAAAGAAGCAGGACTAGACTCGCCTAATATGCACAGATCACATTCGTTGGGGAAAGGAGGCGAGAAGCGGGCTGCTGAAGACAGTGACTTGGAGGAAGGAGCAAAAAGACAGAGAAACTGGGTCCCTGTGCCAGCTTCTGAAACCAATGAACACTTCAACGTATTGAAAACAAGCGAACTCCAATGTGGTCCTGAAGGAAATGAAAAGACAAGCTCGTTCAGCAGGAGACTGATCGACTTAGGTCCCGGGTATGCAGAAGAGCATCAGCTATTTCCTGCTTCGTTTAAGATCTGTGACCTAAACCTAGGGGGAGGATCGGATGGTGCGAATGATGGCAAAAGGGAATCTAGCCAACCTGTTGGTTTTGATCTCTCAATGAGCAGTTCTAGCAAGTCTCTTGACTTCAGTACTAGTACTCGGATGAGCAATGGTAAAGAGATAGAAGTGATTGATCTGGACAACGATGATACTCCGGATGTGGTCAAGTCCAGCAACAATCCCGGGAGAAAGTACTGGCTAAGTCCCATTCTACACCTGTATACACATCTTTGAAATTTGAAATTTTTGGCTAATGAGTTTGATTGAAACATGTAACAGGCAAGAAGCTGGGGCATATATGGGCATCAATGACGTTCCAGACTACAATGAAGGGCTCATGATGGTAGAGTATCTTGATTCATTCGGAAACATTCCTGCAATAAACCCAGGAATCAGTACTAGTGTGCCACAGAATAACGATGTTGTCGTTCAAGACAGAGAGGTACTTACTTTACTTGTCAAGTGTTTTAAGGCGCATAGAATGGGTTTTGGTTGCTAATGCTAACTATCTCCTACCTGAAAATGTCCCAGGGAAATGACCAAGCACCAAATAATACAGACGACGATTCCATATTCATGTCGCTAGGAGAAATACCTTTGAGTAAGGCCACATCAGTTAGCTGTTTTACGTTCACCTTTAAAAGACCTTGCTTTATTCATCTGTCATGTATGTGTGTTGCAGCATTTTTGCAAACTTGGGACCAACCTCCAGCTCGAGGCTACGAGAAGCCTTTCTGATACGCCATCTCGTTTGGTGCTAATCCCTCTCAGATGTAAAAGATTCAAAAGACTTTTGTGTGTATGTGTGTTTATGATTGTACCCCTTGTAATTCTCTGTTTATTATTATCCATGTGTCGCCCATGTTTTAGGTAGTTCAGTCTCCAACCTCCAACATTTTCTTACAAGTAATAACCCAAGCGCATGATGTTTATATACATGCATGTATTTGAGATTCAAGTACATGAATATGAGAGGAATCTTTTCTCAGTGTGAAAATCAAATAAAAAACATTCTTCCCTTTTGTGCAAACAGCTTCCATCAAAACAGGTAAGAAATCTGAGTGGGATCTAAACAATTTGATTTTTGGATTCTGATATAATAAAGACGGAGATAGAGATGCCTTTATTTCCTGTTTTCCAACTCCAATACATTAAAAAAACAATAATAAACGGTATCTCATGAGGATGTAGAATCGGACGGTCAAAAATTGACTAATTGTTGCTGAGGGGGCAAAGGATCTCACCACGTGTCAGAATCAGCAACCCACACGTCCATTAAGAATAAAATAAAATGGAAACGAATAACCGCAAAGGGCAAAATAAAATAAAAAGGTAAAAAAGTTTCTACATTTGAACGAGCACGTACGTATGAGATAGATTAGAGATCTGCGAATCCCATCGTCGTCGTGGGATTAGGGTTTTCATCCTCCTTCGATCTCATCGAATCACCTTACCTTCTCTCATTTCCGCTTCCAATTCAGTTCGCGCGCGCGTGTGTGTGTGTGTGTATGCTCGATCGAGCTGGATCCTCTCTAATCTATGTTGGATTTGATTATTCCATTGCTTCTCTCTCGCGTACCCTTGATTCAGTGGATGGTTCTCGCTACGAAAGTACCGAACTTTCCTTGAATTGTAACTTTGTTTGAGTTGACTTTTGATTTGCGTATCGTTGAATTCGGGGTTTGATGGATTTGGAGAGTGAAAGCTCTGCGCTTGAGTCTATTGGTGATAATGGTTTGATCCAACAAGCTTCCATCAACACTGCTGCTGCTGCTGCTGCTGCTGCTGCTGCTGATGATGATGATAATGGTAGGAGTTTGGATCAGGGGTCCTTCTCTGACGACAGTGTGAAGCTTGTTTCGACGAGAAGTGGTGGTGAAAACGAGACATCTGTTGAACTGGATAAAGCGTTGAACTTTGGTTCTTGCTCTCCGGTTCTTTCAAAGGGGCGTGGTTTGAGGAAATGGAGGCGGATCAGGAGAGACCTTGTGAAAGACACGTCTGGTAACATGGAGAATAGTAAAGTTCTGAAGAGAGGCTTGTCCGGTTCTGCTGCTCATTCGCACGGTAATAAGCAGATGCTGTTTCAGTCACCGGAACTTGAGCAAGAGAGTCAGGGATCTGTTGGGTCTGTGAATATGTTGAAAAGTGATGGTTTTGAGATGCTTAGGAGTGGTTTTGATGATGCTAGGTTTATGGCAGGGGTTGGCTTTTCAGCTGGTGTTGATGGTATAGGAAAGGATGATGATCGGAGTAGTAAATCTCCTACACCAATGATTATTAGTTCAGGTCAGAGAGGGAAAGATCGGGTAGAGAATAGTAAGAAGCATAGAGGAGAAAGTGTCGAGAAGGAGACCTCTCATTCCAGCTTGGAATCTGATTCAAGAAAGCCGAGTGGAAGCATGATGATGAACTTCAATGGAAGAATTGGCGATGAAGCCGATTTGAATGGAGAAACCTCAAAGAGAAATGATGATGCTGAAGGAGAAGAGTCCATAAACAATAACAATGGCTTCTCTGAGGAACAAGATCCGTTAACAGAGGCCATTGATGGTTTCCTCACCTTGCAAGAAGCTCTTGAAAAAGGTATCCACTCTGTTCCTTGTTGTAGCTGATTGTAACTAAAACTTGGATTATGTTTACTGCTGTTTCCATACAGGTTTCTTGTTATGAGTCCTTATGCAATTTCATGTGCAGAGGTTCAGGAATACCGAGAGATCGGGAAGGAACAGATACCACAGCATCATGAAGGAGCTACTGAGATAAGCTCACCTGGCTCAGAGATTGTAACCCTGGTGAACACTGTTGAACAGCTGGAGATCAAGCTAGAAGAAACAAAGTCCATGCTTGAGGTGAAAGAATCACACATTCGTGAGCTTGAATCCACCACGAACCAAAACAAACGCTCGTGGGGAGGATCAGGAAACGTTTCAGAGACGGTGGTTGAAGATATCTTCCGGCAAAAGATTGAAGCCGAGATTGAATATCTGATATATTCAAGATCTGTTGATAACTTGAATCATCAGATGAAGCTGGTTGAAACAAAAGAGTCATTGGCAGAGGAGCAAGCTTATGAGACGCTGAACAGCTTGGACAAAGTTCAAACGAAGGCTGCGAGTTTAAGAAACAGAGCTAAAGACCTGCAAAACGAGTGCATAGAAACCACCGGAAGCATCAAGAAGAGAGCATGTAAGATCACTTCATGCTTTCTTATACAGTTAGTATTGCTGCTAATGGTAGTTATGGTGTTCATGTCTCAATTGGTGCCGGAGTCTTCTGATATCGTTATTGTACCCACCTGACTTTTTTTGGTTTTTGTAGCAAACTGAGTTGTTTATTTTTTATTTTTGGCTTTTCGCATTTTCTTGTTAGCATTTCAGCTATAGTTTTGGCCTCTGGTTATAGAATTAAAAGACATGCTACTTCATATTTTGTTGGAATAAAATTCTGCAGCTGGAGATTGGTCATGTAGCTGAACATTAATGTCTTTGCACAGTCACTGTTCATGTTATTGATTTGATTCACGTAAGGACATGCAAACTCTTTAAACGCCGAACAACATTCTTTCGCTGGACCTTTACACCGGTTTAGTCATAACAGTTCATATACTCAAAGTTCACTTCACTTTCTGTTACCAACCAAACAAAGAAAAAGGAAAAAAAACAAGAGTGATGTGTCACACCACTAACCGACCCTAAACCGAACCAAAATGTAATATTGTTGAAGTTAATTCAATTTTGAAAAAAGCCAAATCTAATCCGAGATCCCCTAGTCCCCCATATATTATGTGCAAAGTGTTTTTTTTTTAAGTTTGTTTATGTGTCTTCTTTACAATCATTTTCACTAAACAAATGTGACATAACATACTAGAAATAATAACATATCTTATGAATAATTGTGACATTGATAATTACATTTAATGTTAAATTATATTTTAGTAAACATTTTAGAATACAGTAATAACTATGTATCATCATTAAACTAAATATATTCAAACATAACATTAAATATAATAATAGAAATATAACAATCTTTTACGAATTTTGAAATATTATTTAATTTTAATTTTATAATTATACATAATTTTATTACTAAAAAACTCTTCAAAATTTTATGCATTTTTATGAAAAATGATAAAAAAAATTAATCCTAATGCATATTAGTTATTTTTTATCTACAAATTGTAGAAATACTATTTAATTTTACTTTTTGATAATTATAGAATTTTATATCAATTTTTTTTAAAAAAAAATACAAGTTGATTTAATATATTTTGACCAAAAATAGATAAAAATATCTAAGATTATAATTTTAAATAAATACATATGTATTCTTAAATGTAAATTTAAAATAAAATTGTTTATTTTATAATAATTTTTAAAAATTAAACTAAAATTTATATTAAATATTGATAAAAAATAATAAAATCTAAACATTAAGAAATTTTTTTAACATAATATAAATTTAAAGTTTTTATTGTTGCACACAGTGCCAAAAAACATCTAGTTAATATAAGAAAACTAATAATAGAATTTGATTTTAACTGAACGAAAGCTTAAAATAAATAAGATTTGGATTGAATTCCAACTCCATTATGAAGCTATTCTATTTTTTTTTACATCATAGATACTCCTAGAAATGAAGCAACTAAATTGTTTCAAAATAGAGGATATATATATATATATATATATATATATATATATATATATATATATATATATATTTGGGGAGATAAGAAAGAGATTTAAACAAAATGCATGCCTTTGTGACTTGATATTCATGTCATAATAACAAAATTAATAAATGGTATAGTTAAGCAAGCAATGTGATATTAATGGTGTCCATATAATTGAGCTACGTTTTCTTCTTCTTTTTGACTTTTGAGCTACTAATCTGGCAATAGCTGACTCCATAAATGCGGAACTGTGTTGTCCAACAGTGCGGTTGAACACCTGGATTTGTACGGTAAAATCAAATCTAAGATGGCTCGAGGCGCAATGGAAAAGTTCAAGGATTATCTCGACGAGGCTATGATCAAAGTGCCTTCAATTGATACGCAACCATAGCTGTAGAAGACAAATATTCTATCAACAAGAAGTGTTTCTGTGTCATGGTAGTCGTCTCCGTAACTCTCGTTAGATATCTCTCTAATATTGTTTTAGAAATCAGTTTCTTACGCTCACCCTCGTATTAATTATTATGATAATACCAATTACATAGTTATTCTTAATGATTTAAAATATTATATCTAATTACTATTATTAATTTTTTATTTACTAATTTCTGTCAATTAATAATTTAGTTTTTATTCAAATAACATATGTATCATACAGTTTGTTTTTTAAAAACAAATTTAATATGTATGTATTTTTTATATACAATGTGATTTCAAACAAAAAGGAAAATTCACAAAATAATCTTAATATTTAAAAAAGAAACAATCTTCATTCTAAACATATATTTAGAAACATTATGCTATATATTTTATTTATGTAAATTTTCTTAGATGATTAAAATTATAATTTAAATAACATAAATCAAGCTATTTTAGTTGACTAACAATCTCTTATAATTACTATTATTGGGATGATTAATCCATTTTTGCATATTAGTTTTTATAGAAAATGTATCCACACTTTTGCTACATTTTTATCAGGCTACAAAAAATATATCTATATATTTCTTTAAAATTTTTTACTTATATAACATGACTTTTCAAAAAGTATCGCAAAAAACGGTATTTATTTTAGAAATGTTAACGAATATTTAAAAACAAAAATTTTAAGCAAGATAATATATATTAGAAAAGAAAACTAAAAATAATTTTTACTATAAACCTATTTTGATCAAATAATTACCAAATCTTCTTAACTAGTATATTTAAATACTTTTAATACACTAAAAGTATTATACTTTACCATATTGAAAAATGTATTATACTTTACCATATTATAAACGTAATTAAAACACCCAAGCAAATTTAATTCTTATGTTAATATTATATAAATAAACTTCAACATAGTATTGTTATAGTTATTTATTTAATTTTGAGTCACTCAACTTTAGTTATTTTCCATTTAATTTTGAAAATATAGAAACATAATATTACTATTTAAGATAACAACCAACCTAAATGAAAAATATATATATACTTAGAAAAAAAGAGTTATGAATTCAGAGATGTAAATATAATTTAATACACCCAAATAATGACCAAACCGATTAAATATTATATATCTAAAATTACATATGTAATTAAAATAACATAATATTATTTAAAATAAATTACAGAAATTATAAAATTCTTTAAAACTGAAAGTAAAACATTAATTAGTTATTATAATACATTTATACATGTGCAATAGCACGGAAAATCAACTATTACATTAATATATCAAAAGAAATAGTGCTTACTTGACCTTTGAGCTATGACTCACTCGGGTTTCATATTTGACGCATCACAAATTTACAATATACCTCAAATATTATGATACTAGATTAAGACATGCGCTTTGTGCGGGATGAACATCATATATATAAATTATTTTACATATAATATGTTCTTTTATATATTATAAAATAATATATAGTGGATAATGAAAAAGTCAATAACTATTACATATATAACTAAATTGGTGTAACTACGTAAATAAATTTTATTAATCCAAACAATCAGTTTTTCTATTTTCTATTTTATATAATTAAATTTACATAATATATACATAGATAAACAGTATATTTTTAATATTGATATATTGTTAAATGATGTGTTCTACTTATTTCTATCTTTTATAACAAAAATTTAAATCGCTGATAACAAATTTTCATTGTGCAATATTATTTAAAGTTTTAGTAGTTTATCATTTTTATAAACATTTAATGAAAATTTTAAATATTAAGTTGTCAGTATTTTTTCAAAGATTTTATCAAAAAAAAATAGTTCAAAGCAAATTTCAAAATTAAAATATTTATGTATTTTCTATGGTATATAATTTAATTAAAAGATATTAATATATATAAGACTTTCTACTTACATGATTTTGTAATAATTTGTATCTTGTCATAAAAAAATTAAATCATGGATCATAAAATTTTTAAGTGAGACTTTTTAAAAAGTCCAAAATATAACATATACGGAAAAATCTAAATTTGTATCTATACTATTAAAGCAGAATCCAAGTAGGGATTCTGCCCATAGTTTTTGAAGTTATTTACAAGAGAGTGTCATTACCTAATTTTGATTTTTTTTAATTAATTCATTCGCTATATTTATAACCTATCATATTTTAAAAGTTATTGACCCGTAATTAATTCGCTTGCCATATTTATAACTAATAATATTTGTAACCAAAATATGTATAACCGATCCCGCACTATATTTATAACCGACCATATTTATTATATAAGATCTTTATTTAAAAAGAAATAAATTCCGCGCTTTCATTGTTTAATTTATTTTAGTAACTTAAAGTTAAACAAAAATGATAGAGAATACATTAATTTTTATCAAATTTTTATTATTTAAAATCATTAATTGTCATATATACTTTAGCCACATTAAGAAATTCTATAATTTTTATTTAAGGAAATAATTGAGAACATTAATAATTAATTTATGGTTAGTTTAATAAAATTTTTATTATATATTTAGATGGACCAACCTATTTCTCTAAGGATTCTAAGAATCATTGTGGTGATGACACGTGGGTACCTAAAATGTTGTAATGTTTTTCTTTTAATATATAGGGGATGATACACAAGTGATCTCATCCACTAAACTATCTACATTTACCAAATTTTTATAATTTAATTAAAAAGATGGAGAACACACAAACAGTTTAAAACTATGCAATGATAAAGATGCAATGGAGTATTTCAAATGACCTGATAAATTTGGCATTTTATTTCATTTGTAGTTCATCTTATTTTATCTCATAAATTTGGCATTTGATTTCATTTCATAGTGTGTATTCGGCAGCATTCATATTTGATTAAAGGGGAAATTCCTTAAAAATACACAGACTAGTTTTCATTTTCTAATAAAATACCCAAACTATTTTGGATCCCCCTTTAATACATGAATTAATTTTCGTTGCTTATTTAATACACAAACTTTTGAAATTCGTAGGTTTTACACATCGTTTTAGACTGCGTTAACTATATTTAACGGCAGTGACGACGGCGTTAATGTTTAATTAACACGTGTTTAAATTTTGAAAATAATCTTTTTTTTAAAATACAGAAACTATTTTTCATTTGCTAATACAATACACTAACTATTTTTGGATCCCCGTTTAATACACAAACTAATTTTTGTTTTCTATTAAATACACAAACTTTTGAAATTTGCAGATTTTACACATCGATTTAGATGATGTCAACTATTATTAACATAAGTGAAGACAATGTTTTAATTAAACAAGTGGTTTAACAGTGAAAAACACGCTCACCCTCAGCCAATTGAAGTTAATTTGAGTTAGTTTCAATTCGAATTTGTCACTCTAATTTGTTCCAAACTCTTTTATTCTCCAAACTATGTTTCTTTTCTTCTTATTTACTTTGATTTCCTTTTCTATCGATTCGAAGTGGAGTCGATTTCCATGTCGTGAAAAGGACGAAGAAAACTACGTAATTTTAAACGAGTTTCTGATTTTGGAATTAGTGTAGTGTTATGCATTTCTAATTCTTGTTCTTCGCTTTGATAGTAGTGATAATGATTTAAGGTAAATTTACACTATGATAAATAAGTTTAGTGTTATAAAGTAAGTTCTACATATATTTTTTCTACTATGATAAAAAAATTTAAAATTTCATCAAACTTTTTTTTTACACTATGGAAGTGTAATGGAGAAGAAAGCTAATAATATAATCTATTGGAGGACATTTAAGAAATTTTTTCTTTGCAGTTTAACCACATGCTCAATTAAACACTAACATTGTCTTCAATTCTACTAAACATAGTTGACATCGTCTAAATCGATGCGTAAAATCTGAAAAATTTAAAAGTTTGTGTATAGAATAGAAAACAAAAATTAGTTTGTGTATTAAACGGGGATCCAAAATAGTTCATATATTTTATTAGCAGATGAAAAGTAGTTTCTGTATTTTTAAAGAATTTTATTTTCATAATTTAAACACGTATTAATTAAACACTAACGCCATCGTCACTTCCGTTAAATATAGTTAACACCGTCTAAAATGATGTGTAAAATCTGCGAATTTCAAAAGTTTGTGTATTTAATAGGCAACAAAAGTTAGTTCGTGTATTAAACTGGATCCAAAATAGTTAGTGTATTTTATTAGCAAATGAAAATTAGTCTGTGTATTTTTAAAGAATTTTCCCTTGATTAAATGAAAGCTATTGATTTTATTTTTCATTGTAGACACATATTGAACCAAACAGTTGTCGTAACCCAATCTGTTTTTTTTTTGTTTGATCTGATCTGCATGTAATAATTTATACCTTTTATTCCTAAGATGTTAACGAAATATCTATTAACTTTATATAATAACTAAATGCTACGTCTAAATCTTCATTTATACTAGCATGTATTTTTTTATGTTACACTAGGGTCGGTCCGCGCTACGCGCGGAATGTGATGTATTTTTTGTGAAAATATAAAACTTTTATAACAATTTTTGTATGTTCATTTGGTTGGCAGATGAGTCTTGTCTACACCAGTCTATTGTGTTATTCGTACATTTACATTTTAGTAGTTTATAGAATATTGACTTGGTCGACTAATTTGGTTTTGAAACATCAAGTATAAAAATCAATCCATATATTATTTTTGTTAATACTTGTGGCAAATATGTTCGATACAATATGTAGAGTGCAAGAAACTTTAATGTGTGTTGTTGTTGCATTTTAAAGTCGAGCCAGTGTGATACAATCGATGAGTCTTGTCCATTAGATATCATATATTTATCATGCTATTAAGAAGATTTTTATGTATATGTATATTTTTAAAATACTTAATGTAGATATCTATGAGCATATATATATCAATGCACTGATACTTCTAATTTTTAAGATATTCCTTTAAAATGTGTTACATACATCTATACTTTCTGTTACGTAAATGTTAGTTTGGTTGCGAAACAACAATATACATTATGAATATAATGGAAAAACTGTATATTGAGGACACCAACAACTTTGGTAACATCACAGTGATGCATGTAAATTATGTCTCTAGACCATCTATACTTCTATCTGAAGATATATCCATGAGTCCCCAAATACTCTTACCGATTCTTTGGCCAAACCAAATTTTCTGCCTAACCAAACATCATATTTGTCGTCATACATGCCACACTATTTTATATTGCATCAAACAGGCTCAAGAAGACATGAATAATTAACATACGAACCGTTCACTCCTAAATCCCACCGTTGATTGTGAAGCCTGACATGTCATGAGTATGTATACAAAAGTTCAACTCGATCAGGATATAGTTACTTAGTCAAACAATCTCCTAAAAATACGGTTACATAGCAGTTTTCTCTCTTTTTGCAGATTCAGATGATTTTGGCCCAATTCTGAAGGTGAAATACGAATTGTTTATAACTTATATTCATAATTCGATTGATCCGATGAGCTCTATGCATGAGATCTTTCCATATATAACTTTATTGTGATCTAGTTTCATTATATCTGGCCATAAACCACCTCCAAAGTAGTCTACATACATACTAATTTAAAAGGTAAATTGCAGGTTTTGGATCAGAGAAACATAAAACTTTTCATCAACCTTTTATAGATTTCTAGATGGAGTTTACCATTGATTTGAACACGTTATCTTTCTGGGGATTCCGTGCAGCTTAATCTTTCCATAGGCATATTATTCAAGATCTTGATGCTTTTGATTGGTTCAGAAATCGCTTCCCAAAACTCCTTCTTGACCAGCTTCTATCTGTGGAGCTTGTCTAGCCATTTCTTTGCCAGGAAGTGTATGTATTCGATTTAACAATTATTTTTATTTGGAAAAGTTTGGTTATATATGTGGTGTGAATTATTATTTTCTTGATATCTTTTATTTAATAACTATTTATATTATTCTAAACTATCAGATGTTAGAATATTCAACTTCGGTTTTGTTACAACTAATTAGATTTCGTAAGTTAAATTTGATGGAGATGCATCCTTATTTTATTTTGGCAGTATAGAAATTTTAGTTTATTTATATTATTTGTTTTTATATCATTTACTTCATTTATACTATTATTTTATCATTTTCTTGCGTTTTTCATTTAAATTATGCAATTATACACATTCTATTGCATATCAGTATTTAATTATATTTTTTTGGGTAAGTCATGACATAATTACATCTATTTGCATACAATATTTCTAATATCTTATTATATCATGAAAACAACTTTCATCTTATGTTTCGTTTTTATTAGTTTTATTTTGTTATATTTTGTTTCCCAGTTAGTTTTATGTTTTAATTATGTATTAATTTTTGTTGTGTTTCTTTAATATTTTTAGTTTCTCATCATTTGAATTCAATCATCAAAACATGAAAACAACAGTTAGATTCATTCTTTTTCACTTTTTACTTTGATTTGATGAATAGATCCTCCTCATTTGTGTTTTATAGAAAAATAATATTTTTGAAATTAAGTATTTTGTTGATGTATTTCTGGTTATATTTCTAATTTACACTAATGTTTTTTTTTTAAAAACTTATATTATCATTTTATATTTTATACTTTTAAGAAAATTATGTTTTGATTATTTATTAACTTTTACGGTGCTTATAAGCAAATTTTTGCTATATAGTTTTAAAAATAATCGAACATAAAATAAGCCATATAACTCAAACACATGCTTAGAGTATATTACTCAGAACCATCCAGAAATGGACTAACAGCACGAAATGTGGTTTCAGTTTAGAACATCAAGATTACCAACTCTAGGCATGAAGCTCAACCTAACTATTAGAAAGAATCATATCAGCTATTATACAAAACATCCGTGCTCTACATAAATCAGAAACTACCTTCACTTGATACATCTATCCAAGGACAGCACACAGCTACAAACTTCTTAATTCTCGTAGCTAACTGTACTCAAACAGAAAGCTCATGATTCCCATTATCCCTTCTTGAAACAATTGTTTCCTCTCCTGTAAAGAAATTAGCTTCATCAAACCCTTGATCCTCTGATCCCCATAAACTCTCCCAGAGCCTCACTTCCCTTTCCTTGTTATATATACCATGCAACTTTAACTTAAAATACGGTAACACAACCTACAAAAAAAGGCACCTAACAGAAAGTTGTACCAAGCTTAAAGGCACAAGCTTTATGCTTTTAACAGATAAACAAACTACAAAGTGCAAGTACCAGAAACACAACAGAGAGGACTCTCCGGCGTTTCTCTAAACCAGAACGTTGAACTTATGTACTGGAACCTTTGCTTAATCTCAACCTAACTGACTTTCTCCTCAAACCATACAATGATTCAACAAACAAAGCATCTGCAAACAATTCATTAAAAAAACTAAACATTAACACACAGTGACACTACTCCAATCCAAACACATTGATCCCAAAATCTAACTTGTGGTTCTTAAGCTATGTCCTTCGAGGATAAGCATCAGAGCAGCAAAGAACTCATCTTCGTAGTCTAAGATTTTATGGAGAAACGATCTTCAATGCAAAAAATCATATCAGCAACTATCGTTAGTTTTCAATTCCAAAAGAAATAAGAAAAAAAAAATGAATTTAGTTAGTGGGAAACATCAGTACATACAAACTTTATTCGATGGTGTCCAGGAACATACACATTGTAACAAAAATGGACTACACATGTCAAATAAAACAATATTCTTCAAAAACACATGAAAACCTACAAACCTTTGTTATGGCCGAAGATCACTCATCGCCTGAAAACCTTTTTCAAATTGGGGGTTCTCTTTACAATTGGGAATATTTGTTTGCACATACAATTAGACAGAAAAATAGAAATTGAGTATACGTTGATGAAATCATGAGAAATCAAAAAGGGAAGAAGAAAATTAAGGTATTCCGGAGGACGAAGGCATACCTATTTATACTAACAAATAGACCGCCCTGGAGAAGAGAGACTCGCATTAAAGACCCATCGTGGTTGATGGATTAAAGAGGCATTTAACGCAATGGATCTGTAACTGTGGGTGTTTCAATTGATTAAGAGAAGAGCAAACGATGTCGTGAAAACCCTAGGAGGAGATTCTTCACGATGGCAATCTCTGGTAATGGCAGAGAAGGAGAAGCGCAGGTTACGATGATCACGTCGACTCTCTTATGGTATGGGTCTCTTCAGCATAACATTAGGCCCAAAAACTAAACAATGCCTATATCTTCTGCAAAGTTACGTAAGTGAAACGGTGCGGATTGATTTAGGTGACAGGTGTCACGTTCACAAGAGCTGATTTTCTGATCTGGAATTCTAGGTGGCTTCACCAGGAGGGAGAAAATCCTCTTTTATATATATATATATATATATATATACTAGGGGCATGCGCGAAGCATTGTTTTATTGTTGTTAATTATTATTTTTCGGATGATATAGCTAGCTAATTATGTGATCGTCTTTATTTGCTAAGAACATTATTTGGTATTTTTATTATGTTATGTAGTAATAGGTGATATGCTAACATATTATGTGTTTGTTTTTTTAATAGTGTGTTGGTGTGGGTATAATAGTACCTTATTAGTGGTGGAGTGAGTTTGTGATGTAATGCATATTGAATTTCAATAATTTTACATTTAGGCATTTGTTGAATTTAAGGCTAATAGTTTCAGGGTAAAAATTAATATTTTTTCTAATTATTTGAACATTACCTTTTAAAGATGTTTTGTGCTCTCTCCCTATATTTTTACATTGAGTCGTCACCATCTATTCATTTCGTTTACCTTTCCGTTATTCTGTGATTCTCGCCATCACCGAAAAAGATTCACATATGTGCTCTTGTTTTTCCTCACCTTTTTCTCTTCTTTTTCCTTAGATTTCGGCTCAAGTTAGGAATTGCATCTCCTTGGGTTGGGTCAGAGTTTAGTCGTCTTTGATGTTGTTTTCCTCGTCGTTGGCTTACCATCGATAGTCCCTTCTCGTCTTAGTTTTCAAGATATAGTTTTTGGTGATCTGACTTCTATAGCTTGAGGACGGCTACGCGATTGAATGATTTCGTTTTGTCTACCCTTCCATCTATGTTCCCTCATCTCGTTGCAACTTTCATGAGGAGTTGGCTTCCGTTCTCCCTCACTCAGGTTGTTCTCTTCTTCCCTTGCTTCCCTTAGTATAAGTGTGTGGTATTAGTCTCTTGGAGCTTTGGTCCCTTCTATCCAGAGTTTTGTGATTCTTCACTTGCATAGATGTCTTGTTTGTGCTTGTTTAGTTTGTGAGATGATTCTTACCTCTTAGCTGGTGGTTGTCCTTATCGTTCGTTATGTATGTCTCTTCCTGCTTCGTGGTGATTTTAGCCTTCTGTTGATTATTTTTCCTCTAACCCTCTTTCTTGGTTCTTTGCATTGGTATTTGATCACGCTCCTTTGTGTTCGAACGATCGCTTTATCTCAAGATTATCTTTCTACATTTTTCTGACTTTTGATTGTTCTGGCCAAGACACTCAATGATAAAGTGGGGTAAGTTAATTTTCGTTCTTGATCGCTTTTGAGCTCTGGACCTTTATTGAGTTAGTGTTACTTTGGTATTTTTTTCTCTATGATTATGGAGGTTTTATGTTTAGATTATGTGTTTTGATTTAATTTGGTTAATATTAAGATAAATATATAGTTGTAAATGAAATAATAGAAAATAGTAAAAAATAATAAAATAGCGAAAGTTTATGTTATTTTTAGCAGTGAATAAATTAAATATTAAAATACATTTATATTTTTTATTTATTTCTTTATTTGTTTTGCAATTTTTTGAACAATAAAATAGATTATCAAACTTCAAATGATGATAGTTAGTGTGAGAAGGATTAGATAGTGCATAATTAGAAAATAATGAACTAAATTACAATAGTCTAAAAGAAAAAGGATCTAAAATGTAAAAAGACAAAAAAAAAAAAAGACACATGTCAACAAACTCCTTTTCCACATGTCATAAAAAAAGAAAAAAGTCTACTTTATATATATAGATAGATATAGATAGATAGATATTGACGTAATAAATATGGTAAAGATTGGTTTTAAGAAGATATACCGTTTGTTTAATCGAAACGAGTAATCGGTCTAGCCGAGTTTGACCAGTTAAACGGATCTAATAAGTTATAACTATTGTTAAATTACCATTTGATTTGTGTAGACTAAAATCATATAAAATAACGATGGAGAAAAGTCAGAGAAACACATCATATTAAAAATAATTAATAGCTGACAAATCGTTACTTAAGATGCGCAATTACGTGGAATCTTCAGCGTAAAACTCGCTGTAAACAAATAACCATAAAGAGATCTGTCCTTGTGTGTCTGCATCTCGTGACAAACAAGTAATCGATACAGGTTCTTCTCTTCTTTCTTCCTGATTCTTGTGACATCTGTTGTCTGAATGTGAGACTTGTCCCTTTACATGTTGTCTTTTGATTATTGAATCTCTGAGTAGATCTGGTTAAGCTGCCTTGTCTTACAAGAAACTGGAGTTGTCTGTGGTCTGTGAATCAACGATCTGATCTCAAAGCAGGACCAAATCAACAGAGACATGGGAGCTGCGGTGACGAAATCTGATGGTCAAGAGACAAAGCTAGAGGCTAAGATCATAGAAGCCGTGCAACGCAGGGCATCGAGAGGAACCACGATGAAATCATTCAACAGCATTGTTCTCAAGTTCCCAAAGATCGACGAGGGTCTTCGAAACTGCAAAGCTATCTTCCAAGAGTTTGGTGAGTAGTGCATATACACAGATTCTTAAAACGTTGGCTTCCTCATGGTTTTGATGGTTATTTACGTTTTTTGGACAGATGAAGATTCGAATGGGTCTATTGATCACACGGAGCTAAAGAACTGTTTCAGGAAGCTAGAGATCTCGTTCGAGGAAGACGAGATCAATGACTTGTTTGAAGCTTGTGATATCAACGAGGATATGGGGATTACATTTACTGAGTTCATTGTTCTTCTCTGTCTCGTCTATCTTCTTAAGGACGATTCATCCACCCTCCAAAAGGTAACTTTGGTTATCAACGTTTTATGCAGGCCCAAACGTTTTTACCCGCAAACCAAAGACCCGACCTTAACCCGAACAGAAAAACTAAAACTCCATTTGAGCTGCTATACAAAAATATTCAAACAGAACTTAAAAGCTTGATAGGTACAACCCAAACCGAAATCCAAAGTAGGATAGAAAAATATCACAAGTTTTTTAGTTAATACTTTTTAGTTATTTATTATTGTGAATACTTTTTAGTTAATTTAGATAGTTTAACTAGGTTTTAATTAGATTTTTGATTAATTTATATATTTTGACTATTTGTTGTTAATTTTTTTTGACGATTTCAGATATTGACTATAATCTGATATGAACCAGATTCAGAATAAACCGAATCAAACTTAACCCAAAAATTAGTAAAAATCCAAATGGAACATATAAGCATGTTACCAAAAATCCTAATCAATCAAACCAATTCGAAACTCAAATGGTTAGTTCTATGTTTCTATGCACGTTCTGAGCTTTGGTTTAAGCTTATCTAATAGAAATGGAGACTGGGAATGCCGAAGCTGGAACCAACGTTTGAGACGCTAGTGGACACATTCGTGTTCCTGGATGAGAACAAGGACGGACTCGTGAGCCGCGAGGAGATGGTCCGAGCCATTGATGAATCTGGAGAGCGTTCCTCCGGGAGGATAGCAATGAAAAGATTTGGTCTAGTCTCACACTTTCTCTCCCTCTATATAGCTTTCTCCCTTCACCGAACGAAGAATATTGATTTTGATTCAACTTTTTATTTGCAGAGGAGATGGACTGGGACAAGAATGGAATGGTGAACTTCAAAGAGTTCTTGTTCGCATTTACGCAGTGGGTTGGAATAGATGAGAATGAAGAAGAAGACGATGATGATAACAATGACAAGGCTTGAATTTTGTGTTGCAAGAATGTAATAGTAACAATTAACAAACTATGTTTTATGTTATAATGCAAACAGAATTAATTCACTACCAAACACACAAACCATTATGTTTTTACCCAAAAAAAACTTGCTTTTAAGCAACAAAGCTTATTAGTAGTCTCCACTAAACCATATAAAGAGAAAGGGCAAACAAAAGCAAGCCAACATTAACATACAAAGACAGAGACACAAACACAAACAGAGACTGATCCCTTTCTGTCGTCTATACTCTCACTGAGATACAAAGTAGAGACACAGACTCAGGACTGGTGTTTTTTTATATTATTCCATGGATAAGAGACAGTACCGGTAGCCAGAGGAGTATGGAGAAGTAGGAAGGGATGGAGACAGAACCTTCAAAAGCCTCTTCTCGTTCAAAAGAAGGAAGCGGTTACGGTGTGCATATATTACCTTCTTGAAAAAGGTGAATAGAGGCAAGCTTTGAAAAGGATGAAAACGACGTAGCTTCACTAGTCCCTTGTCTTGGCTCTCTTCATGCCGAGGCTATCGTAAGGAGAGACGGAACCAGACATTGGAGATCCTTCTTCTCGAAGACTACCGTTGAGAAGAGCTAGTTCCCTGAGCTGTTGTTTCTTGTAGAAGTCATGCGTTTCCTCCTAAAAAAAATACAAAAAAGTATTTAAGACAAAAATAGTAAGCAAATATCTTTGAAGAGTTATGAACATACCACAGGAGTGAGTAGATCGTCTAGTATTTCACGAGCTTGCATGAGACGTGCATCCACTAACTCAATGGGTAACTCAGCCTCGATTAAGATGTGGAGTTGTTCATTCAGGTGCTCATAACCAGGCTTCCCCCTCATCATTTCCTCCTGCAACAATGTCACACAAATGAAGATACAGATACACATTCAAAGTGTATTTATATGTAACATATGTAAACACCTTAACCGGATCTTTGATGCTGCCTCTCCCCCTTATAAGAACACGGCAATCAGTACTAGCTTCAACTCTTTTGAGGGAGTTTCCTCTAGGACCCAAGAGGCGACCGACAAAATTGTACTGCAGATTATTGAATTAAAGTTTATATTATACATTGGCTAGATATAGTTTAGGATCTCAGCAAGGGGGTTGAGAAATGAGAATCATACGTTTGGGTATTGGTCGACTGGAATATCCACTCTGATAGTTCGCTTGACAATGAGACCAGAGGAGCTACCAGGAGAGTTTAGCCAATTTGGTGCTGGGGAGGATAAAACAGATCTCTGCAAATGAAATATGATTTAACCAACAACTTGTTAGAAGCCATGTCAACCTCAAAGCATAAGTACATGCTACGGGCATATGATTGCAGATCTTATCAAACACTTTTTCCACGGAAAAGGGGCAATAGTATTGCGTTGATGCATTGCAACCTGTAAATGTTTATCCTAAGTCATAACATTCACAAAACAATCTTATATATATATCAGAGTTTGTTATATCTATATGGCTCCTGAAGTTTAAGGAGTATCTAATTAGTGTTAGCCCAGAGGCTTCAGACTACTACCTGCCATGATGAACTACGATTAGAAAGTAAGTCAAAGCAAGTTATGTCAGCAATAGTATGAATTAGATGAAAAAGGAGTTATGTTAATGGGGTTAGTAGAGTCATACTTCTGATGGAAACTGTGAGGGCCATCCGTTCATGTCAGCTCTTGAGTTCTGGAATATCCCTCCAGAAGACAGAGGGCTAGGGTGGTCAAACCTACTCTGACTTATGGCATTCTCCAACAGCGTGGTTACACGCATTATTTCTGTTTCAAAAAAATGTCAAATTTTGCAAGAGTAAGACGCACCAAGTTAGTAATTAGTCCACAAATCCTTCACCAATGATAGTGGAATGAAGAGACAAGCTTCGTCTCAAGACTCTAAACTAAGTTAGTGAATATTAACTTTCACTCTATATAGTTAAATAAATAGATTTACACACAACAAACAAGGTAAAGTAGTCTCTAACGTTGGTATGATCTATACGAAGGTCAATGTCACAAGGGTTGATTATGGGGAAGGTATCCATACTAAACTACTTAGAACAATAAGAAAACCAAGAAACTAAATTTCAAGTAGAATTCTTAGTAACTGGATTTGAAAATCAAATCTATATGAGTTAAAAAAAAAAAAATCATATCTAAACTTTAGTAGACCACAAATTCTTAGTAACTGTCGTTGTATGTTCTATTTCATTGTAAGGGGAGAAAGACTAACTGTCTAAATGGATAGTACGATATCTTGGTTAAGGAACCGTACAAAATCATCCTGTCATGTTTTTTTTCTTGTAACAGCTAGCTAAATGATCTCTCTCTCTTAGAACCACCAGTGAGATGAGATGTTTATCAAATGTTACAAAAATGTGGAGCTCTAAAGCAGGAAACTAAAAGAATTGTCGTAAAGATATTTATGAAGAAACCACAACATTTTCTCGTACTGTAACAAGTATGGCTGCTCACCTTGGTTCATCAGACGGCAGACATGTGGAAGCACAGGCAAGAAGGGAGTAAGCTTGTGACGCTCTGCTAGTAATTCAGAAAGATACCTGCCAAAAGGGAAAACAAAAGATTAACCAAATCAGTAAGACCTTGAGCACACAAGATACCAATCAGATCCACTCTCAACAAATAAAAAAATGTCAAATATTTTTTTTCAGCAAATCCTCCTCACTCTAAAACATTAGCATCAAATGTAGGGTGTGAACTAGGTTAATCTCCCACGAGTAAAGACACAAGTCAACAATCGCAAAACGAACACAACCAATGATTCTAATAAGATCATATGGCACAGAGAAAATGGGTTCATAGATTCAAAAAATGTTGTTATCAAGTTAAAAAAAAGTATAACACTTGACTAAAACCCAGTGAAAAAAATTTAAAGTAGATTGAGCTAAAAAAGAGCTTAATTTTCATTGGTAGGTAGGAACTCAACTCAAACATATACGGGAGCAACAAATATAGAAAGCATAGATCTTCATACAAATCAACAGCAACCACAGATGAAAAAATCAGATTTGCGATGAGAACTTAAGAGCTCAGGATCCAATAGGTTGAAGTGTACATAGAAGCAAGATCGAGAAACAAGTCAACTACAAGACGAAGAGACAAAAAGATTTGAATTACTTCTCCTGCTCAACGAGGAAAGAAGGCTGTGATCGGAGACCACCGGAGAAGTTAGGTGACTGAGGAGCCGACGGAGGCACGGAGAGAGGCGGTGGATACGGCATATATCTCCCTCCTCCACCAACCGGTCCAACACCACCACCACCGAGTGAAGTCATCATCATCATCAGCTACTACTTCACCGACTTATCTATGCCTAAAGATACAGCTGAGGATCTCTAAGAGTATAGACGGAGACCGAGGAGGACTTGAGGCGGCGGAGAAGAGAAGAGGGAGAGAAGAGCGAGTGAATCTGGCACACACAAAGAGTCTCAAATCTACTACACACGTCGGTGGTTTTGGGCCTATATACCTCTACTAGCTGTGTGGGACTCTCTCGAGAGAGACAAATGATGATTTAAAGCTACTTTTTACCCTTAAACGCAACGACACAAGTTTTTTCTCCTTTTTATTACCGCCCTCCCTTGTCTCTCTTCTTACAAGAAGCTTCTTACTGACTCAGAAGGTCTGGATCCAGCTGGATTCCTCTTTAATCATTTCTGAGGCTACCAACCTTTACTTGACTTGGGTCTTGGGCCCCGCTTCCTATTTCCGGTTTGTTTTTCTTTAATCGGTTCGGTACTGTAATTTCTCTTTGTTTACAAGAATTCATCAAACGCTGCGTTTTAAAAGCAAGCCAAACGAGATAATTCTAACAATTTCTTAATCTCTTCATTTACCAATAACTCCTCGCACAATATGGAATCATCAGAATCTTCATCATCTTTTTGTTTTTAATTATCAGAATGTTCGTTGGACTATTCATTATCATGGACTCCTATGGTTTACATAATGCTTTTCATGCTTCATTGCTATATAGTATATGCTCCATTGTTGCTGTTTTAAAGTTATTTTGGATTCCTGATCATTCTTTTTCTTTTGCTTTGTGGCCTGTAATCGTATTGGCACCAAATTGTTTATAGTCGAGCATTGTGGATTTTATATGGGGTAGGTACTATGTTCTTTCTCTCTCTATTCTATTGAATATGGATATTGTTTTACTAAAAAAATATATGGAAACAGTCAAGCAGAATATAAGACAAAGAGACATTATATAATCAGCTAGAAACAAGGTTTAGTCAAGAAATTGAAAAAGACAGCTATGGAGAGAAAGATAAATAGATGATTAGAAAATTTCACAATTCTGAACTATGGAAGTGAGTCGCATGCGGTAGATTAGCATCTGCCTTTAACAATAAGCTTCTACAGTCTTGACCTAATTTATTAAAACCTAACAGCCAACTCTACTATCGTCTCACCCAACACTTGAGTGAAATGAGTTACGAATGGTGTAGAAATGTATGTGGATTGAATTTATCAGTTGAATATTTTCATTTCTAATAACAAATATTTATGATTTTGTATGGTTTTGTATGGTTTCTTAAAGCTACAACATATATACAACTGTTCCTGTATAAAAATATAGATGATATTATGTTAGTTAGTTGAGCTGATTCCATATACTCGTAACCGTAACTAATTGATAGTACGTTATTTAAAAAAAAAAAATTAGAACCTTACCATATAATTATGCATTTTGCAATATGTGGCACCGCAAACGTGGAATGCCTTTAGTTTCTTATTTAGCTAAAGTGTATACAGACAAATTTTGAATCATCGGAATATTCATAATCATGCACCAACTTGGATTCTGTTGTTAATTGGTTGGGTCGAGCCAGCAAGATGATTCCATTTCCTGGTGTTTTTTTGTCAAGATGTTGCCATACTTGTACTACTTTGATTATTTGATTTAAATATGATATACACATTTAATTTGATCCTCAAATTCATGGGGGATTTGCAAAATATCACAAAATTAAGTATGCATAGTTTGTAGAAACACCGCTACGTATCCTCTCAATATATTTCAAACATATCAAAAAATTAAGATACAAACCACTCTAACAAACATATCAAAAAATTAAGATACAAACCACTCTAACAACACATTCACACTAATGGTGTTTAGAAAAAGATACGTGGTTACGTATACTTTATTAACAAACATTTAAATTTATAATAAATAAAAAAGTTTAGTACCGATCAAGTTCCAATATACACCGTTTGTAATAAATCAATCACTGAGTTTGCGTGCGACCATTACCGAGTTCACAAACCCATCTGACAAAGACGGGTGATAAGTCTCCAAGACCTCGAAACCTCTTAGATCACAAGGATCAACGTCTATATATAGGAAAGCTCTAAGGCCTTTAGCACTTCTAAGCATGAGAAGAGCACCAGGAGCCATGTGTTTCCCCAAGTGTTTAATGACTTTGACTTTTGCTTCTTTATCAACCCCAACAAGAGATGCCAAGAAAACGACCTCGTAGTCACGTAGAATCTCTGTGGCGTTGAGTATATCTACTGTGTGGAAGATTATGCGACTGGAAAGATCAGGATCGCGCGAGACAAGTTTGGAGGCGAGGGAATTAGCTTGAGGGTCGATGTCGAAGTTGTGGAACGTCGTGTTTGGGAGGTGGAACTTAGCTAAGATGATGGATGTGAAGGGCAACGAACCGGAGCCCACGAACGCAATCTTGGTTGGGACATGGCTCGTGCGTAGCATGACGAGATCAAACTCGACTTTGCTCAGTTTGAGGTAGTTAGTGTAGTAAGGGTAGAGATCTAAATGGTGAAGTGGGTTGTCTTCGAGAGATCCCAGGACTGTAGAAAAGTGTTGCTCTGAATACCCTATAGCTTCACTGCGTAGCTTGATGAGATTGGTTCTGATGTCTTGCACTTTTGGGCACAACTTTTCGACGTCGATATTTGTCTCCGTGGGTAAGCATGTGGACATGAGCTCTTGGAACAAAGTGTCGACATTTTTGGAAGGTTTAAGACTCTTAAGATTGGAGATTTTGTTATACAGTTCGAGAATTTGATTCTTAAAATGAGCCTTTTGGCAAGCCATGTCGAGACTAAAAGGAGATTTTAGTTTGGTCTCTCAAGACTCTGATTTGATTACTTCTTCGTCTTTCCATTTATTAGATTACTTCTTCGTCTTTCCATTTATTAGTTTATAAATTTCTACTCTCTCCGTTTTTTTAATATAAGTCGTTTTAGAAAAAAATTCATGTTCCAAATTATATGACATTTTCGGTTTTCTATATAAAATTTATTAACATTTAATATTATATGACCAATGATAATATACCAATGATAATATACCTTCCATTTTATTATTGGTTGATTTGTGGTTAGGTAAATAATTAATGATGTTTTTGTTTGGAAAATATAAAAAATTAATGATTTCTTAATCTATGTGCACAATTTTAAAACGACTTATATTAAAAAACGGATGGAGTAACAAATTGAGGCATTACCTAGGACATTTTTAACTACTATATAATTTGGATGTCAACCCCTGATAAAAATAGTTATTAAAAGAGAATCTTCGGACCAACAAATAAATAAACATTTTGTCAAGTTTATTCCATTTTCAAATTTATTAAAGTTTTATGTTAAATGTATTTGATATTTTGTGACTCATGGTTAATCTTTATAATTAGGTAGATGATATTTTAACATTTAATGTAGTAGATGAAAAGACTTATAACTTTAATAATTTTTCATCTCAATGTTTTTAATCATAATATCTAGTAGTATTAGACTGAAATCGAGAGATTTTTACTAATTATTAGGTATTAGCTTTGCATCACCAAATGAAGAAACACTACCAGAAATTATAACAGTTTTATAAATAGATTGAAATCTAGAGAAGATGACGTTGGAGTTGGATCAATGTTTTCTTGTTTGGATAAACATTCTCCAACGGGAAAGTAATCATCACTCCGACGTCCACCCACTACCTCTCTTGTTGGTATAACCAGGATAATGACTCAGCTCGAACTTGGACTCCGCCTTAACCAGCTTCAAACCTTCTGCTTTAGCTAGCCTCTTTATCTCCCAATCGCTAAACGGATACGTTGTCTTGTGTTGTGTGTGATATGAATCTCCCCGTTTTCTTCTAACTGCACTAGCACTCGATGACCCCTGATCCAAAACACCATTGTTTTACGTTGATCAAAATCACTTACATCCAAACTATATAATAAGAAAAATGAAGATAATATATTTATTTACTCGATGGCGTTAGAGGAAAATTCACGTCCGAAGAAACGAGACCCTGCGTGAGGGAAGTTGAACACAATGCGGTCATAGCGTCGCAGGCTTCAACTGTTATCAAAGCTCATTGTGTGGACGTCAACCTCATGCTGGACATCGCACCCGAATCTCGTCAACATGCTTACATTGACCATCGCATCCATATATTTTTTGCTCAATTCATCTACATGTAAAACTTTTATGATTAACGTTGATCTAATATTAATAACGTTAGTGAGATGATATATGTTCCTATTTAAAGTTTTGATAAGTACCTTCTGAATCGAGTGAGGTCGCTGTGATGTTTGTTGCCGAGCCAAAAGCTGAAGCTGGACATAGTGAGAAAGAGAAGTCTCCTTCTCCGACGAGAAGGATTTTGTGTTTGCTACTGTAGTGTCTAATTATCCTTATTTCTGAATCCTCCATTACTTTCATCTGAAGACTAAAATTTCAGAAACCATGCATACATATACACACATACTCAATAGAGTAACAATACAAAGATTGCTTCAGTGTCATTTAATTTTCGGTTCGTTGTTTCTATTCTAAATGTTGCCTCTTAGACTTCTGGTGCGGGTTTGTATTTCCAAAGTTAACCTTTCATAAACCCTTTCTTCGTATTAACATTACCGTTTCACATTTATTTCTTCTTGTAATTAGGATGCTAAATATGATTTGAATTATTCAAGTCAAAATGTATAAAACAAATCATCGCCAATCTACAAAACATGACGCTTGATCAAGATGTTAGTACCGGTTTAATATGATTTTATCCGTGACAGTGAACCAAACCTAGTATCCTTACGTTCATATCTATACGGTTTATACCGATTTGAGAAGAGTTTTATATTTCATGATTTTTGCTATATATAACATTTAACAAGGCTGTTGGACCGAGAATTGGTACAAATCTCTTCCATTAATATTGGACATTGATTACTATTCTAGATTGGATCAAATATGTTAGTTGTCGATCTCCTAGAATCTCGGTCTCATTTAACGCGAGATTAAGTCAAAGCTGAAAATGAGGAGCATGTGTAACAACAAAAGAATATGTAGAGAAAGTCCTATAAAAGGACAAGAAAGTTATCTTCACAAGGATCCCATTTTGAAAAGCTCACGAGGACTCACGACCATGAATACAATTGTTCACGATCTTCCTATTGAATTAAAGAGTATTATGGCTTATTGAGGGATAGAGCGTCAACTACGTGAGACCATATCATTCTTCACCACCATCCCGATGACGTCTATGTAATGCTCACGACGTCGAATTCTCTTCACTACAACGAACAAGACACGAGTCCTTGTTCACCGATATTGAACCCTAAGTTCTTAAAGACTTCCCGGCCAAACTCAAACGGCCTCTCGTCCAAGATGGTAAGAAATAAACTGACCTCTCTCTCGAGAACCGAAGAAGCCGATGTCACGCTCGAGACCAGTGAAACCGACATATCTTTCGAGATGATGATAACCGAACTACGTTTAGACTTGATCCCTTGACGGGTACGTAGGCAGCTCGATACCGAGTTCAGTCACTATCCTTCCTTCTCCTGATATCTCTATGATATTCGACCTACAAATATAGTCCATTTTTGACGATTCAGACTGATTATATCGTCGTGTTCTGAAGATATCGTTGCCCACGTTATTTTTTCCTTAAATTAAACTCTCGATCACTATCAAATTCTTAGTTTAAATTTTAGGATCTACAAAAGCTATACTGAAGCAAAGAAAGCACTTTATAATCATGAATAGTCCACTTACAAATAAGTATTGGAGAATATTTATCTATCTATATACATAAAGTTGGCTTTTTCCCTTCTTATGACATGTGGAAGGAGGGTTTGTTGACATATGTCCACATGTTTTTTTTGTATTTAAATTCTTCTTCTTTTAAATTATTGCAATTTTCTCCATCAATTTCTAATTGTGTATTATCTAATCCTTATCACACTTATTGGTCTCTAAAATTCAAGAAATAAATAAAAGAATATAAATATATTTTAAATATTTAATTTATTCACACCTAAAAATAGCAAGAATTTTCATCATTTTATTATTTTTACTAATTTTTATTATTTCATTTACAAATTATATTTATTTCACTATTAGTATCATAAGATAATCAAATTAAGAATAAGAAACTAGACAACCAACGCATAAACTCAGAAAGCGGGCCAAAGGGAGAATAATAATCGAAAGGCCAAACCACCAAAAAGCAGGAAAATATATGCATAAAACACCGGAATCACAACCAGTAGCTAAAAAGTAAGAAATACCTCACAAACTAAACAAGAACATACAAGACGGCATGCAAGTGAAAAACCACAAAGCTCTGGATAGAAGGGACCAAAACTCCAAGAGACTAACTTCGCACACCTATACCAAGGAAAACATGGAAAGAAAAGAAACAACTTGAGAGAGGGAGAATGGAAGACAACCACCAAAAAATAAGAGACTAAACTTGATACCAGAAATAACTTTTCAAGCCCACATAGCATACACGAACGAAAACATTATCCAAATCTTGAGTGGCAAACATGGTGAAAAGGAGAGCCACCAGAGATGCGATGAAAGCTGCAAAGAGATGCAAGAATAGATAGGGAAAGGGAGACGAAGCGAAATCAGAAAACTATGGAGCCGTCCTCGAGCTATGAAAGAGAGCATAGAAGTCAGAACACCAAAAACTAGAATTTGAAAACCAAAACGAGCAGAGACTATTGACGGTAAGCCAACGACGAGGAATACAAAATCAAAGACGAATAAACTCTGACCCAACCAAGGAGATGCAGTTCCTAACATCAGCTGAAATCTAAGGAAGAAGAGGAGCAGAGAGGACAAAAAACATCTTAAAATTATAATTTTCAAAAATATGAAAAAAAATATAATACAATTTTGACGCTGAAACCGTTAATCTTAGAATCAACAAATGCGCAGATGCAAAGTTATTGAAATTCAATATTAGTTTACGTTAAAGGCTCATTTGACTACTAACAAGTACTATACACACAACAACATATTATTCAAAAAAACAAACGCAAAAATATATTAACTTATTACCTACTACATAACAAACTAAAAACACCAAATAATGATCTTAACAAATAAAAACGACAACGTAATTAAATTATCCAAAAAAAAAATCATGTTCTTAGCAATAATAAAACAATATTCCGCGCGAAGGACCCCCTAGTTTTGAATAAATTTCAGTAGCGGCTCCAACACAAAAAACTTATCACGAATTGAGGTGGTATGCTTATGAAATATTTGTCATGTAACGAATATCAAATATTATCAATTATCTTCAAACCATTAATTTTAAAGTTTTGTAATTAATCAAACTAACTCACTTTTTACTACAACTATAAATACCTTAGCTATTGTATGTGTGTGAGAAAAAAAAAAGAAAGAAAAAACGTCATGTATTAATCCTGCGAGACGGATCGGCTTTTGGAACCTTTTTGTTTTGCTAGTCCATACATACTCTCATATGATATCAATGGAAAACACGTCAAGATGATATTTTTCTCACGTTTTTTTTTAAATTACTTTTTACTGAACTTTTTTGTTTTTTTTTTGGAATGAATACAATCCTTAGCATCGAACCCGGGTTTGAAGCATTAGTACATGCAGTTAGGCCGGAGACTTTTATCCGAGATCCGGATTCGATTCGAGATTCGATCCGGATCCGATCCGAAAATCCGGATATCCGGAGGGGCCGAATCCGGATCCGGATAGTAAAATGTTGGATCCGTCTAAGCCGGATCCGGATCCGGATATCTTAATTTTTTAGTTCGGATATCCGGATTCGTAAGTTTTATTAATAAATATTTCAAAAATAGTAATAATTATATATAAAAATTAATGTTATTTAATATATTTTTATTTTTATAATAGTATATATAAATTTTATGTAAATTTTGTAATATTATACATAGAAATAATTAAAAACATTATATATATTTTTATTTTTTAATTATTATTAATATTTTTTATATATTAATATTATTTTTTATTTATATTAAAGATCCAAATCCGGATCCGGATATCCGCCGGATATTACAATTTTTACAAGGATATCCGACATCCGGATATCTGAGAACCCCGGATCCGGATAAGGATAGTAAAATTATGGATCCGCCGGATAAGGATCCGGATCCAGATAACTTAAAATTGCTCGGATATCCGACCCGTCATAGGCCTACACGCAGTCATGCATGCATCTAAACTTTTTTTTTATCGTAGCATTTAACTTTTATCTTTTTATTGTAACTTTGATTTCAAAAATGTATAACAATACATCAATCTAAAAAATATTCTATGATATGCTAATGTGGTCATTGCATTTTTTATAAGTATACTTTTAGACCTTGTTCAATTAACAAGTATATGTCCCCTGTAACCGATCAAAACTCTACTAATCTTTTAATTAGGAAAAGCCACTTGTTAAGAATAAACTCTTACTATTTTCTATGAAAAGCGCATGTCGTTCTCAAACTTTAAAGCCACCGAGATCTGCTTTACCAGTTTTTCGAAACGACACGCATGGTCCCACTTATTACAAAACCAAACCCCATTATGCAAAAGCTCCCCTCTTTCGCCTAAATTCTCAGCTTTCACTTTATACACACAACAAAACTTTAGTTCTTTTCTTATTTAACTCAAAACCATTACACATTTTCAAATTCCCTTTCCATGATCACATAATTCATGTCAAATCTACTTCCTTTACCTCCTCCACCGCCGTCTCAACCACCGCCTGAAACGCCGCCATGGGACACACCGTCTTCTGTATGGTATACTCCAAGAACCACGCCGTGGAGAACACCACATAGCACACAGTCCACACCACTTAACCAAAAAACACCGGCAGTTAAATTCAACGGTCTTGATACAGAGCCGAGGGAAGATAGGGTGATTCTCCGGCAGCCACGGAGCAGCAGGACCAATCCGTTGATATGGTGTGTAGCTGGTTTATGTTTTTTGTTCAGCCTTGTGCTTATCTTCTTCGGGATAGCTACTTTGATCGTGTTCCTTGCGGTTAAACCAAGAACCCCTGAATTTGACATCCCAACCGCGAGTCTACACACTATCTACTTCGACTCGCCGGTGAGTTTCAACGGCGATTTATCGATGATGATGAACTTCACCAACCCTAATAAGAAGATAGAAGTGAGGTTTGAGAAGATTAATATAAAGCTCTTCTTCTTCAATAAACTGATTGCGGTGCAAGGGGTCCAGCCGTTTTCGCAGAGAAAACGGGAGATAAGGTTGGAACCAATCCGTTTGATCTCAAGCTTGGTCTACTTGCCTGTAAACCATGCGGTGGAGCTCAGTAGACAGGTGCAGAACAACAAGATAGAATATCAGATTAGTGGTACCTTTAAAGTCAGAGCTCATTTTGGGTTGATTCATTACTCTTACTGGCTGCACGGAAGGTGCCAACTCCAGATGACCGGTCCACCAACCGGAATCCTAATTTCTCATAACTGCACTACAAAGAGACGATGAAGAAGATGAATAGGTTGTCCCAGAGAAACCTCAAAGTCTTTAGCTTTGGTATGTTATTCAAGTATAGATCTATTTTTTTGCTTACTCACAAAATGTATAAAAGAAGAAGACCTAGTGAACTCTAGCCAAGAACACAGATCGGAGTTTGTAGTACAATTTAAAAAATAAAAATAAGAAAATGAAAAGATATTATGTTTCTTGGTAACAGATTCATAATTGATCACCATTGGATACAGTTCCAAGAACAGGGTTTAAAAAATTGTACTGTTGAACACACCTGAACCACCGGAGAAAAGATTTAAGACCAAAAGCAAAAGAGGTATCACACATAAGATTCTCATGTTGGGTACCCCTTCAGGGCTTTAAAGTAATCAAAAACACAAACAAAGAAAAAGGAAGCTTACCCATTTTCTAGCATATGCCAACAGAGAGGATTTTAAAATTCAAAATCTCAACTAACATTTTATTACTTTGTACAGGAAACTTCAAATATTAGATACAGTGGAGTCACATAGCGAAAAGTTAAGCAAAAATTGATTGGCTAAAACCGCAACTGGTTTCAGTAGACAGGCATGTAAAGTTGATTGTATATAAAACCACACAAGCCTTACCTAATGGAGGCTTTAAGAAAGACACCACATGTCAAATGGTAGACTGAAACAGGGATCAACTGAAACTCCTTTCACATTTTTTAATTGTTTTATCAGAAATAAAGCAACCAAATCTCTTTCTGTATCTGCAATCTCTTAAACCAACTTGCACCATTTGATTAACACAGTACCAACTTTGACTATCTAGACGAAAGAGAAATGAAGAAGAGAAACTTTACCTTTTACTTTGGTAAGATGCTGTGATCCTAGCAATTCAAACTTGGCCATATGCAGACCAATCTTGAATATTCTCTGCAACTATTCATCTCTGGAGCACCCTCAAAGTGTAGACATGAAAACTAAATATCAAGAAACCATAACAAAACATACAAGACCTTGGAAATGGGGAAACGTGAAGTGTAAACATTATATATATGATTCAATCCTTTAGGCACAAGCGACATCTCTCTCGTTTATAGAATCTATATATATAACACAATCCTGATCAAGCTCTCAAAGCGTCAACATTATTAAAAGGACCAGAGTACAAAACCCAAACCAAAATGGAGTAAAAGAAGAAAACGAATCTGGAACTGTCTCTTTCCATTGCAACGGCCTTCAAACCTCAGCAGGAGTCTTAGCCGCAATAGAGAGAGCATGTAACCCGCTCTGCAACTCCTCTTGCAGCAAGTCATATACCATCCTATGTCTCTTCACCAAGCTTTTACCTTGGAAAGCATCGGAAACAACTCGCACATTGAAATGCGTTTCCCCATCATCACCAGCACTACCTCTAACAGCAGCATGTCCTGCGTGCTGGTAAGACACATCTTCAACTTCTAACTCATCAGGAGTCAGCTCCTTCTCCAACTTCTCTCTTATCCTCATCCCTCTACTCCCTAAAGCAACGATCTTTGACACACTCTCGGTATCTTCAACCTCAACAACACTAGGAGGCTCTGAGTCTAAAACCACCACCTCCACAACACTTGCTTCATCCGTTGTTGACTCTGAAGAACCCTCCTCTGCTTTCACTTCAAGACTCAGAGCCTTCTTCTGCATCAGCTTGAGCATATTGAGAAACCCGTTGTTCCTCGAAGGAGTCAGACTCTGCTGCAAACCGAGAAGAACCGCGAAATCAGGCGTTACCCTCAGAATCTCCGTCACCGGTCTTCCAGATAAGCCGTTAACTAGTAAAGCAGCTAAGCCTTTGGTGAGAACCGAATCGGAATCAGCTTCGTAGACGACGTTGCGCTCCTCGTCGAAGAAAGCCCTAACCCACACCTGAGAAACGCATCCTTCCACTTTATTCTCCCTCGTCTTGAACCTCGAATCGAGCGGTTTGAGATTCTTCCCGTAGAAGAGGAGCTGCTCGTACTTGGCCTTTGGCTCCTGCACCGATTGGAATAGCTTGACGATCTCTTGTAGCTTCGGAGGAAGCTCCTCGATCGGTTGAAGGTCGACGGAGCTCGACGGAGATGATGATGAAGCCGATAAGGGAGGGACGATAACGGTTGGTATTTTCTGGAACGTGACGATCGTTCGGAGGAAAGAGGGGATTGGCCGGAAAATTAGGTTTTTGGATGGACGATTAACGGAGGAGAAGAAGGTTCTTTTGAATGGGATTAGACGGAGGGATGAAAGGCAGCAAGAAGAAGACATGGATGCTGCCATAGAAGTCGACTTTGAAGCTTCGAGAGAGACGGAGATGGATGAATGTATATACCAAATCAAACCACAATCCCCAATTGAGTAATAAAGCTATGAAAATTCCGGTTTTATCAAATTAAACCGGAATGTACCGGAGTTGCTTTGGTTCAACCAAAATCCAAAAAAAAAAAAAAATATCCAGATCAGTTATGGGGTTGTTTCTGAACGATTATAAAGTATGAGACTGTTTTCAAACAAATAAATAAATACAGGGAGAAAGAAAGAGAAAATATCTAGATTCCATCGTCCACCTTGTTCTTCGTCTCGCGTTCGTCATCTCACCACACTCCGCCATTATAATATTACCAAAACCAATCATCTCCGAATCCAGCTTGTTTCCTCCCTTTATAAACCAATTAAAAACTTATATAGTAGTTGTATAATTAAATAATCAAATTAAAATTTTGTTCCTTTCTTCTTTGAGATTCTGTTGTAGAGAAACGGCATCTCCATTTTAACTGAGATTTGCTAGGATCCTTCAGGTCGTAGCTGAATCTGGGTAATTTCGAATCTCATTTTTGTGACTCCATTGCATCCTCTGACATTCCCTTTGCCTTTTGATTCACGATCTGTTTCTGTTACATAACACGATGTCACCTTGACAACGTTCGATCATGGAGATTATGGCCCCGGCTTTCGATTTCTTCCATATAGATTAAACGTGATCATTAAAGGGTTTAGCTTTCGCATTTTTTTTTTTTATCTATGAAAACAAATATGTCTTCGTTTCAGCTAAAGTTTCACTCTTTTGTTCGAATTCGCATTGTAATAATTACTCTCAAGTTCACTGTGACTGTATTGAGAGCTATACACACCATGGGAATCTAGTTTAAGGGTTCTGAAAAATCAAAGTTAGTCTTGATTGCGTGGTGGTGTAAGATTCTCTTTTGTTTTGTTTGCATATGCATGATTATGACAGAGATTTAAGATATTTATAAATCGTTTAACTTTATTTTATATGGCTTACCTGTTTTCATTTGTTCAGAATCCTCGTCGTGATGGGTTCTAACTCCGTTGCTGACATGATTCAAGCCTCCTCCAAGGTTCATTTTTCTGGTTTCCATGTGAACGGGCACGTGAATGGATTGGAGCAAAAGGCAGTTTCCAAGGAAACCATTTCTGCATCAGGAGAGATCCAAAGACAGCCTTTTGTAATAGGTCAGTTGAGCTTTTTTTTACTTGGCTGAATAGACCGGTGGTCTTGTCTTGATCTGAGATGTTGTGGCTTTGAGTTTTGATTGGTTAGGTGTTGCTGGAGGCGCAGCATCGGGAAAGACTACTGTCTGTGATATGATCATCCAGCAACTGCATGATCAGCGTCTTGTACTTATTAATCAGGTAACCTTGTTTGGTTTGTTTCATGATGTTAAGTGATGATCTGTGTTTCTAGTTTGTATATTGCCTGAACCTTGTCACTATTGTTTAGATATTTTTGTGTCAGCGTATGTATCTATTATCTATTATCCAATTCTCAAATACTTTCTTCATCATGATAAACCACAAATTGCTCCAAGCTTCCACTTAATATTCAATGATAAATAATTTGGCAGGACTCGTTCTATCATAGTTTGACTGAAGAAGAACTTGCTAGAGTTCATGAATACAACTTTGACCATCCGGGTGAGAATAATTTTGGAATGGGGATGCTTTCTGTAATCTGCTCTTGTCTCTCAAGAGAATAATGTATTTCACATCTTCTTAGGAATGTTATGGCATAACCAACATCCATATTCTCTAGTGACACCCAGTGATTGGTCTATTCCCTTATATTATATATATCGTGTTTTCATAGGAATTTCATCTCTGACTGTACTTTACTAGTTGGTGGGAGTTATGAACAATTTTTTTATGTAGTGCTCTTTGTCACCGTATGTTTTTGTTGATCTTGATCGTAATGATGTATTATGGTTTATGTAGACGCATTTGATACGGACCATTTGCTATCTTGTATGGAGAAATTGAGGCAAGGTGAAGCGGTAGATATTCCCAAATATGATTGCAAAACTTACAAGAGCAGTGTCTTCAGAAGGGTACCATCTTCCTTCTCAGTATCGCTCATAATCATATTATTAATTGATACTTGTGGTCTTCGGATAATGATGGATACTTGTGATGACTTTCTTACTGCCCATTCGGCCATTCCTGTAAAAGTATCAATGTCTTATCTGGTTAGGGATCTAGCCGAACATATATGTTTATCTTACTGATGCCCTGATTTTGACAGAAATAACAAAATCTGCAGGTAAACCCTACGGATGTAATAATTCTTGAAGGGATACTTTTGTTCCATGATCCTCGTGTCCGAAGATTGATGAACATGAAGATTTTTGTTTGTACAGGTCAGTTTTTTTTTTGCCTCCTCCGATGATAATTACTGTGAACTCTACTTTCTACTTCAATTTATTTCCGTTTTTATAGCTTCCCTTGGCTTTCTCTGCTAGTAAGATTCCACATGAAGGAACATCTTCTTACGCTCTTAAAGTTTTTAAATTTAGCAGTTCACCTATTACACATCTCAAAAGAACAAAAATTCCTGTGCAGATTCTGACGTTCGTCTGGAAAGAAGGATAAGAAGAGATACTGTCGAGAATGGAAGAGATATCGGCACAGTACTTGACCAGGTTAGGCTGTGTTAGTTTTGTTACTGCATGTATCATCTTCAAGAAACAATGAGGATGCCTCTGACAGCCATATTAGTTTGGAGTTTGTAAGTCCATATGTTTTTGCCGATATCTTATATTGTGTCTCCCTTTTGATGCAGTACTCAAAGTTTGTAAAGCCTGCTTTTGATGACTTCATTCTTCCGACGAAGAAATATGCAGATATTATAATCCCTCGTGGTGGGAACAATCATGTAGCTGTTGACTTAATTGTGCAACATATTTGCACCAAGCTGGGTCAACATGATCTCTGTAAAATATATCCTAATCTCTATGTTATACACTCAACATTTCAGGTAACTCATATCTCTCTCTCATGGAACTACAAGTTATATCATTTGGCATTCTCATTACCATCAAACAAAGATTTCACTGCAAATTGCTTTCTCTTGCAGATACGAGGGATGCACACCCTTATACGAGACGCTCAGACAACCAAACATGATTTTGTCTTTTATTCTGATCGTTTGATTCGGCTGGTAGGATTATCAAACGTCTTAAAATGGTTGAACAGAGTTCCCTCTCACATGTCTCTTTACATTGTGTTATTGTTTTCTTACATTTATCAGGTCGTCGAACATGGTCTTGGACATCTTCCTTTTACTGAAAAGCAAGTGATCACTCCAACCGGTAGGAATTCACAAGATTGTTTTGTTTATGGATGTAGTGGAAAATATCATATAATTTATAAATATCCCCGTCACCTGTTTCAGGATGTGTATATTCTGGTGTGGATTTCTGTAAACGGTTATGTGGTGTCTCCGTGATTAGGAGGTACTTTCCGATATACTAGTGCTATTCAAGAGGAACTTTGGTATCCTTACATATCTTATTCTCTCACCAACCTGATGGTATTTTGAAATAATCCTAGCGGTGAGAGCATGGAGAATGCGCTGCGAGCATGTTGCAAGGGTATCAAGATCGGGAAGATCCTAATTCACAGAGAAGGCGACAATGGTCAACAGGTACATTAGTCACTCCAAGTTTAGCCGGGGTGTTCTCTTTCACCGGTGCTTGATATCTAAATAACTCTGCAGCTCATCTATGAGAAGCTTCCAAACGATATCTCGGAGAGACACGTCCTACTGTTGGATCCTATCCTCGGCACAGGTAAATGACCAGTCATTCTTCATCACTGAAAACACTTTAGCTCTTGTTTTTCTTGCTCTAGTGTAACATGGTTTGTGAATTTAACAACACATTTTAAGTGCCTTTTTTTTTTTTTTTTGAACAACACATTTTAAGTGCCTAATGACATTAAAACGAACATCTTTTCAGGAAACTCAGCAGTTGAAGCTATCAATCTCCTTATTAGCAAAGGTGTACCCGAGGGAAACATTGTATTTCTAAACCTTATCTCAGTAAGCTAACACACACCCTCCCCATATCGTCTTTATCCACAAGAATGCAGCTGGATTTAGATATTTTCTTTCCTCTTTGTTCAACCAGGCACCTCAAGGTGTTCATGTGGTCTGCGAAAAATTCCCAAGAATAAAGATAGTGACATCTGAGATCGATAATGGGTTAAACGAAGAGTTTCGTGTTATTCCTGGAATGGGCGAGTTTGGGGACCGATATTTTGGCACAGACGACGACTAGTTGTGGTCCTCCTGCAGCATTACTTGTCCCTTCCATGGACTGCAGTGCAGATTATGGATGCATTCACCGTCCTATCCGCTACAAGCCTACAACTGCTACCCAAACTATCAAATGAATCACCTTGAACTCTGTTGGTTTTCCCATTTAAACGCCTTCAAGTTCTTGGGAACAGTTTTGAGTTACTTTGTTCTCTGCAAGTCCTGTGCAATATACAATTATCCTTGGAAAATTTAATGTTCCTTCAGAAACTCATGTGTGTCATACATTAATATCCTTGGAACTCTTGATGCTCCATAACCATACTACATCATTTGGATTCAGTGTCCAAAATATCTCTTGTTTGTGTTTGGATGATGCACACACAAACAAGAGATATTTTGAAGTGTGTGAGAGAGAGGTAGGATACAAAAGACTGCTTTTGTTTGGTACCTATCTCTTTTCTCTTCTCCACATATCCAAGACTTTGGGGATAAACTTTGGGATCATTGGCTGCCGTTTGGAAGTAGAAGCTATCACCCATTTGTTTATCCGAGGTTGATAATCTTCCTCAGGCTCTCCTTCTGACACGTATGTCAGAATTGTAACAGTATATTCCTTGTAGATATTATTACACCTATATAGTCAAAAGTTGCAGGGTACTTAAGGCTTTGTCTTGGCCTCCTCGTCTTCTTCAGCAAAGTCTCTCTTGCAACTCCAAAAAGCAACCATGTCTGCTTTTGTCGGCAAATACGCAGGTACGTAGCATTTAAACATGCACTCTTCTGTTTGTACTGCAGTCTCTACAGGTTCTGTCTTATGTGTCTTCTGAGTTCAGATGAGCTGATCAAGACGGCCAAGTACATTGCAACACCGGGAAAGGGAATTTTGGCGGCAGATGAGAGCACAGGAACCATTGGGAAACGATTCTCCAGCATCAATGTTGAGAACATTGAGTCCAACCGCCAAGCTCTCCGTGAGCTTCTCTTCACTTCCCCAGGCGCTCTCCCTTGCCTCTCCGGTGTTATCCTCTTCGAGGAAACCCTTTACCAGAAAACTTCTGATGGCAAGCCTTTTGTCGAGTTCCTCCAGGTCCGTTTCCTGAACTCCAGCTCGTCTTAATCACTGAGTTCAAGAGATGCAGAGTTGAAGCTCTTAATCTGATTCTTATTGTGTATCAGGAGAACGGAGTTATCCCCGGAATCAAAGTGGACAAGGGTGTGGTTGATCTAGCAGGAACCAATGGTGAGACCACTACTCAGGGTCTAGACTCGCTTGATGCACGTTGCCAGGAGTATTACAAGGCAGGAGCCAGGTTTGCCAAATGGCGTGCTGTCCTCAAGATTGGTGCCACCGAGCCGAGCGAGCTCTCGATCCAAGAGAACGCCAAGGGGCTGGCACGTTATGCCATCATCTGCCAGGAGAACGGACTGGTCCCAATCGTCGAGCCAGAGGTTCTGACTGACGGGAGCCACGACATCAAGAAGTGTGCGGCTGTGACTGAGACGGTTCTTTCTGCCGTGTACAAGGCCTTGAACGACCACCACGTCCTCCTCGAAGGCACTCTTCTAAAACCTAACATGGTCACTCCCGGCTCAGACAGCGCTAAGGTAACAAAACCAGGCGTGGTTTGTTGAGGTTTACAAAAACTTATAATTGTTTTTCTTCCAGGTTGCACCGGAAGTGATAGCTGAGTACACAGTGAATGCTCTCCGTCGCACGGTTCCACCCGCAGTTCCAGGAATCGTGTTTCTCTCAGGAGGACAGAGCGAAGAGGAAGCAACGCAAAATCTGAACGCAATGAACAAGCTCGATCTGTTGAAGCCATGGACGCTCACATTCTCCTTTGGCCGAGCCCTCCAGCAAAGCACACTCAAGGCTTGGGGAGGTAAGAAAGAGAACGTAGCCAAAGCACAGGCCACGTTCTTGGTCAGGTGCAAGGCTAACTCGGACGCTACACTTGGGAAATACATTACTGGGGCTTCTGGTGACTCTGCTGCCTCCGAGAGCTTGTTTGTGAAAGGATACAGTTACTAGGGCGGCGTCTGCGTTTGATACGGTTTGGGTATATCTTATATATGAATGTTTTGTTGGCGTTCGATTTGGTTTAAATGTCTGTTGGATTTGGTTTATCGTTTGACCAAATTGTGTAATGTCTTAAGTTATGTGTATTATGGATTTCTCTCCCTCTTTGTCAAAAGGCTCTTGTGATGGTTATTTTAACGTTATTTTTGGCGCCAACACATAACTGTTTGGTTCAAAAGTTCGGTGATATCCTAACAGTGGGTCCCACAGAGGAGTCTATCTTTCCCTCTTTCTTATGCATAAAACTTATAGTCACTTCCAAGTTGAGATAGTTACTTGATATTTATATTTTATGAGTTCCAACAAAGATATCTTGACTAAAAGTTCTCAAAACCAAATATTAAACTTTATATAGCATGTTTTAAAAAATAAAATTTAAGCCAATGTACTTAGAGCATATACAAAGATGGTCATGGGTTTCAGGCTTCAGCTTATGCAGAATTACTTTTTTTGTTTACCAGTCTTTACTAGTGAAAGTTATTTTAGTCTAGTGGTTTAACAAAAATTTTATTAATATTTATACATCATAGGTTCCGGACTTTAAGTTTTGGCAAAGATAATTTATTAAACAATTATATAGATTAATATATAAATTTCACATGAAATATTCAATATAATACAAGTAAAACCGATCAAACATGGATCTTCATAAGACGGTGATGTGATAAATTTAAAAATTAATTTTCAAAAATTATGTATAATTTTCATTTACAGAGTCATTTATATAGTATTTTTTATAATTGTAATATCATAGTAAATCTGCGTTAAAAAAAATATTTGCTGAAGAAACAATATATACAATATAGAACAGAGACATGAATAAACCATAAGAATAAACAAAGATTAGTTCTGACAGAAAAGTATGTGTTGGCAATGATTATGATAATACAATACAAAGCTTTGATCTAAAACTTTCATATATATGACCACCAGAAAGTCTTCCCACACTACTTGAACAAACGAGAGAAGAGTTTCAATTACTTATAGCGATAATTTGAGAGTTGAAGATACAATATTACTTCAAAAATTATATACCTCATATATGACTGACAATCACAATACTAATCGTACAAAAAATGGTGTTATATTGGCTGGAAAGTCATTGTTATATATTGAGACAGCTAGCACATGCTCATGTGGATGAGGGTGGTGTAAGGGTCCACGTGATCCACTCGCTTCTGTCTTAAGCCTCTCTTCTTATTCTTCAAAATTTCACAAATCACTACAATTAACAAACAAACAACAACAAAAACAAAACGAAATACGAATCTTTTTCGCGTATAACTCCAAATACTCCCTTCCCAATCATTCTTTTCTGTATTACCAAACTTAATTATTAGTCATTATTTCCCTTTCCCTTTAGATTTCTCTATAACAATAAATCTCATAACATAGATTTCATTGAGTTGTATGTTCATACTATATATGATACTACAGTCTTAATACTACGTCGATGTTATCATGTTGTTCTGAGAACATTACGTGCATGGATGTTATCATGTTGTTATTGTTGCATATATATTAAATTGAATGAGACCCATTTCCTAATAATATTACTGGTAGACTAGAGAATATTTATGCGTCTACATACACATGAACTCCTTGGACTCACATGTTTCATTTCATATTCAAATTTTAAAGACACGTACGACGTATTTAATTTGAAAGATAGACAACTTAATTCTCAAACTACTTCTAATCTAACTAATTTATTGATATAGGAAAAAATTACACTTTAAAATTTTTTGGAATCTTCACATGTTATTTGTCCATGATGGTTCAGTTATTAAAAAAGTTGTGGACCAAAAAACTGAAAATATCATTTATGTTAATTACGACATTTCTTTAAATTAGCAGGGTATAGTTATCCAAATATTAGATGATTTTATCCAAAAATGTATCTTTTATATGATCTGTACACAGATGTATTTCTTGATATTTATGAAAAATACATAATGGGCTAAGAGAGAAAATAGAAAATCAAAAGGCAATTAGTTTAGAACAAGAACATTTTAATGACATTCACATCATGTATGTGATGTATCCTCTTCATGTAACTTGTTTTACTTGAAAATTAAGATTACAGAAACAAATCTATTGCAATCATAAGACTTTTTGTTGTGACCCCAAATTGATTATACAAAAAGCTTTTCAAAATGCTTAAAGATCCAACAAAAAGATATTCACACAAACTTTTTAAATACACACACAATTCATACTTTTCACCGTTAGTATGTTTCAAACAGAGTCATCCGAGAAAGCAAATGAACAATTAGACGAACCGTGAGCGATGATGATTTTCTCATGCGATATCACCTGCGGCTCTTTGCTTCCGCAACTCCCATCTTTTATCTTATCGATCTCCGAACGTCCAACATCAATATCCCTTATCTCCGTGAGCATTGCCACAACATCTTTCATCATAGGCCTTTCACTTGCCTTGTTGCTCACACATAGGAACGCGACCGCAAGAGTTTGAAGCATCTCATGCATAATCGTGTCGGTACGTCCATCAAGTCTCGGGTCAAGAAGCTTGCTCGGGTCTTTCTTCTCAGCTAAATGATCTCTCACCCACTTAACCAAATGTGCACCTCCTGGTAGATCCGGGTCTAAGGGATGTTTCCCGGTTAAAACCTCTAGTAATACCACTCCGTAACTATAAACATCGCTCTTCTCGGTTATACGTTGCATGGAACCATGTTCTATAAAAACAAAAATAAATTAAGAGTCGACAATCAAACAAATTTAGATAAGGGTATGTATAAGTGTTTTCAAGCTTACCCGGAGCCATATAACCATAAGAACCAGCCAAAGGAGGCCGGTTGCTCGATTTCGATGAATCAATTCCGGTATTAGCATTACCGGTTACGGTTCTTGCTAAACCGAAATCGGCTAAATAGGGCTCGAATTGGGGGCCCAATAAGACATTCATAGCTTTAACGTCACCGTGTATAATCGCGGGGAGACAATCGTGGTGGAGGTAAGCAAGCGCGTGGGCCACACCTAGCACGACGTCGTATCGAGCCTCCCAACTAACTCCTCCTCCTTTACCGGCGCCGTGAAGCCGAGAGCTCAGGCTTCCGTTGGGGAGATAATCGTAGAACAAGAGTTTCAGATTCCGATTCGAGCACCAACCAAGAAGACGCACGATGTTCCTATGACGAATCGATCCGAGAGTGTTGATCTCTGAGTTAAACGCATCGCTCTGTTCCCTCGCCCACATCTTCTTCACCGCAAGAGTCTCGCCGGAGGGAATCGCGATACGGTAAACCACCCCGGAGCTTCCCGTTCCGATCACGTTCGCCGACGTTAGATTCTTCACTATATCATCGATCGAAAAGTCGAGTTTTTGGTAAAGCGTCACGTCCCAGGAATCGATTTCCTCGTCCAGGAGTTGCTTCCCGGCGGCTCGCGCTCTGACGAGAGTGTAAACGGCTAGGAGAACGAGGACGGCGGTGACGGCGATGAGGACCGAGATGCCTAGCTTAACAGCGGAGCTACTCCGGGTCGAGGATGCTAACCCGTCGGGTCGGGTCGAGATTCCGTCGGAGATGTAAAGTCCTTTGTTAGAGGCGAGATCGGAGAGCGGGAGCTTTCTGAAGAACGGCGTGTCGGGTAATTCGCCGGAGAAGTCGTTGAAGGAGACGTTGAGTGATACGAGGTTCTGCATATCTGATAAGACGGTTAGCTTTCCCGTGAGACGGTTGTGAGAGATGTCGAGCACGCCGAGGTTTTTCAAATCGGAGAATCTCGCCGGGATTTCGCCGACGAAGGCGTTGCAGCTGAGGTTTAGTGAGATTGCTAGAGACGGGATTTGACTTAGCTCGTCTGGGATTTCTCCGGTGAAGGCGTTGTCGCCGAGGTTGAGAAGCTGTAGAGACAGACACGTGGAGATTTCTCTAGGGATGTCGCCGGAGAGTCGATTCTTTGCGAGGTTGAGCTTCGTGAGCTCCGTCAACAACCCGATTCCCGGAGGGAGAGGACCCGTGAGAGAGTTATCAGAGAAGTCGATGAACTTCAAGCTCTTCGGGAGCGTACCGAGGAAAGAACCGGAGAGACTGTTGGAGTGAAGATCAAGAAACTCGAGGCTTTCACAACCGGAGATCGCCGGAGGGATTACTCCGACGAGGCGGTTCTCGCTTAAATCAATAAAGTTTAGATTTTTCAGATTGCCCATCTCCCTTGGGATGTTCCCGGCAAGTCTGTTTCCGTTGAGTCTTAATCTATAGAGATTTGTACAGTTTCCGATCTCCGGCGGAATGACTCCGGACAAGTCGTTTGAGAGAAGAAGCAGCTTCGTGAGGTTTCGTAACTCAAAGATCTCTTTTGGTATCGAACCAGAGAGACTGTTGTAAGAGAGATCAATAGCTTGAAGCTCTCCACACTCCGAGAGACTTCCCGGGATGTTACCGGTTAACTTGTTCTGCCACGCGAAGAACATCGTCAAGCTCTTGAGATTACCCATCAGCGCCGGTATCTCGCCGGTGATGAGGTTATTATCAATTTCTAAATGCGTAAGCTTGGAACAATTCGCTAGCTCTTCAGGGATCGTTCCGGAGATTTGATTAACGCTCAGCTGAAGCTCTTGAAGATTTGTAAGGCTCCCGAAGCTCCTCGGGATGTTTCCGGTGAGGTGATTTTCAGACAAATCAATAAGCCAGAGGTCAGGGCAGTTCCCAAGCTCTGTCGGGATTTTCCCGACGAGGTTATTCTCCCATAAGAGTAAGCTCTGCAGCTTCTTTAAACCTCCAACGGTCGTAGGGATCGATCCAGATATCGAGTTCTGGTACAAGTACAGATTCTGCAGCTCCGTGCAGTGTCCAATCTCATCTGGAATCGGACCAGACAGCAGTGACGTGTAAATCGCTATTGTCTGAACGCGTTTCAGGTTTCCAATCGACGCCGGAAGTCTCCCGGAGAGGCTAGTCTCGGCGAGACCAAGCATTTTTAGATGCTCGCAGTTACCTATCTCCCAAGGAACCTCACCTCTTATATTCTTGTTCCCACCAGCACGGAAGGATTCTAGATTCTTGAGCTCTCCGATACTCTTTGGAATCTCTCCGGACAACTTGTTGTCGAAGAGCATGAGCTCCACGAGGGCCGAAAGGTTCCCAATCTCCGTCGGAATCACACCTTCGAGATTGTTCGTGTTTAAAGACAGAGTCTCTAGTTTCTTGAGCCGGAAGATTCCCACGGGGATTTCGCCGGAGAGGGAATTATCCGACAAGTCGAGTACTTTGAGCTCCGGGAAGTCTCCGATCTCCTTGGGGATTACTCCGGTGAGATTGAGTGAAGACAAAGTGAGGGAAGTAAGGGACTTGAGGCTCCGGAGAGTCGTCACCGGCGGGAAGCCTTGCAAGTCGAAGCCTTTGAGTTCTATCTCCGAAACTTCTCCTTTCTGGTTGCATTTTACGCCGGTCCAGTTGCAGGGAGATGCGTCGGCGACGTTCCAGGAGGAGAGAGTGTCGCCGGAGATGTTTAGTTGGGACTTCCATGAGAAGAGAGTTTGACCCTGTTCGTCGAGGGAGAAACAGGGGAGGAAAAAGAAACAGAGTAGGAACGGGAAGAAGGGGAGTCTGTAGATATGTGGTGGCATTGGAGAAGATGAAGATGAGGAGGAGGAAGAAGAAGAAGAAGAAGGAGAGAAGTGCGTTGGGATTGTAAAGCGAAGAACCCCATGGATTTGGGGTTTTCTTTGTTAATGGGAAATATAAATAAAACAGAGAGCAGAGAAGCAGCAGCAAAAGATGATTTGGATCCCATCCCAAAAAAGTACTTCTGCCTCTACCTTACTATTATTTTAATCTTTTTGTCGGCTTTAATCTTCTTCTTTTTTTTTCTAATTAAACTGAAAAAAAGAACACATATAGAGGCAGAAAAACTCAAAAAGATTTTTGTAATAATTTCAACTCAAATATCTTCACAAATATTGAATTTAAAATCTCATAATATATTGAAACAATGGAAATAACTAACTTCTATGAATTGTATAACTCGCAAATTGGTAATCAAATTCAAACACATAACGTAGTATATTTTATTTAAGCAATGCTATTTTAAAATTTTAGACCTAAAAAAGGCTCAAAAATGTATCATAGAGCATCAAAACATGTTCTTATCTCCAATGTGTAGAACTTTCACTCAAATCCATTAATTAGAGAGCATCATGTGATGGTCTTACCATGTGAAGAGAAGTGTTCTCCACTTTGATAAAGAAAAGTCTAACTTTGCTCATAAAATAATGTTATAATACGATGATGGACGTTCTGATTAATTTGCAAAGTTATTTAACACCACTATTTGATCCAAAAAAAAAATTTAACACCACTATATGAAATGCATATATATTGACGACAATAAGAAAATCCAACTAATCATTTTGTGTCTATGGTGAGATGAGATAAATTAACTTTAGAGAAATGATGTAAATACCTAGATGAATTGTGGCTGCAAGCGAAAAAGAAAAACAAGGAAAATATAATAATACGTATTGTTCAATGATGCAAAGTAAAAGAAAAACTAGGCTAAGCAGTACGGTCTACATTTTTTTCTTTTAACTAGACCCAGCTAACTTTTAAGTAGATAATACCGACGATTAATCTGACTCCAGATTTTCTAATGAGACCTAAATATATGGTTTCAATTACATTGCATCGTCTAGCTAGGCAGTAATTAATTAATTCCTAACAAGATTCGAATTTATGATCGATAGATTTACATAATGTCACAAGACTTCTCTCTTACCACCGTACTACACTGTTTGGCTATTCTTTGAAATATAAAATGGCAAATTAAATTGATAAAAGGAAAATTAATCACATTCAAACCGGTCATTTTTCTAAGAGTTGAGCAAAACAGTTTATTTAAAATAAAATTACCATGGTTAATCATATTACATGGTGTTTTCAAACGATTAGAGAGTAGAGTATTAGCAGTATCAAATTCGGCTACACCGTTCACCGCGAACAAAGATAAAAACTCGTGGATCTTAGAAGCGGGCACGATGAACTTTACCTTTTTATGCGATAAAGTGTTCAGCGTATTGTAAAGACACTAAACGCACCCAAGATTTTCAGCATTTAATTATACGATCGTAGTTTCATTTAAGTGTTAGTTCTAAATGGCGACATTGTGGTGTGTGAATTATAAAAATCACTATGTATAATGTGGTCCATGTGGGTTATGTTTCTATTTTGATAGAGATGATCGATGAGAAGTGGGTAAATAGTGGTTAGATCGAAAATATGATAATGTTATTAACGTAAAAGATATAGAATCCTGTATATAGATCATTTACGTTGTGTCTCTGATATATAAACTAAATAAAGTTGACGTAAACATGGAATCTTGAATAGTGAAAATTGCACATGCAAGCTAGGAATTTTTGTGAAAGATTTGATTAAAGAAAGAGAAACAATTTATTTATACCCCTGTCCCTTGCTCTCATTGTCGGTCTTTTATTTTTCTTAAAGTGGATCGACCTGCTCCAATAGATCCCTCTTACATTGGTATGCCTTATGCATCGGATATTTAATAATATCTATGTTTCATTATAAGTGTCGTTTTAGGTTTTGGCATACGGATTAAAAAACAATTAATTTTGTACATTTTCTATAAAAAAAACACTATTACCTATACACCTAACCATATTTCAACCAATAGAAAAATAAATTTTGCATAAAATTAATAAATTTTACATTGAAAATCGAAAACGACACTTATTTTGTAATGAATTTTTTTTTCTAAAACGACACTTAATATGAAACGGAGGGAGTAATTGTTTTCTTTTCAAAACTGCAATGTAATTAGATTTAAGACCTACATATTTGCAACGGGTTTAAGAAACACTTACACTAGAATTTGATTAAGAAGAGGGAAATTGGTTTTAATTTTAGGGTAACGGGTCAAGCAATTTATTTATATATATAAGAGCTAAGGCACATGACAGAGAAAGGTCATGTGCATGTATATATTAAATATGTATAATACTAAAAGTCGTTTGTATATGTATATACAAAGATATAAAGTGGGAGAGCTGGAAGTTCGATTCGAGTAGATGCCAATTTGTTTTGGTTACATACTACTCCTCTTTCTGTTTTATAATATATAATGTTTTGTCTCAATATACATATATTCAGAAATTACTTTTTAAAAAATATATAAAATATAATCTAAAATGGTTTCATCTTATTATAAACAAAGACAGTGAAAATATAATTAGTAGACATGAATGAGGATGCATATGAGATATCTAACTTACATTACAATGTTACATAATAAGAAAAATAACATATTTTGTATGGAAAAATAATAAGTTAATAACATGTTTGTTCTATAACAACTTCTTAAATTGTTTGTCCATAAAAAATCATGGGTGAAGCATCCTAATATCCTTTCATTTGTGTAGGGTTTAACTCATGATATAAACCATGCATAGTTAAGGATTGAGTAAAACCATTAGAAGTTCTTAGCATATGTACACACACAACTTTAAAACTAATTAAGTATACAGTTTGCGGAAACAAAGAAAGAAATGGTCATTGGCAGAAATAAAAAGATGGGGAAAAGAATAAAAGAACAAAAAAGAACAAACAAGAAGGAAGTAAAGAGAACAAAATGAGAAAAGACAAGGCACTCCAACTGTACTTCAGCCAAATGAGTGAAACATTTCTTTCACAAATCTTATGATTATCGTTATTGATGGTCCCTGTTTGTTGGGTGACAAGACCCTTTCATCCAAACATTATTCCTAAATTCTCTACATTAATATATATCCAGCAAGCCTATTATTAATGATGTGATTACATTTATTTGTGCTATAGGTACCATGTCACCATATATCGGGTTTGTTTTCGGATCGAAACTGGCCAGCACGAATCATATCAGTTTCAACCGTAATTCTAAGAAAAATCGGTTTGGGTTGTTAGTGTAATTCTAAGAAAACAATTTTTAATAGATGTATAAATGCAGGTTTTAAACTTTAAATTTTAATTCTATTTTTAAATTTGCCACAGATAGTTTTTTTTTTAAATTAGACATATATAGATGAAACTATTAACTTTTAAAACTATATGATTGTTTCTTTAAATATATTGTTAATACTATTTTTGTAAACAGTGTCTAGAAATAATTGAAGACCGGGTGATTGTGGTCAAGTGGTAAGGAGACGGGGCTGTGACGCTAACACGTTTCAGATTGGATCCACCTGCTGCGCGAAATTAAGTTACAATTATCCTGGTCACTTAACATGAATATGGGCCTATGTTTTAGGGCCCATTTGAATACCCGGAGAGAAAGTGTATTCGTGGGCTGCACCTCCCATTGGAGATTAGTCTGGGCTTCTCCATGGACATGGGATACTCCCAGGTTAATAAAAAAATAATAATAATAATTGAAGACAATACCGAAGGTAACAAGTATGTTTGTATGTATATATATAACTTATTTTGGTCAAAGAAAAGATCTGGATCAAGCTGCTTTGGTATTTTCAGTGATCATCATCAATACGTACCTCGATCGTAGGTCGGAACTGATCATTGTATCTTCTTATGTTTACATGTCTCTGGTCCTACTGTAATTGTTCTGCTTCATCAATGAAATTTCATAGACGAATATATAACACTTATAGGTGACTAAGGAAAATGGATCTAACATGTGAACCACAATACACAACAATGTTGAAGATAAAAAGTTGCATACACACCAAGGAATAATACGACGATAGTGGCGCAAATATACAAACATGTGGTCAACTGCAACCGATCGTAGCGCTATATTTATCGTCTAGGCTAGGTAACACATGGTCACAATTACCAAGACGATAACGATCTCATTTACCATTAATATGCGCATAGAAAGGTTAACTGTTTGCCAAACTAGACATTAAGGACAATCACACTTCACCTCCAAATTAAGGACTCGAACATGCAAAGAGGGCTGAATAATCTACGAGAGATACCGACACAATAGCTCAAGTTTCATTTTAAATGTGATAAATGGTCATTAAATGTGTAGTAAAGCATGTCAGAATTAAGACATTGTACAATTGATATTTAGAGATTGCATTCAATGCAGCTGAATGAATCCCCACCCGATGGAACTGATACACGTTGCATGTGTCCACAATACCATCAAAATGAAAGATGACCAAAGGTCATTTGTGCCGCAAAGAACCAAAGGAGCACCGAATCAACATATTTTGCTATATTAAATCACACTGTATTTACTTACATGCATAACTTTTTCATAACTATATGTGATCATCCACTAAATCCCACGAACTAAAAAAACACCCTTCGAAAGACAAATTGTAGAAAGAATCCAGTATGAAGCCACAAGTAATCTAAAATCTGTTGTTCAACTTATGTTTCTTCAACCCATCATATTACTACCGGATTACTCAAACACTTGAGAATCCTCATAAAACCTACTCAAATGATGTTCCTAAGATGCATTGCCGATTCTGGGCCCAGCGAAATATTATTTTTGATTCCCAAAGAATTTAAAATTAATATATATAGATACATACCCCTAATTTATATATAAATATAAATCCTGATGTGCTCTTTGTGAAAAAAATTATATATAAATATTTTATTAAATATTACTACCTGTTTTTCTTAACAACATGTTTGTTGTAATTTATGATTCATGTAATATGTTTACAATGATTTGAAATCAATAAAATTAGATGTTATAAAAAAAATATTTTATTAAATAATTTGATCTCAAAAATTTTAGATTTAATCCTGGATCAACAATTTATTTTTGTACATTGTCATTTTTCAGGTCCACCACTTCGAAAAGCTGGGTTTCCAAGCCTATAGTGTGGGAAACAAGTAATACAATATCTTATCTAGTTTGCTTCCCATATGACTTACAAAACACTTAATATATTTTGATTCAATATGAAATTTTACGTTAGAAACTAGTCTATTTGGGTACTCTTGAATATCCGTAATGAAATATGTAAATCGGATGATGAGACTACCACTGATAATAATAAATAGCAAAAGCTTCAATGCTGATAGTAGATGAAGACAAATGTAACAAGATCTAGATCTAACCACGATTCAATTAGGTCAGAGATCTCACCACATGCAATAGAGGAAGTATATACATAAAAGATAGCTAACCTCTGTTAAGTGGCTCGATCAGATTTAAGTGAGTGAGAATTAGTAAAAGCTGTTGGATCTAACCAAGAATATGATGGGTTAATTAATTATATTATAATAGAAGGTTTTGTCAGTATACTTTCAGTTTTTATTTAACTTATTTTTCTTGATAAAGAATGGTCCATTGTGAGGGTATTCAGCGGCAGAAACAGTCCAAGAATGTAGTGGCAGTATTGCACATCAGAAGATTGAAATGAAGTGGGCACTTCGTCCAAATAATATATGGATCTCGTGATCCAATGAATATAAATTTAGTACGTTATATAATTATAAATTTTTTAATTATAATATATTTTCAATTGCTTTCAGCTTGAATCATCAAATATATTTTGCTTCACAAATGCATTTAGGTTTATATACAGTGGGCTTTTAAAAATATATGTGGATATTTAGCTTTATTGTTACCTGAATTTTCTTCTAATTTTTGCTAGCTTATCTTTGAAAATTGTTTTTAATAGATCGAAATCGAATGTTCAAAAACAAAAAAAAAATAGATCGAAATTGATATTAACTTTAAGCACGACATACAAGCCTTCTCGTCAATCAAATGCAAATATATTTGCAAGCCTTTTTCAGTGTTCTTGTCAAAATTTTCAGCTTTTCCCAACTTTCCGCTTGAAATTTCTCCTTTATTTCCTGCTTTTAAAATCTGTGCCTAACCATGAAAAATTAATTAAGATGTTTCAGCCTTTTAAAAGGCCTTTTTCATTTTAAAATTGTTATACAGCCACGGGTTTCTTAGATTAGAGAAAGCAAAAGCAATATGTTTAAGTTTCAAGAATTGTACTGATTTTTTTTTTTTTTGTAACATAAGAATTGTACTGATTAAAACAATAATCTTATGTCTTAATTTTAATTAGCATTGCTTAGTGGAGAAGATGAGCTTTTGCTTTCAACTAATCTTCCTCTCTCAAAAGCTTTAGTTTAATGAAACTAAAGGGTCACTGATGTTTACACAATAAATATCAAACAATACGTCATGCAAACAATACATGCAGTGTAAGGTGTAGATTTGAGGTCAAATGTTCTTGCTCTATTGTTTCCGTATTTTCAGGAATTGGGTTTCCCGCTCACTGAACAATTATATACCCAATAAGCAAATAGACCAAGAATTTTACTATTTTCTTATCATATGATTTTGATTGATGGAATAGAACTTCTGGCCTAAGAGCATTGGGTTCACATGATTTTTTTAATATTTTTTTGTGGTTCCATGAATAGTTATGAACCTGTATTTGTCTTTTTCTGTATTGGTGAATCTAAAGAAACAGTTCATAAGACTAAAATAATAATATTTTTTTTTTAAATTCAAATTATTCAGAATACATGAATAAAATATTAAAAATATTATTAAATTTGTGAAAACTATTTATTCAATACATTAAAGGGCTTTTTGCAGAATTGACCTATAACTTAAAGTCAAACACAAAACTAACCTCTTTTTTTTTTAAATTGGTTTTGCCCTATTCACCCCACAAGTTCATATAATTTACGAAAATGCCATTAATTTTTTTTTTTCTTTTTTTTTCCGAAAATGATAATTTTACTCTCTCACCCTCATCATCTTCAAGTAATTACAAGATTGCCA
>NC_027748.1:13362426-13370843 GCF_000695525.1 Brassica oleracea var. oleracea
ATATTTCTATAATTCTATTATATGATCTTCTATCAAAATCTTTTTTTTTTTGCATTATTCTCTCATATTTTTTCATAAACTTCATCACTTTATTGTTTTTCATCATCCTATTATATCAATTTTTTTCATTATTCTCTCATAATTTTCCATTATTTTACATTTTGTATCTAATAAATTGTACATATTTTTTTATTATTCTCTCATAATTTTCCAATTTATTTCATTTTGTATCTAAATCTATTGGATTTTCAATTTTTATCATCTAAAAAATTGTACATATTTCTATTATTCTATCAATGTTTCACTTACCTTGATACCTTGAAGAAAGAAGGTTGAAGAGTTCTTTTGGTTGGAAGCTTCAAGGTTGTTGTTTGAGCAGCACGATGATAAAGAATGTTGTTGAAGTGTGTTGTTACAGAAGATAGATGGTTTAGATGATTGTGGTAAGAAAGAACTTGTTGTTGCTTTTATTATAGTGAAATGGTTGGAAGCTTGAAGTTTGTTGTCGCTTTTATTGTAGTGAAATGGGACAAACAAGAGAAGAGAAGTAAGAGAGAAACAAGTTTGTTGTGCTTATAAAGTTAGGAACACATAGTTTATATAGAGACATACATCAAGTTTACATCCGTGAATCAATGTTACAACAAAACCAAAAGAAGTGTAGACATAGTACATCCGTGACTGAAGTGTAGCATGAAACAAAAGACTACACTTTCACCTACTACCCGCGACATATAGAAACAAAGAAAAGACACCTTCACCTGCAACACCTTCCCACCCGAGACCTGCTAGACTGTGTCCTTTAAACCCGTGACCTGCAGAAGAAAAGACAAGATTTTCAATCAACCAAAATAACAAGATTTGAAGCTATACGACTCAATCAAATTAATAAACATTCAAGCAAGCAAAACTACTTAACTGACCAACTAAAGCATTTCTAAGATGAGTTTAGTCTTAAGAGCAATTTCTTGATCAGAAAGTGTTTCCACTTTCTTGGCTAGGAGGCGATCAAGTATCTTTTGTCTAGAAATGGTATTTTTCTGAGCTAGGATGCTATGGATTTGATCAAAAGCTGCCTCGTTCGGCTTCTTTCGCTTCGCTGCTTTGCTGGCCTTAACCCCGGGCGGCCTCACCTCTTCCTCCTCAGGCACCACCTCCGCATCAGCTTCCTGCCTCTTCTCCTTCGAGATAGCGTGTGATCTCCATTTCTGATCGAACCTCAGTTCTCTCCAGCAGTGTTCAAGCTGGAACTTCACTTTGTAGTCATTGAAGAAGATGTCATGTGCCGCCTTCATGACATCATTCTCACTGTGGCCACTCGCCTGCTCCTTCAACGCCGCCTCATGGCACCCCACAAATTTACAAACCTGCTCATTCACTCTTCCCCACCTCTGCTTACACTGACCCCACTCCCTAGGAGCAGAGCCACTCAGCTGAGGACTCGTATTGAAATACCCCTCTATACGCTTCCAAAACGAGCCTAACTTCTGTTCATTATTGACGATATATGGGATCCTTGCTGGTGTTCAACCAAGCACTGATCAACACAAGGTCTTCTTTGGTTGACCACTTTCTCCTTTCCGCATGCTTAACTAACCTGGGAGAGTTAACACCTGGCTCAGCAGAGTCTACATCTATTGGTGGACTGCTCTGCGAAGCTAACAGGTTAACAAACCCGGTAGAGTTAAGGGGAAAAGGGTCCATGTTTCGGGTGTTTTGGTTACGGGTGTTTTGGTTTTGTGTGCTGTTTAGATGTTTGTGTAAATTTTAGGGTGGAGTTACTATGTTTTTAAACTACATTTTACGTTTCAAAAGGTAGAAATTAAACTACCTCTACCAACCAAAATTCGTTACAGACCAAGAGCACAACTACTAGATACCTATGAGAAGTCAATACACATCAAATCAGGCGAAACAATTAACTGCTCCTAAGTACAATTTAAATTAATTACAGCAACCAACCAACAGATAATTAATGTGCTTGTACTTCTAGTTATAGTTCTAGTTCTAATTCAACTTCTACTTATAGTTCTAGTTCTAGTTCTAATTCAAGCGAGAGATAGCAATCAGAAGCAATATAGTTTAGCTGAGGCTAACCTTTGGCTGTCAATCGAAGCAGACCCTCTCGAGGGTATCGACCTGCACACTGAGGTCATAGACCTGCTCATTGAGGTCACAGACCTGGTCATTGAGGACAGAGACCTGCTGATTGAGGATTTTAACCTGTTCCTGGACATGGGAAAAAGAAAGAAGAATTGTGTTAGTCAATTTTATAAAAATAGAAAAATACACTAAAGCGATGAAACAGCTAACAATGTATCACTAACCTCGACTGACTCAATCTGTTTACTGAGATTCGAGACCCCCATCATCACCTCCTCAGCCTCCTCCACCCGTTTAGTCAGCCTCTCGAGCTCCTCCTGCACACCTATCACCCAAGGCTGACGATAATGGATGGTTACAACATAAAAACAGTCAGAGTCAAGTATAAAACTTATACTATAGCTCGTGAAAGTGATATACAAACAAAAACATCATTGACTTTACCTCGTAGTTTTTGCAGGTGAAGAACCGCTTCCCGGAGAGAGTGTCGTAGTCCTCCTTCCCGGCAACCTCGTTAATGACTCTCCCACCACACGGACACCTTGTAGGAATGTCGTACTCTGAATCGGCCACGAACCCTAACATGTTGATGTGCTGGGTTTGCCTCTTCGAATGTCTTCTATCTTCTATCTTCTACCGGATCCATCTGACAAAAAAAAAAAAAATTGTCAAATAAATCCAAAATTATTAACGAAACAAAATGATTCAACGAAACCTATATCAAACTGTCATGACAATTTAAACAATAAAACGAAACCCATAACTCGATTTAGAAACCATACTCGAAACCCCTAACTCGATTTGAAATCTCAGAGAAAAGAAGTCTAAAACAAACCACCATCACGATCTACAACCGTTTATCGAAACCCATAAATCGATTTAGACCCCTCACCAAAAACCCCCAATTTTTTCCCAAAATCGAATAATGGCATCCGAGCCCCAAATCGACCCAATATATATGTCAAACTACTCGATACTCACCTACGCTCGTCGATACTAGAGATTCGTCGTCGATTAGCTGGAGAAATCTCACGGAGGGGCCGTCGCACGATATATCGCCTCTCACGGCGAAACCCTAGCTTTTCGCGAGAGAAGGGAAAATGAGAAATATGTCGTCGAATCCCTTTTTTCCTCCGCGACAACGCAGAAACCAACGACCAACCACAGCGCGACGCGTGGTAACTACCGCTTCATACGGGTTCATCCGTAAGGCCCGGTCCGTCTAAACTAAAGTTTTTTTTTTTAATCAATCGGGCCTATGATATCGAGCCCATGAACCCGGTAAAAACCCCAACTGCGCATGGTATAACTACTTCAAAAATAAGTATTGTTTTTGTGCTTAAATTTATCAGTTAATGTCTTCTTCATATTTCGAACTTTTTTACTAATATTTTAATATTTTGGAGAACGTATTTAAAATTTATCAATGATAGTTGGCAACGAATGAAAATATATATTTTTTTCATTTGAAAATAAGTAAACTGTAAATGCAAACACAAACGTTACAAATAATCAAATACCAAGAGCTGTTATGCATCATTGCCAAGTTATTTTTTACTCGATATGGTTCTATACCCACTGCTTTCGACTGATGGTCCCACCGGAAAGGGCCGAATAATATTTCTTGGGCTTTACTGGGCCCAACCAATTTTGTATTGCATATATTTGCTCAGCATTTAAACACCAACAAAAGACAAAAGCCTTATTGAATATGCGATCACTTGATCTTAGGGAAATGTTGAATAAAACAATTTAATAAACATATGATATATTTGCTACTTGAGTTCTTCCTTCAACATATTTTTCCATTACAATTTGTCTTTTCAAACAAAACATTTTTCATCAAATCTATGTTAATTAGAACACGAAAAAAGCTCTGACATCTTTTCTTTATACACCAGAGAAGTAAAGTTCTGTCCTTTTTCCGAGATTGGCTGCGAAAAGCTCATCTCCCAAAAACTCTTAGAACAGATGAGGTAAGAGCCGAACCGAGGAACTTCATGCCCGATGATCCACCAGGGAAGTATGATATACAGTAGTAAACCAACGCAAGCACCTGTCCCATTAGCACAAAGAAACAAATACCCGAAATCATGAGTTTCAGCAGAACACGAGGATACAAGTTCCTAAATCGCATATAACATGTGAAGAACCAGGTAAGCAGACGCCACTTGATCGAGAGTCTAATGTTTGTTTGTTATTAAACCTAAAATGATAATTAAGTGTAAGGAGTGTTAACCTTTTGTTTTCTCAGAAAATGAACCCCAATGGGGTTCTCATCTAAACACCATTCTGGCAACGGGGGGAGTTGCTATGTGATCTTAAATACTTCAAACACAGACTAAAAGGGAATAGCGTTAAGGGTTGAAAGAAGAAAAAGTAGTACCTGTAAGACAGAGAAAAGCACCGAGAGAATGTAGCTGTGGAGAACCATGGATACGTAAATGGTACCAACCATGGTGGCAATGAAACCTATGGTTAACGGAAGCCTCTGGAGAAGTAAAACAAACAAGAATTAGAAAGAGTGGAAAGAAATCACTTCTTTTTGGATTTAAGGCTTGAGAGACACTATATAAAATAATGTAGAGTATACCTCCATGGATGTCATGTGTGCGAGCTGATTCTGTGGGCCACGAAGTGCGAAGAAAGATCCGATGATAAATCCACATCCAAGGGTGAAACAAATAGCAAATTTCTGAGGCATAAGCACCATGACTGGAAGGAACATAGTGAAGGCAATGAAGATGAAGAATACACCGCTCGCGAGAAGTAAACCGAAATACATGAGGGCTTTCCCTGAAGGCATGCTGCTGGTTGCTGACGACAGGCTCCCAGGAATATCTCTCACTCCCTTTGAAACACTGTAGTCATGGATTACAATTACAATTCGCAAAAATCAAACAAAAGAACAAAACTTTATGAACCTTCACTCGCTGGAGGGATGAATATGTTCTATGCAAAACCTTCACTACATAAGACTTTATGTGATAATGAAGACACAGTTCCTAAAACTGCTTATCCAAAGCTAAACACAATCCTTCATCAAACAAATACATCTAGCTTGAACATCCACTGAGCAAGAACATTTTTTCAGCAAATCTGTATGAAAAATCCTCCATAAGAGAGCTCTTCACGTTGAGATCTCACAAGTACAACCAAATTGCTTTGATGCCAGAGAGTGATGATAAACACAAACTACACAACTCATCAGCATCAGACCTATTCACTAACTATAAGATCCATTGGTACGCAATGTGCATAAACGCATAGTTAAATCTCAATTGCTCAGATTCGCTAACAGACACGCTTCTAACTACCACCAAAAATCTGGGATCGATGAACTTACACGCTGAAGGTGCCCGAAACGGTGTCGTTGGCAGATCTAACGGCGGATTCGATATCGAAACCGAAGCTTCCGCCACCTTCTTCGACATCTCTAGAGGCTGCGTATGAATTCCAGTCCGCGAGCAGAGATGATCCCGATTGATTCTGCTGCTCCTTCTGCTGATCTCCGCTGCTCATCGAGAACCATCCTTGTGACATCTTCCTCCAATCCTCAGCTTAACTTTGCTTTCGAAATCGATGAGTTGAGAGGATCACCAGAACGTAGCCGATCGGAGATGAGCGTGAGCGTGAGCGTGAGCGTGAGCGTGAGCGTTTTTAAGGTTTGGTAGACACTGACGAGTCGACGATGAATAATTGAACCGGGTCTTGTAGTAACGTCAAACCGGTGTGAGTCGTTTGGCTAAAATCGCGTCGTTTGGTATCCAGCTTCAATGAGAGTTTTTTTTTTTTTTTTTTAAATTCCCAGGTATACCAAATTCATGAAAAAGCCCAGACTATTTATCAAAGAATGGTGCAATCCACGGATGGACTCTCGTTCCAAGCATTCAAAAGTGTTGTGGGATAAAGTTCATATTTGCGTGACTATAAAGTGAAGTGTAGTGGTATGCATTCAGATAGCTTAACAATCTAAAGTCTGCCTACCGCTAAACCACTACTTTGTGGTTAAGAGGACTATGCTTCCTATAAGAATTGGATGCTTTTTGTTTGTTTGTTGTCAAGCACTTCTCTGTTGAGGGGACAACTTGAATTCAAGGCTGTTTTGTTTGTTCCTAAGATAGCTCAGATTCGCCTCTTTGACGCAGAAAAGAAGCCAAACAACATCCAGCTTTACGTTCGCAGAGGTGTTCATCATAGACAAATTGCGAAGAGATCATCCATGAGAGCAAAAAGGCTGTGGAGAACTCTCCCTTCCTTGAAAAGCTCAAGAAGAAGGGCTATGAATTCATGTACATGGTTGACGCTATTGATGAGTACGAGGGTAAGAAGCTAGTCTCTACCACCAAGGAAGTTTTAAAACTTGATCAAGACCCAAGATGAGAGTAGTCATGAACAACAGTACTTAAACGTCAGTGAAAAAAACAAAGTTATGATGAGAAAAAAATTCTATATGATATACTAAGTGTTAGCAGAGGAAACTTTGAAATCATCTTCATTTATTAACTCTATAGAAATGCTACCAGTCTTGTCATATAACCCTTGACGTGGTCAATAAATTTGTAGTAAAACCAAACCAGGAACAGAAAAATACAAACTTAGTTCTTTCAACTAACTTTTGGAAACAAATAAACATGATACACTCAGAAACACACAAACACAACTGCCAAGTTGTCTGCTCTAGTAATGCTTTTTCATGTATCTTTTTTTTTCTGAATATCAGGAGGTTCAGGGACAAAGCCCGTAAAACCAGGAACCACGTCATCTTGTAATATTAGTTTTGTTTCAGCAGTCACTCGAACCAGAGACCACTAACGCAATAGTCATCATCAAACACAAAGCTCGGAAACGTAGTCGTGATATCCCTGCACACAATTTGAGAGAGATTGGTTTTTAATAATATGTGCCTTAAAAAAGAATTGGCTAGACCTCCCCCCGGTTAGTCATTTTAGTAACTCACTTGAGATACTCCAGAGTTATCTTCTTCAGAAGCGAAGGATGCTTAAGAACAAGGATCCTCCACTCTTCCTTATCGATCCTCCCGTCACAGTTCGCATCAACTTCCTCAAATGTCTACCACAAAAACTCAGAGATCATCACTCTACTACACTCTCAACTTCTTACAACAGTTGGTCGTATAAAATTAACGGAGGGAGGAAAGCACACCTTGTCGATTATACTCTCTGTGACATCGTTTGGCAGTTTCATGCCTGCCTGCGCAAGAGTAGAAACCACCATTTGCTTCACCTGAACAATGATTCAAACCAAAAAAGTTGGTAGGAATATTGTTAAGGGCACACAAGATCTTTTAGAGTTTAGGGTGAGAGGTGTTAAACTATATAATCTAATCTCTCCTTAATACATTTAAAGTTAGTTATTTATGTTATTACACAAAGAGTTGTAACTCTTCATGTTGTGTCCTTTAGTATAAAGAGTTGTGTCTCTTATACTTGTACTGATTCGATCTCTATATAAAGATCAATCATCTGTTGTAAACACATCACCGAATCTCAATAATACAAAAGTATTTTCAGAAAATTTTATAAGCCTGAAACGTCTATCTTATTCTTTCTCTTGAACTCGTGTGTAACACACTGTGATCATTGTGTAACACAAGCGGTTGGTAAAAGATTAACATGGTATCAGAGCTTTACGTTTGAGAGGACAAAGAACAAAGCACTAGTAAGAGAAACACTTGGCGTGGAGAAAAGGAGGCTAGAGGATTTTGTCATACGATTTCAGAATCACTCGAAACGATGAAGAATCAAGTAATCCCCATATTTGATGGAGAGAAGTACGACTTCTGGAGCATTAAGATGGTAACCATTCTCAAGACCAGGAAGTTATGGTCTGTGGTTGAAGAAGGCGTAGCAGCCCCACCAGCACAAGTGGATGAAACCCCTGAAACAGCAAGGGCAAGATCGCTTAGAGAAGAAGCGATGATGAACGATACATTGGCTTTGCAAATCTTGCAAACTGCTGTATCGGATCATATCTTCTCACGGATTGCAGCAGCATCAACATCCAAAGAGGCGTGGGATGCATTGAAGGAAGAGTATGAAGGCTCTCCTCAAGTTCGTTTGATTAAACTTCAAACATTGCGAAGGGAGTATGAGAATCTGAAGATGTATGAGAATGAAGACATTAAGGTCTTCACAGATAAGATAGTTGAATTGGCAAATCAACTAACTTATCATGGTGAACAGAAGTCGGATGTTCAACTTATACAGAAGATACTCATCTCTCTCCCAGCCAAGTTCGATAGCATAGTCAGTGTGTTGGAGCAAACAAGCGATTTGACTTCAACAAAGATG
>NC_027748.1:13372133-13372529 GCF_000695525.1 Brassica oleracea var. oleracea
AATATGGATGTGAATTCAGCCTTTCTCAATGGCGACCTCAAGGAAGAAGTGTATGTCACACAACCGCCTGGGTATGTGACACACGGGAAAGAACACAAGGTGTTAAGGCTACACAAAGCTTTATATGGTTTAAAGCAAGCCCCAAGGGCACGGTATGGAAGAATAGATTCATACTTTCTTCAAAACGGTTTTGAGAAGAGTATGAATGATGCGGCTTTATACATCATGAAGCAAGGAGAAGATGTGTTGATCGTGAGTCTATATGTGGATGATATAATCATCACAGGAAGCAACATCCAGAGCATCAACACATTCAAGGAGAACATGAAGAAAGAATTCGAGATGGTGGATCTTGGATTATTGAACTACTTTCTTGGAATGGAAGTAATTCAAGAC
>NC_027748.1:13372662-13373062 GCF_000695525.1 Brassica oleracea var. oleracea
AAGCATCGTTGGAGGGCTTTTGTACTTGTGTGCATCAAGACCTGATGTGATGTATGCAAGCGCCTATCTCTCAAGATACATGTCATCACCCCGCATGAAGCACTACCAAGAAGCCAAGAGGGTGTTAAGATATGTCAAAGGAACATCAAACTTTGGAGTGTACTTCACAAGCGTGAAAGAACCAAGACTTCTAGGCTACACAGACAGAGATTGGGGTGGTTCTAAAGAAGACAAGAAAAGCACTTCAGGTTATGTGTTTACTCTTGGATCAGCCATGTTTTGTTGGCAGTCAAGCAAGTAACAAACAGTGGCACAATCAACAGCTGAAGCGGAGTACATAGCCGTGTGTGCAACAGCAAATCAAGCAGTGTGGTTACAAAGACTATTTGAAGACTTTGGT
>NC_027748.1:13373099-13383776 GCF_000695525.1 Brassica oleracea var. oleracea
AGAAGGACGAAGCACATAGAGATCAAATACCATTTCGTGAGGGAAGCTGAGCAGAAAGGAATCATTGAACTGAAGTATTGCAAAGGGGATGATCAACTCGCAGACATTCTCACAAAGGCATTGGGCGGTTCAAGATTTGAAGATCTAAGGAAGCAGCTTGGAGTCAAGTCGAGATATGATTAAGGAGGAGTGTTAAACTATATAATCTAATCTCTCCTTAATACATTTACATAAATTAGTTATTTATGTTATTACACAAAGAGTTGTAACTCTTCATGTTGTGTCCTTTAGTATAAAGAGTTGTGTCTCTTATACTTGTACTGATTCGATCTCTATATAAAGATCAATCATCTGTTGTAAACACATCACCGAATCTCAATAATACAAAAGTATTTTCAGAAAATTTTATAAGCCTGAAACGTCTATCTTATTCTTTCTCTCGAACTCGTGTGTAACACAATGTGATCATTGTGTAACACAAGTGGTTGGTAAAAGATTAACAAGAGCCTATTGAGCTTGAGCAGATGTATGGAGCTTTTACCTCCTGACTTTCGATGAAACCTTGCTGCTTAAGATCATACAGCTGAAACGAAACTGCATAATAACATTCAAAGGTAACGGTAAATAGATTATATATAGCATATGTGAATGGTTTTCCAGATCAAGTTTTAGAGACGTAACAGTCAATCTTGTCATCAATAGGAGCATTTGGATGAAAGACGGAGAGAGCACGAGCAAACTCCTCAAACCCCAGTATTCCATTATGCTTTGTGTCGAACAAATCAAACACCTGTGATTGGCCATGTCAGCTTTGAATAGAATCTAAGCAAATGGATTAGAAACACACACTTGTTGGTAAAGACAAAAGCATACACCGTCTGCAAATAAGCTCTCTTTTTTATTTTTCATGAATAAGGCCAGTTGAAACCCTTCCTGATGCACAACAAGAAGGAAACTCAGAAAGACTGTCCAAATGAAAGTAGCAATCTTACAAGCAGCGTGGGGGCCAAGAAAGACATATAAAATCCTACATACCTTGTTTATTAGCCCATCATCAGTCACAGCACTGCTGATTTTTCTATACAGATCATAGAGAGCCTCTATTTCACTCAAGCTAACTGCACTCAGAACAACTCGTTATCAAAAAAAAAAAATACGGAAGAAAGATTCGCACCAACTTGGAGGAACAGCGTGCCTTTGAATCATTATAATTTATAACTGAAAAGTAAAAAAAAGAAAAGAAAAAGAGAGTGCATATGGAAGGAAGATGAGAGCATTACAAACTGTCTCTCTAGCAAGTATCTCTGAGAGATTGTGTTCCACTGTTCCTGATTGTTCTTCAGGTCGTATAATTGTTTCAGGCTCAGTAATGGGCTGAGTTTGAGTCGAGACAACAGTGGTAGGTGGTGGTGCTTCTTTCGCTTCCATGGAACTTCCAGGTACTGTTGACTCGGAATTGCACCTGTTTACTGCGGATGACTTGGTTTCAGGTTGGTTTGTTGCAGAGGGAGATGATAAGATCGGTAAAGAGCTCATCTGATTTGTGACAGAAAGAGGAGGAAGATTGAAGAATGATAAGGAGAAAAAAGGTTGATCGTGATATTTCGAACAAGTCCTTTGTTAAAGATCGTAAGCGAGGGACTTAAATATAAATAAAAGAACAAGTCTTGTTACAGAAGGGATGAATGATCGTTATATTTCGAACAAGTCTTTGTTACATACAGATCATAAGCGTTACTAAACAAAGGAAAGCTATAACAGGCTACTAATAATTCCAGCACACTAAGAAATATCAAGGCCCAATAGATATGCTTATCAGGAGACTTCATCGGAGAGGAACCTGTCGATCATGCCTGACAGCAAGCTTGAGTGTGAGTGTGTGACCGGTGAACGGCAATTAAAAACGGAAGCAAAAAAGGTTATGATAAGAAACATCTATTATATGATATTTTCCCAGAGGAAGCTTTGAAATCATCTTTCATTTATCAACTCCAAAAGTGCTACCAGTCAATCATATAACCCTTGCCATGGGGGCAATAAATTTGTAGTAATGTATATCTACAGTTGCGCATGAGAAAATAAATATAAACAAAACCAAGATAGAGAAAAAGATAACAACTTAGTTCTCTTTTTGTTTTTTTCAGAGAAGAAACAACAAACTCATGGAAACTGGAGTTTCAGACTGAAACAAATAAACATGATGCACTCAGAAACACAAACACACTTGCCAAATTGCCTGCTCTAATAATGTTTTTCTCAGGTATCTTCCACTTGCGAATGAAACACAAAGCTCGGAAACGTAGTTGTGATATCCCTGCAGGCATCATAAGAGATGGGTTTTAATAAGAACGAATTGGCTTAAACCCCCTCGGGTTAGTGTTTTTAGGAACTCACTTGAGATACTGAAGAGTCATGTTCTTCAGAAGCGAAGGATGCCTAAGTACAAGGATCCTCCATTCTTCCTTATCGATCCTCCCGTCATGTTTGGTATCAGCTTCCTCGAATGTCTGCCACGGAAACTCAAAGATCACTCTTTACTTCCTCAGAGGTTGGCTATGCTAAAGTAAACCTCAGCACATAGTATAAAGGAAGGAAAAAGTAAACCTCAGCACATAGTATAAAGGAAGGAAAGCTCACCTTGTCGATTATACTCTCGATGACTTCGTCTGACAGGTTCATGCCTGACTCAGCAAGAGTAGCCACCACCATTTGCTTCACCTGAACAATGATAAGAAAGTTGGTATGTTAAGGGCACACTAGATCTTCAGGATTTTTGGTGAGAGGCTATTGAGCATATATATAGAGCTTTACCTCCTGCCTCTCAATAAAACCTTGCTGCTTAAGATCATACAGCTGAAACGAAACTGCAAAATAATATTTCAGGTAACGGCAGAGCATATGTGAATGGTTTCCCATTTCAAATTTTAGAGGGTAGAGAGGTACAGTCAATCTTGTCATCTATAGGAGCATTTGGATGAAAAACGGAGAGAGCACGAGCAAACTCCTCAAACCCCAGTATTCCATTATGCTTTGTGTCGAACAAATCAAACACCTGTGATTGGCCATGTCAGCATATTCTTTGAATAGAATCTAAGCAAATGGATTAGAAACACACACTTGTTGGTGAAAGAAAAAAAAAAACATACCCGGTCTGCAAACAAGCTCTCTTTTTTATTTGTCTTAAATAAGGCCAGTTGAAACTCTTCCTGTTGCATAACAAAGACACAAGAGGGAAACTCAGAAAGAGTGTCCAAAAGTAGTAACATTCGTGAGGAGTACAAGCGGTGTAGGGTAAAGAAAGACAGCTACATACCTTGTTTATTAGCCCATCATCAATCACAGCACTGCTGATTTTTTTAAACAGTTCATAGAGAGCCTCTATTTCACTCACACTAACTGCACCCAAAAGAAACGATCCATTATCAAAACACGGAAGAAAGTTCCACACCAACTAGAGGAATAGCGTGTCTTTTAATCATTATAACTGAAACAAAAAAAAAGGGGAGTGCATATGGAAGAAGAGATGAGAGAGCATTACAAACAGTGTCTCTGGCAAGTAGTTCAGGGTCTCCAGGGCCTCCAGAAGATTTGCCTATATCAATATCAAAACAGCGCAACAAAGAGTTGCATACATGCTTAAAACCGTCTACGCACTGCGACATGATGATATCTCTCTAGTAAATCAAAACTCTCCATGCCTGTTTAAATAAACAACCAAAAACATAAGAACTTTCAAAAAAAAAAAAAACTAAATACATATATGAACAAGAGACACTTTACCTTTTAACCATTTCCTAGTCCGTATGAAAAGGTAAGAAAGGAAACGCTTTTATAGACCACCACAAAAATATCTGCCATGGAAAAGGGAAAAGTGGAATGTAGTCATTATTAAGAAATGGAGTTTAGTCATTAATATGAAATGGAATGTAGTCATTTTAACTTTTAGCTAATCAGAAAAAAAAAAATATCACAAGAGCAAACAAGATTCATTGTTTCAGATCTGGAGTAAAAAAACAAAGGCTAACAGATACTTTCATATGTTAAAATACAAACTGGAAAAGACGCATGTCCTAAAGAGATCTAAACTTTTTGCCAGATTAACCAATGTACTGTTGTCTTGTTAAAAGCATCCTAGTGGTTGGAACAAGCATGATTCGGGCAAGAATCCAAACCCAAATCTAAGAAACAAGAGCTCAAAAAGAATGATAAAGCTGCGGAATTAAAACTGTAAAAAAAAAACAAATCCCTGGGTGTTCGAACCCTGAATCTGGTGGTGAAATGAAACATAGAAATTGATCAAACTAGGACGCAAATGAGATCAAGTTCTAGTTAGATTCAAAGTTCTCGGATTCAGATACAATTTCAGAGAGACGGGATGAATCTCTCTCGTTATATAACTCGGATTCAGCATAAGGATCTAATCTGAAAATCTAGCGAATACGGATTCTCAATCTCAATTTTTTTTTTCCCATGGCGATTTTTCCCGGGAAACAGATGAGATTTACGAGCAATCGATCTGACCGAAAGCAAAATCGTAGACAAGGGAGAAGAGAAAAAAAAAACCGTTACTTACGTCACGTCACGGTCGATGAGGAGCCTTCTTTACGGCGGCTCTGGCGGTTGAAGCTGAAGATGGATGGATGGTTACGCCCCAAAAAAACAAACAAACAAAGTGAGAGAAAGGTAGACACGATTTTTCTGTTTGCAGCAAAAAAAAGTTTTAAATATACAAAATCAAAATATTCCGACAAAAGCAAAAATAATAATATTTTATTGGCATATTTTTAATAATTAAAAATACATACAAACACGATTTTTCTGTTTGCAGAAAAAAAATACAAAATCAAAATATTCTGGCAAAAGCAAAAAAAGAAATATTATTGGCATGTTTTAATAATTAAAATAAATTTACCGGATGTTGATGAAAAACAGCTTATTATATATACTAATTAAAACAGAAGTCACCACCTTGATTCATGTGTGATATTTTAAAAAATAGACTTTCACTAGAAATCAGTTATGATTCATTTGTTCCTACTAATATGACTTAATAATATATCTTTCCTAATATAACAATCCACTCTTATAAAACCGGATTGATTAACAAACACATATTTGATTCCTTAATAAATTATACATAGTAGTAATATAAACCATTGTATAGTTCAAAATACTAAACCGATTTAAATAATTTAACCAATATATATATATATATATATATATAATGAGTTGTATTAAAATAGAAATTATGACTTCTTTCATGTGAGATTTTTTAATTTGAACCATTTAAAAAATATATTAAATGTATTTTATTAATATTAATAATATATATAATCTTTGAACTACTTTAGTCATAATATCTTTTGATATCTTTTAATTTTAAATATAATTATTATTTTTTAAATCAAACAAATCTGTTTTAAAGATTTTAACAAGATCTTAATTTTCAAAAATTCTATGTAAATATTTTTATAATTCGTAATTAGTTTTAAAATATTATTATACATTAATATATTTTATAAAATGAAGAATAAAAGTTTTATCTTATTTTACCTATTATATAATTATAATCAATCATATTAAGAGGAAATTATTATATTGAACTAAACATGATAAACTATATTAAATTATTAGATTTATATATTTTATTTTTAGAAGTATTTATGATCAGAATATAATATGTTGGTAATATGGGTTAACATTAGCAAACTATATAATACATGTATAAAAATTAACATGTATATTATTAAAGCTAATAATATAAAAAAATGTTGTATTTATTTTAATTATGATATCTTTTCATTTTAACTATATACTAGATTTTGACTCGTGCAACCGCACGTATGTTTGTTTTCACTTTTCTATACATAAATTATTGTTTTAGAACATAAATGGTATATATTTTTAATGTTAATTATATACTTAAATATTTATATAACTATTTCAAATACAACAATTTTATAATTTACATGTTATAATTAATTAATTTTTTAAACCTTAAGTATTTACCACTTCTTATTATATATTTATCTTATTGTATTTGCATTTAGTTATTAAGCAAATTAATATATTTATGAGAAAATATATTGGGAAATTGCCAAAAATACCATTTTCAAAGTACCACTTTTTATGTTTACACTAACCACTTTTACCATCATCTTTAATGAAAGGTAAAAGATATTTATAACTTTTTAATTAACTGTGACAAAAAAAAATATATGGTTAACTAATCTAAATTTAAAAGATCATCTCTAAACCCTAAACCATGAAACATCAATTCTAAACCCTAAACCTAAACCTTCAAATCTAAACCCTAAAACATTAAATTTATAACCCTAAACGTAAACTCTAAACACTAAATCTAAACTTAAAACATCAACTTTAAACCCTAAATCATCAACTCTAAACCCTAAACTATGAAACATCAATTCTAAACACTAAACCCCGAAATATCAACTCTAAACCCTAAACCTTCAAATCTAAACCCTAAAACATCAACTCTAAACCCTAAACCCTAATTTTTTTTGAAATTCGAACCCTAAACCCCAAACCTTCAAATATCAACCCTAAAACATCAACTCTAAACCCTAAACGTAAACCCTAAAACCCTAAACCTTCAAATTTAAATCCTAAAACATCAACTCTAGGGTTTTAGGGTTTAGAGTTGAAGATTTAAGGTTTAGGGTTTAGAGTTGATGGTTTAGGATTTAGAGTTTAGGGTTGATGGTTTAGGATTTAGGGTTTAGGCTTAGTGTTGATGGTTTAGGGTTTAGAGTTGAAGTTTAGGGTTTAGAGTTTAGAGTTGATGTTTTAGGGTTTAAAGTTGAAGGTTTAAGGTTTAGGGTTTAGAGTTGATGTTTCCGGGTTTAGGGTTTAGAGTTGATATTTCTAGGTTTAGGGTTCGTATTTTAAAAAAATAGTGTTTAGGATTGATGGTTGAGGGTTTAGGGTTCATATTTCAAAAAAAAAAGGTTTATTTGTTTTAGATTTTGATCCGTGCAACCGCACGGATGTTTATTTTTACTTTTCTATACATAAATTATTGTTTTAGAACATAAGTGGTATATATTTTTAATGTTAATCATATACTTAAATATTTATATAACTATTTCAAATACAACAATTTTATAATTTACATGCTATAATTAATTAATTGTTTAAACCTTATGGATTTGCCACTTCTTATTATATATTTATCTTATTATATTTGCATTTAGTTATTAAGCAAATTAATAGATTCATGAGAAAATATATTTAAAAAATATTTTATATTTAATTTATCCTAAATTCTGACCCGTATTTCAAAACTGGATTTCTTTTTACCAATATTTTTATGCTTATTCATTTTAGATAATTTATTATTGTATATATAAAAGTGTAAGATATGTTACTTTTTAGACATGTATTATATAGTTTGTTAATTTTAAGTCGTTCCATCATCCTATTATATTTTAAATAAATAGTTTATATTTATGAAAATAAAATTTATAAATTTATCAATTAAATATAATTGTATCATATTTATTTTAGTATAATAATTATATTTTAACATGATCATGGCTATAAAAGTAGATAAAATAGGATATAATTTATTTATTTTCATTTCTAAACGATAACTTAAAATACATTAAGTTATTGTTTAAATATTACACAGATTTATTAGAATTTTTAAAATATAATAAATAAATATATATTATATTTAAAATGAAAATATATTATGATTAAAGTAGTTACAAAGATTTTATATTATTAACTTTAAAGAAATACATGTTAATTTTTATACATGTATTATATAGTTTGATAATGTTAACCCATCTTACCAACATATTAGATTTTATTTTTGAATATAAATATTTTATAATTACGCAAATAAAATATATAAATATATAAATTTAATACAATTTTATTATATTTAGCTCAATATAATAATTTTATTTTAATATGATTGATTATGATTATATAATAAATAATATATTATAGATTTTTTTATTTTTCATTTTATATAACTGAATGTATTAATGTATAATAATATTTTAAACTAATTTCGAAATTAGTGAAAATATTTAAATATAATTTCGAAAATGAAGATCTTGTAAAAATCTTTTTAAACAGATTTGTTAGAATTTTAAAATAAATATATTTACATTTAAAATGAAAAGAAATCAAAAGATGTTATGATTAAAGTATTTTAAAAATTCTATTTATTATTTGTGTGAAATGTGAATTAAAATATAGTATGAATTTCTATGAATAGGTCCATTATGTCAATTTTTTAAAAAATCACACATGATTCAAGTTTGTGATTTCTGTTTTAATATATATGTATTATATAGTATAATAATCTTTAAAACATAATAAGTTCCTATACGATGTGGCTATCAATTTTTAAAACATAATAAGTTCCTTTCAGATTTTTGTTTGCATTTATTTTTATATAAATATTTTGTTTTCAATTCTAAATTAATATATATTAAAATATATATGTGGCTATCAATTTCTAAAACATAATAAGTTGACGGTATATTTGTTCCATTGAATACATGTTTCAAACTTTCACATGAATTTGTATTTTCTTCTATATATATATTTTTGGATTATTATTTCATTATTAACATCGTAACTATATATATAAAATTAGTAAAATATTGTATTATTGCCATATTCAAAATATTGTAACATTTCACAAATTTAGAAAGTTTTTAAAAAATTAAATTTTTTGCTTCATAGATTTATATTATCGAGTAAATAATTAAACATTTAGTTTTTATTTAATTTTTAAAATAAACTATATAGTTTAAAAAAAAAAATTCATTGGTTTAAGGTAGTAAAGATTAATCATTGTTAGATAATATGATTTTTGTTATTTAAAAAAATTCTTTATAATTTTAAAAGTTAACATCGATAAATATTTAAATAATTAACATATGGAGGTATAGTATTAATTATATCTATTTATATCTATAAATCCAATGGATCATTTATTGTTTAAATCTAATTATTGATAGCCCAATAAAAATTTCTGGTTGACCCAAAATTTAAATGATAAGATTAAAGATTAAATGTAACATGACTTTCTAGGAATAGATCCATTAGGAGCATTTTTTAAAAAATCACACATGAATCAATGTTGTGACTCCTAAAACCTAAATCATCAACTCTACACCCTAAACCATGAAACATCAACTCTAAACCCTAAACCCCAAAACATCAACTCTAAACCCTAAACTCTAAACCTTCAAATCTAAACCCTAAAACATCAACTCTAAACCCTAAACGTAAACCCTAAGCCTTATATTTTCTGAAATTCGAACCCTAAACCCTAAAACCATAAACCTTCAAATCTAAACCCTAAAACATCACCTCTAATCCCTAAATGTAAATCCTAAACCCTGAAACCCTAAACCTTCAACTTTAAACCCTAAAACAACAACTCTAGGGTTTTAGGGTTTAGGATTTAGGGTTTCGGGTTTAGGGTTAAGAGTTGAAGGTTTAGGGTTTAGAGTTGATGTTTCAGGGTTTAGAGTTAAATTTTTAGGGTTTAAAGTTTACTTTTTAGGGTTTAGGGTTTAGAGTTGATAGTTTAGGGTTAGTGTTGATGGTTTAGGGTTTAGAGTTGAGTTTAGGGTTTAGGATTTATAGTTGATGTTTTAGAGTTTAGAGTTGAAGGTTTAGGGTTTAGAGTTGATGTTTCGGGGTTTAGGGTTAATTTTTAATGGTTTAGGGTTTAGAGTTTACATTTTAGGGTTTAGGGTTTAGAGTTGATCTTTCGGGGTATAGGGTTATTTTTTTAGAGTTTAGGGTTTAGAGTTTAGTTTCGAAGGTTTAGGGTTTAGTGTTGATAGTTTAGAGTGTTGATGGTTTAGGGTTTAGAGCTGAAGTTTAGGGTTTAGAGTTGATGTTTTAGGGTTTAGGGTTTAAAGTTTATGTTTCAAGGTTTAGGGTTCGTAGTTAAAAAAAATAGGGTTTATGATTGATGGTTTAGGGTCTAGGGTTAGTATTTCAAAAAAATAGAATTTATGATTGATGGTCTAGGGTTTAGAGTTGAGTTGTAGGGTTTAGGGTTTGAATTTGAAATAGTATAATTCGAAAAAAAAATTTTAGATTTTTATTTATTTAAAATTTTATTTATTATATATATAAATAACAATTGCGATTGATAAACACACCTTCATACATGTGATGTCATTGTTTACTGTTACTGTTAATGAATCTGAAAATCTCCGCGTGGTCATGCTTTAGATGAAATCCTGTTTGTAATAGATAATAAGCAACTAGATCTTTCCATCGCGGTTGTTGCTGGAAACTGTTCACCATAGATAGCAATTAAATGCATACTGCCAACGACTATTTGTTTTAGTGAAGCATGCCAATATTGTGATATGCTTGATGCTCTTGTATCTCGCAGGGACTGGCATACGTTGACTTTGTGGATGATGAGCACCTTGCAGCAGCTATAGCAAAAAACAGAAAGATGTTACTTGGTAAGAAGATCAGTATAGCACGGTCAAATCCAAAGAAGGGTAAAAAAGATTTCACTCGGCGTGGAAATGGTGAGAATCTCTGTCTTTCTAGTTTATTAATTACGTAGTTACTTGTGGTGCAAATAATATTTAACCTTGGTATGATTTGTTTCCACAGAAGGTTCGGGGAATTCAAAGGACACATCCCAGGTTTCTG
>NC_027748.1:13383876-13390955 GCF_000695525.1 Brassica oleracea var. oleracea
GTTGACAAAGGCTAGAGTAGAGCAGCTAGACGAGCTGCAGAAACAAGAACAAGTTGGGTTGCCTCAGCCACTAACAGAGAAGGTTATAAAGAACATAACAACCACAAAAATGGCAAACGCGAAAGAAACTGCTGTTAACCAAGGAAGACAGAACATAAAGCAGATACGAGAGAGCTCAAGGAGGCAAACTATTCAGTATTGATGTGGAAAAGGCAAAAGGCGTTGTCCATGACCTTGCGCGGAGTAGACTAACGAACTCGCTGATCCAAGCTGTGGCATTACTCAGGCAGAGAAACGCTAAAGGAGTGGTATGCAAATCCTCTTTTCCTCTCAATTCTAGGAAGTCGTTTTGTCTGTCTCATTAGTTTGCCGTCTCTCTCTGTCTCTCTCTCTCACTCGGAGCACAAGAGATTTTGTGGATTTCTAAAGTTTATAGATTTTTAAAATAACTGAATTTTTTTCATAGACTTTAACAATTATGTTAATCCATATTTATAGATTATCATAGATTTTTACAATCCTGTTATTTTGTTTTATTATTGTTATGTAAAGTAATTATGTAAGAAATATTTTTGTTGTAAGGTATATGTTAACACTAACAATGGGGTACGTCACCAATTTCCATGGTGTTAGTTTTTTGAAAAACATGTTACATGTATATGAAAAAAATCTAAGTTTCATCAGTTTAAATGTGTCTTTTATACTATAAAACAGAAGTCCACAATTTTGTGACTAACATATGTCATTTAAAAATAAATTAAAAAAAAAATTTGTCTTAAAAGTAATCGAAAATAAACAGTTTATACAAAAGACATTATGGCACCCATGATCTTTATAATTGTTTTCATGTCCACTATCCCAACTCACCTACAAAAATTGTATAAATCACTTCGACTTTTCTTTTACCATCAATGATTTTACTACTTTTTATTCTATGCAAACAAACATCAAAAATATTCATACTCCTTTTCTGTTTGTTCACGAGATCATTGTGTTAATTATATAACTATACCAATGTTAGTTGAAAGAAGATATTTTGTGATCTTGGGTAAGTTTATTGAATTGTGATTATTTAAAATACTATGTGATTCTCTTCCCAAATTTGCAGAAAAATAGATGACTATCAGGATTCCACAACTTAATGAGTTTAGACATTATTGTCAAATCAGGTTTTGCACGAGTTGTTTTTTGTTTTCAACTTTCTTACAATTTTATTATTTATTGTGAATTTTATTTGATTAACTAGGTGATTAACTAGGTGTTTTATCCGCACAAATCAGACATAATCAGTATAACAGTATAATAAGTTTTAAAACCAGTATAATAAGTTTTATTTATGTTTTCAAATAGTTCAATCAAACATCAAAGTATTTATATATGTAAAATTTTTTTTATCAAAATATATACTTATGATTGTGTTAAACTTTTTAAAACACTCATATTTTAGAAATAATTTAGAATTTTTTTAAAAAAATTTTGTTCGCAAACATGGATTGCAATTTTTTTTAAAAAATATTTGTTTGGAAACATGGATTGCAGTTTTAAAAAATGAGGTTTGTTTAGAAATATAGATTGCAGTTTTAAAATATAAGTTTGTTTGGAAACATGGATACCAGTATATTAAGAAAAAAAAAGTAATGGATTTATATTTTCAAAAAATTAGAAATCCATTATATTATGAAAAACTATTTATCTGGTTTTCTGGGGTCAAAGATTTCAGCCCTATAAGAATATAATCATAAACTGCATCTGATGATGCAGAGAAAATGAAGAATGAATCAGCTCACTATATAAACTTGGTGAAGAGAATATTCAAGAATCAAAAACCTTAACGACATAGGACTCCTTGTGACAGAACAAAAGCCGTAGTTGAACACGGTAAGCGGCGTATAAAGAAACTCAGAGGAAGATAGGTCACTTGTGCGGTAAAATGAAGATATAATTTATTTCACTTTCTACTATTCATATCATATTCAAATCATATATGCACAGCACATGTAAACAATGATAGGTCACTTGTGCAGTAATATGAAGATATAATTTATTTCACTTTCTACATTACTGGTCCTGAAATTATTGTAAGAAAAGTGAATAAATTAATTAACCATAGTCTGAGAAGATTATAAGGATTGCATGTGGTTGCATGTTTCGCCATCTGAATTACTTCTTCAAAATGAGAGGGAAACCAATCAAAATGATGGCCTGTTTTGCCGTCTAAATCACACGGTATTGCATATCCAATAAATTTGAAGAAAAACTTTACTTTAATGTGGTTTTCGATATTTTAGGTCATGTGGCATCATCTCCAGTTACGAAAAAGAACACTAACTGTATATAAACATTATTATTTTAAAAAATGATATTTTAATTTTTTATAAATGATTTTTTTCTTTATACTTTAGTTTTGATTTTATCATTTATATTTCTATTTAAAATATAATTTTTGTTATTTTGTCTTTCTCAGAAAAAAAAATAATCATCATAAAATAAAGAATAATATCAATATGAAGAAATATGAAGAAAATAAAAATTAAGAAGTATATACTGAAATATGTTTTTTATTGTATCATATTCACATGGTTAATTTTATATAATAAAAATATTCTTTTGAAGAAATAATATACCTAATTTATACATATATTACAATCGAACCAGAAATATAAAGAAAGTCGGCATACAACTTTGGACGATATTTTACTTCAATCAAATTCCCATTTTTCATTTTTTCTTTCACAATTTTATTTTGAGTTAGTGAGATGATCCAAAGACCGATTATTTTTTGAAGTTTCCCAATATACGCATAAACAAAGCAGTATCAGTGTCGTGATAAATTTTATGTCCTATGCAAACAATTAAACTTATGCAGACGAATTAAATATCTCTGATCGTGCAAGCTTAAGCTCAGCTTCTAATGGAGCAAAGATAAGTTCAATTGATAGCGTGTCATCACATTTATGTTCTGACATGGACCCTTCTTAAGATGGTTTCTGCAGCAAACTGAGCAACCATTGATGCTCTCTACTCCATATTAGTTTTCTTGATTTTAGTATCAAAATTAAAATTGTAACATAGCTAGCAAAAGAAAGATTTTTGTATGTTATATTTTCTTCTTCATTTGGTGACATCAAAGTAGTGATCTCACTTCTAAATAAGCTTGCAGCGCGAGAGTACAGGATTGGGGATCCATTAGCCGGATGCTGATAAATCTAACACGCGATTCTTGTTTCTTGGCTGAATAATGCTTCAACAGTCTGGGACTGTACATCGATCACGTACATGAGTCTAATTTTATTCTGGAGGGAGTTCAATTTGTAAACATTTAAATCATTATTTCACAGTGAGAAAGGAAAGAAAAAGGAGAAAAAAACAGCAGCAACGTGTCTTCCTGCAGCGGTGACCTCTCAGCAGTGAATCCACTTGGAACAGGTTCAGGAGGTAAGACAGCTGTGGCGGTTGTAGTTCCTTCTACCATCCCCAATGCTTGTTTCTGGGGCTTCCCTGGTCACACCTTGAGAGAGCTTTGTTGTAACAGCTCCAGCTCCAGCTCCAGGAATATCGTCACCAGGATACTCTGCCTCAGGAAAACCACTGTCGGCATTGATGTTATCAACTCATAGCTTCTTTCCAGCGTCATTAGAATCTCCATGGTTTCCATCATTCTCTTTACCCCATTAGTTGCCGATTCTTGTATCATAGACAACTCACACACGTTGTTATCTGTCTTCCTAATTTCCGGGACCTTTTGCTCTGCATCTTTCAGCTCTCCATCGAGCTTCCAACGGTATGATCATTTTCTGAAAATAGAAAACTGCAAGATCCAAAAACATGTAACGACCATCAAAACAGCTTGAGAGCTACAAAGCAGAAACCAGTAAAAGATTCAACAACTAAAAATATTCAAAAGCTAAAAAATTTAGTTACCTGCTCTCATCCTTTTAGAAGAGTAATTTTTCATAGAGAGAAGTCAATATACAGAGGTATATCTTCAAGGCTTCAAGCACCAGTCAGAAACCAATTTACATGTCCAAGAGGAACATTTTTATCAATTAGATTCACACAAAAAGAAACAGAGAACAAAAACGAAGAGAAGAAAATATAAGATAACATCGTAGTTATAAAGCAATCGGTTGAACTATCAGTTAATACACAGAATGAAAAATCTTTCGCAGTCATACAAAGAAGAAAAGAGAAAATAATAATAATAAAGCTTTGATCTTTTTTCAGCAGTCAGTAGCGGAGGTGACTACCATTAGTTGTTTCTATTTTGATCTGAGTAATAAAGTATAGTGAAATCATGAGCTACCTGCTCGTTGGAGTCTGAGATGAGTGTGGAAAGATCTCCAGTTGAGACGACCTCTTCCTTTTTTATCATTGAACATAGCGGCTCGGCGGAGGAGTCAACGGATTTGCCGTTTGGTTTCTTCCACTTAGGATCGCCGGAGACTTCTGAGGAGACAACGTCTTTTCCGTTTGGTTTATTCGCGGTAAGATCGTTTTGGAATTTTCTGCTGGAATTCATCGTTTGAGTGTTTTTTTTTCTGTAACAATTCTGTGAAAAGAAGAGACTTATAAAGAGAGGTAGAGAGGATAAGGCGAAAGGAGTCCATTAATGAGAAACTCAGAGGATTCATTGCTCACTAATGAATACGGTGTCGATTGATCGATCCGTTGAGGAAGGGGAAACGGCGAAGGGAGGAGTTGTCGAAGAGATTCATTTAGGGTTTCCAAAGAGCGAAGAGAAGAGAGACGTCAAAGATTCACGACATTATCCGACTTTATCGGGCCACGGCTTTTGATCAACATGTTTCTTCGTTTTTCACGGTTAAAAAAAAATACAGCCCAAGACCGGTCCAATTCGGTTTGACGTGGAAAAACTAAGCAACCTCATTGGTTGATTTTAATGGTCGACGTGGACACCCTCTTTGCTCTTCATATTCGACTTTTAGTAGTGTTAGATGTAAAGTAATTATGTAAGAAATATTTTTGTTGTAAGGTATATGTTAACACTAACAATGAGGTACGTCACCAATTTCCATGGTGTTAGTTTTTTGAAAAACATGTTACATGTATATGAAAAAAATCTAAGTTTCATCAGTTTAAATGTGTCTTTTATACTATAAAATAGAAGTCCACAATTTTTTGACTAACATATGTCATTTAAAAATAAATTAAAAAAATTTCGTCTTAAAAAGTAATCGAAAATAAACAGTTTATACAAAAGACATTATGGCACCCATGATCTTTATAATTGTTTTCATGTCCACTATCCCAACTCACCTACAAAAATTGTATAAATCACTTCGACTTTTCTTTTACCATCAATGATTTTACTACTTTTTATTCTATGCAAACAAACATCAAAAATATTCATACTCCTTTTCTGTTTGTTCACGAGATCATTGTGTTAATTATATAACTATACCAATGTTAGTTGAAAGAAGATATTTTGTGATCTTGGGTAAGTTTATTGAATTGTGATTATTTAAAATACTATGTGATTCTCTTCCCAAATTTGCAGAAAAATAGATGACTATCAGGATTCCACAACTTAATGAGTTTAGACATTATTGTCAAATCAGGTTTTGCACGAGTTGTTTTTTGTTTTCAACTTTCTTACAATTTTATTATTTATTGTGAATTTTATTTGATTAACTAGGTGTTTTACCCGCACATGCAGACATAATCTTCTTATTAGTTTATGTCTTACTAATGTAAAACCAGTATAATAAGTTTTATTTATGTTTTCAAATAGTTCAATCAAACATCAAAGTATTTATATATGTAAAATATTTTTTTATCAAAATATATACTTATTATTGTGTTAAACTTTTTAAAACACTCATATTCTAGAAATAATTTAGAAATTTTTTTAAAAAATTTTGTTTGCAAACATGGATTACAATTTTTTTAAAAAAATATTTGTTTGGAAACATGGATTGCAGTTTTAAAAAATGAGATTTGTTTGGAAATATAGATTGCAGTTTTAAAATATAAGTTTGTTTGGAAACATGGATACCAGTATATTAAAAAAAAAAATTAATGGGTTTATATTTTCAAAAAATTAGAAATCCATTATATTATGAGAAACTATTTATCTGGTTTTCTGGGGTCAAAAATTTCAGCCCTATAAGAATATTTTTAAATTTCAGTTCGGGTTCGCTTTGGATTTTTGCGGGTTCAGATAACCCATTTAATTACTTTTAAATTTTTAAAATTCATTATATACTTCAATTTTTTTTAAAAAAATATAACAAAATAATATATTAAATATAAATTTGAATAACATATATCAGAATACATAAACTTAATATATAAATTAGTTAAGTTCAAATATTTGGATAGAGAATCAATAATTGTTTTAAATATTTTTGGTGTTTTAAGTATACTTTTACTATTTTAGATATTTACTATTAACTATTTATATATATTTTCAAGTATTTAAACTAGCTTAAAAATATCATATATATTCTAGATGTTTTTATATACATTAAATCTAAGAAAATAACTAATATATAAGTATATAAATCTATTTCGGATACATTCGGTACCCGAAATACTTCGGTTCGAATCGGATTCGGTTTCGGTTCTCCAAAAACTAACATTTTGAATAATTGAGATATTTAATCAATTTCAGTTCGGGTTTGGTACTAATTTTTCGGATCGGGGTCGGTTCTTTTAGATTCGATATTTTGTCCAGTCCAAGTATTAGTGACATGAAAAAACAAATAGAAATATATTTTTGAAAAAATACATCCGCGTGCCCATGCGGATCAAAGTCTAGTATGATTTGAGATAATAACCGTTTTTTTTTTTGGTATAACATTTCATGAATATAATGGGCTCCTGCATAGTGGGATCATAATACTAGTCTACCCATAATATTCCACTCATAAAAAAAAAATAATAATAATAATCATGTGCCATCTGGTATTCGTTTAACATAACTTGTTTTATTATCATCATCACCTGCAAAGCACACAAGCCTAAACACAAGAGTAAATGTATCTTGGACTGTAACATAAGGAGGTAAGATCTTTCAATGCACACAAAGCCAAAACAATGCACTTGGCTTCAAGTTT
>NC_027748.1:13391212-13436607 GCF_000695525.1 Brassica oleracea var. oleracea
ACACACACATTTATAAAGAAGCAATACTATCAGCGTGTTGGGGTGAGAAAGAGGCGCGACAAACGTCAGTGAGTCCATAACGGCTCCAGAACTCTTCAGTATCAGCGACTCCGTGGATCCTGACTCTTCTAATGTTTTTCGTGTCTGGGTTGAAGTAGAAAACATAGAAGGGCTGGGCACGGCCTGTCAGAGTTGTTGGGGAGAAAACGATGTCACCAGCCTTGTTGGTTCCTTGGGAAATCATACGCTCACCCGCCGCAGGAGAGAAGGGAAGAGACAAGGGAAGCTCAAATGTTTGTTTGGACCACTCATGTTTCGTCGCATCCTCCAGTATCCAAAGAAAAAAACGGTTGAAAGAAAGACCAAATCTAAAACAGTCTGGTACAACGACAGCTAGCTTCCCTTTGTATTCTATCAATAGGGTAAAAGCCCCCCGAAGCAGGACCTCCTTAGGCGTTGTGATAAAACTTAGTATCCTCTCATGTCTAACATCAAAACACACAAACACAGGAGTTGCTCCATAAACTGGAGCCCAAGCAGCATAATAAATGAAACCATTGATGCATCGTCCCATAGTTAGAGGGTGATGAGGCGGGGAGGTAACTTGGGTACGAGATACTACTCCTCCTCTTCCAAGTGTTATAACCTCGTGCACCATGGAACTAGGGTTATGAACATAGATAGATGTCACCTGGGTCAATGCTTTGAATTGATCATCTACAGGATCGTATCCCAAGGATGTGCCCGGAGCCTTGCAGTGAAAGGTAATGACTTGCCCCGTGCTAGGGTTACATATAATGAACTTTGACAACTCAAAACAAGCGAGAAAGCCATGGACGGAAGAAAACTTGGCGCTGCCGTGAGGCAAGGTCACTGAGGGTACTGTCATGTCTAGATTGGCAACCAAAGAAGAAGTTCCCTCCTCCTCCTCTCCCGACATGATGAAGAGACGCTCGGGTTTACTAAATACACTGTTGGTGAAAGCGACTATAAAACGGGATGGCTTCGCAGCGTAGTAAGAAGCAACGAATCTTTGGCTTCGGATAAAGGAAGACCAAATCTTGGACACGCATAGGAACTTCATAAGAGACTTTCCAGGCAATCTAGTCCTCAGTGTCTCCACCTCCATATCGTAAGAGAGGAGGACCTTTTGCTTACCTGGCCTCTTGTCGCCGCTTCCAACGCCATTGTCCTTTGACTCGTCGCAAAAGACTTCTTTTTGGTGATGGATCACCATCTCCATCTTCAGAGGGATCGCCTCCAAGCTGCCCTTCTCACGTTCCTTGCGTTTCATCATTGGAGGCGCTCCCGACGAAACCCTTAATTCGACTCGAATTGATGCTAGATCTAGATCGATATGTAAAGACAAAGGAGTTAATTCAGACAGATCTCAGCCGTTCGTTTGAACTTAACTTTTTAACACCTCTGACACATCTATTTTAAATAGATTTTGTAACTAGGTTCGGTCGGACTCACTTTTAACCTTCTTAGAATTTTATTTCGAGTATTATGTTTAATTGCTATCAGTTTTAACATACTATGTTTCTTAAATATTAAAATATGATTCCTTTTAATATTTTTGCCTATATGTTTATTTTAACCTATTGTATTTTATATGCTTTTATTTTTAAAATTTCTAACTATTCATACTCAATAAATAGTTTTTTTTTCTTTCTTTCTGTTAAATATGCCTAAATAGTTTATACTTTTGAAAACTATCTTATTCTTATGCAATCATAATAAATAATACTTACATTATATTTTTCACAAAAATATGTATATTTACACCATTTATATGCGTTAAGACAATAACCGTTTTTTTTTGTATAACCTTCTTTCTTCATTAATACAACTTGCTCCTCCATAGTGTAATTATAATATTAGCCTAGGCATGTTGCAACACATTCTTATTCCATCATTTATATAATTTATTTGATTGACAGATGAGTTGCATGATTAGAAAAAGTAGGGCTCGGTAAATAAACCGAACCCGAAAACCCGAACCGAATCTGATCCGATAAAAATGAATCCGAACCGATCCGAACCCGACGTAAATACCGAATGGATATTGTTTTGTGGTATTTCGGGTTATGGATATTATCCGAACCGAATCCGAATCTAAATGGATATCCGATAGAACCCGAAACATTCAAAACCTCGAAAAGATCTTGTACTAAACATGTTGTCAATTCCTAATATGTTTCCAAAATACGCTAAGAAATATTGAACATTTAAAATACTTATCTAGATGAAAGCGGCTATAAAACGGGATGGCTTCGCAGCGTAGTAAGAAGCGACCAATCTTTGGCTTCGGATAAGGGAATGCCAAATCTTGGACACGCATAGGAACTTCATAAGCGACTTTCCAGGCAATCTACTCAGTGTCTCCACCTCCATATCGTAAGGGAGGAGGACCTTTAGCTTCTTACATGGGCTCTTGTCGCCGCTTCAAACGCCATTGTCATTTGACTCGTCGCAAAAGACTTCTTTTTGGTGATGGGTCACCATCTTCTTCTTCAGAGGGATCGGCTCCAAGCTGTCCTTCTCATGTTCCTTGCGTTTCACCATTGGAGGCGCTCCCGACTTTTAAGATTTTGTTACAATTTGTTGATTTATTGTGAATTTTATTTCGATTAGTATTACGTTTAACTAGGGTTGGCTTGCCCTATGGACGGATGAGTATACATTAAAACTGTTTTATACTAAAATATATTTTATAGAAGCCCCTCCCTCCATACGTCCAGTTGATCATCCCTCTGTCAAACCCGGGATGCGGTTCGGGATGATCAACTGGACGTATGGAGGGAGGGGCTTTATGAGGAATTAGCTTAGTATAAAACAGTTTTAATGTATACTCATCCGTCCATAGGGCAAGCCAACCCTAGTTAAACGTAATACTAATCGAAATAAAATTCACAATAAATCAACAAATTGTAACAAAATCTTAAAAGTCGGGAGCGCCTCCAATGGTGAAACGCAAGGAACATGAGAAGGACAGCTTGGAGCCGATCCCTCTGAAGAAGAAGATGGTGACCCATCACCAAAAAGAAGTCTTTTTACTAAAATATATTTTAATTCTATAAAACATTTGACAATTTACTTTAAACTGTTTTTATTCTAAGATCATATATATTGTAAATTTTATTAAATTTTGTTGGTTTGAGTTGAAAAGACCATTCACATTTTTTTTTTTAGATACCAAACTAATAAATAAAAACTAAGAAAAAAGCATTGATTAATATTTTTCTATTTTATTTCCACCGCAATTTGATAAATTTAAGAAAATCTAAAGTAAGATGCTTATGTCCAAGTAATAATCACCCCCTTCAACTACGATGCTTATGTACAAGTAATAATCACTCCCTTCACCTTCTTCCCTTTTGCTATAACACTTGAACAATTGTGCTATTGCTTGAGAGCCTTTTGAGTTGTGCGTTTTCTTCTCTCTCGTTAGAGATGGATGGGTTCTTACAGGTTTTCAAACTTTTTTTTGTTGCCAGTATATAAAGCTTCTGAGGAAAACAGCGAACCTTGAGAAGCTAAGAGAAGCAAGGGAAGCTATGAGTGCTATGTTTCCGTTGAGTCCTTCTTTGTGGCTTGAATGGGCTAGGGATGAGGCATCTTTAGCCTCTAGGTAAGATATTATCTGCTGTTTTTTTTGTCTCTTTAATGATCTATTGCTTGTACTTCTGTTTTCATCCTAGGCTTCACTTGCTTTGCTTTAATCCTTCTTTGCATACGGTTCATTCTGCAGTGATAATGTGCCTGAAATTGTTAAGCTTTACGAACGAGGACTTTCTGATTATCAGGTATGTTCTCTTCTCTACTGGAAACAACATCTCGAAGAATTGTATACCATTTTCTTCTTCTGTTGATTATAAAGTAGTGACTCGTGAGTACTTGTGGGAAGAATTGTATACCTTTGAGGCTTTTATTATATTAATAAGCTAATATTTGTTCTTGTATGCAGTCTGTATCTCTTTGGTGTGAATACCTGAACTTCTTGATGCATCCGTAAATGGGTATACACCTGATGGAGTCTCAAAAATGAGGAATCTTTTTGAACGTGCTATTCCGGCTGCGGGATTCCATGTTACTGAAGGCAATAGAATATGGGAAGGATATAGAGAGTTCGAGCAAGGCATCTTAGACACTATTGACAAGGCTGACCTTGAGGTGGGATTTATTTTCTTGATGTTGTTCATTTAAGTTTTATTCACTGCATTCTAGCAGCATGTTAGCGAGGTTTGTGTCCGAGGAAGATTCCTCTATGAGATAGATGCGGGAGAACAATTTTTTCATAAAGTTACATTTGTTTATAGTTCTTTGAATTTACTAAGAGCTCGTTTTATTTTGCAGGAGAGGAATAAACAGATACAAAGGATTCGAAGCATATTTCACCGTCACCTGTCTGTTCCGCTGAAAGATTTGAGCTCCACCCTTATTACATATAAGGCGTGGGAGTTGGAACAGGGCACGGACCTTGATATTGGATCTGATGATTTGAGTAAGGTTTCTCCACAGGTTGCTGTTGCAAACAAGAAAGCACAACAGATGTATAGTGAACGTGCACATCTTGAAGAAAACATATCTAAGAAAGATTTATCCGACACGGAAAAGTTTCAGCATTTAATGGTGCGTATGGCTTATTTTGCAGTTAATATTTGTCTGTATTCTGTGTTGAAGTTGAATTGTAATATGCCTACCATCTGTAATCATATTGCGTGACGGATCTGAATCTAGAGACTTGTCTATTTGGAAACCTGATGACTGTATTTTTTTAGATTTGTTAGATTTTTAAAAAAAGATATTTATATTTAAAATGAAAAGATATCAAAACTATGATTAAAATATTTTAAAATTTTTATTTATTATTAGTTTGAATTAAAATGTAGTATGAATTTCTATGAATTTCTATGAATAGATCCATTAGGTCCATTTTTTTAAAAATCACACATGAATCAAGGTTGTGACTTCTGTTTTAATATATAAGATATATATAATTCTAACAAATCTGTTAAAAAATATTTTAACAATATCTTAACTTTCAGGAAGTTTATGTAAATATTTTAACTAATTTTGTAATTAGCAATGAACTATTATTATTCATTAATATGTATTCAATTATCGTTTACAAAATGAAACACAAAAATTATATCTTATTTTATCTATTTACAATAATAATAATAATAATAATAATAATAATAATAATTCATGTTAAAGTAAAAATATTTTATTGAATTAAATATGATAAATTATATTAAATTTTTAATTTTATTTTCATACATATAAAATATTTATACTAAAAATATAATACGATGACATAACCACTTAACATTTGCAAACTATATGATACATGTATAAAAATTGATATATCTTAGATTTTTTGTATATATAAAGAATATATTTTTAAAATGAATAAACGTAAAATATATTGCTACAAAGAAATACGATTTTGAAGGTTGGCGGGTCAAAATTGAATATAAATTTGATACAGAATAATTTTTAAATATCTTGTTTCATACATATATTAATTTGTTTAATAACAAAATCCAAATACAGTAACATAAATATATAATAAAAAATGACAAATACATGTGATGGTTTTAAACTATTGATTGTTACACCATGTAAACTATAAAATTTTTACATTTGAAATAGGTATATAAACATTTAAATATATGGTTAACGTTAAAATTGTATACCACTAATGAAATAAAATAAACTAGATCTTGAACCGCACAACCGTGTGGGTGATTATTTTTGTTTGTGCACACAAAATTATTTGCTTTACGTGACTAATTGTAATATTTACAATATTACTAATTGTTTGATATAATATTTTAAAATACAACATTTTTATAGTTCACGTACAATAATTTTTTTTTTTAATTTTCAGTGATAGCATATTTTATATTATGTGATACAAAATTATGAATTGAAATATATTATTGGTTAAGGATCAAAATTTTAATTGAAAATTATTATATTAAATTAATATCACAAATTTAATATAAAATTATACATAATTTTATTTATAATTACAAAATTAATTAGATATTTAAAAAAATTTTGATTTAAAATGAAATATACATTTATGTTTTAAATAAACACGAAATTAGCAAAAATTTTATAAAAATTATTACGTAAAAAATTAAATATTCATTTATCTAAATAAATAGGAAATTAATTAAATATTTTAAAGGTTTATTTTAATGAAAATTAATAATATATTTTTTGTAAAAAAAAAGATATGAAAAGATTTTATTCATATACAATTTCAGAGAAAATATAGGAATATCTATTCTGTTTTTGTTTTAGAATAACTAAAAATAATTAATATAATTTAAACAACTTTCTATGGGATGGTCCAAATAAAAAAAATTACACATGAACTAAGTCATGACTTCTATTTTAATATATAAGACTAGATATTGACCCGCCCTCTCGAGGGCGGGTATATTTTTTGTTTTTAAATTTTTTTACCTTATATAATTTATATGTTTGTGTGTTTGTATAATAATATTTTTGTATGATATGAATTTAATAGAACAGATAATTTTTGTAAATATATTAGATTAATCAAGTTTCATAAGTATATAATTGTGTATTTTTTTGTACCATATATGTATTTTTTGTACCATATATGTATTTTTTTTGTAATCATATTTGTGTTTTTATCTGTGATCATATTTGCGTTTTTTTTTTTTAAAAATGATTAGTAAAGTATTTTGATAATTGTATTAAATTCGCTGACAAAAAAAAAGAGTTGTACTAAATTTATTATATTGTTAAACTATACACCATAGCCTTTTAACTCATTAATATGATACTTAATTTTCAAACAGTATTTTTGTAAACATAACAAACCCTTTATATAGTTTTGTTTAGTAATCTATACTATTATTTGAAAAGTGATTTTGCTATCATCTTCTCCATAATTTTAGATAATTTTGATAATTTGTCATTGTTTATTGTTTATTTGTCTTAATTTTCATAATTTTAGGAAATTTACTTATTCTTCATGTTTTAATAATTTTATTTTTTTCTTATTTGTCATGCTCTCCACAGTTAAATTATATATGTATATATATATATATATATATATATATTTCATATTCTTAGTAATTTTAATACATAATTTAATTTATTTATAATAAATAATTCTAAGTGAGATTTTGTTTACTTGTCATATTTTCCATAATTTTAGGTGAATTTTAATTATTGTCATTTTTTACTGCTCATGTATCTTATTTACCATAATTTTGGGTAATTTACTTATTTGTTATGTTTTGATAATTTTAATTTTGCTTCTTTATTATGCTTTTCATATTTAAATTAACTCATTTAGTTGTTACATTTTTAATAATTATATTTGATAAATTTATTTATTCGTCATATATAATTTTAGTTGATAATTTGTTTTTTTAATTTATCATGTTCTCTATGATTTTAAGATATTTTGATTATATTTAATGTTTTATTATTTTGAAAAACTTATATGTCATATTTCATGATTTAGGTTGAGTCATTATCTATACTATTATTTGAGAATTGATTTTGCTTAGTTGTCATCTTCTCCATAATTTTAGTTAATTTTTATTATTTGTCATTGTTTATTGTTTATTTGTCTTATTTTTCACAATTTTAAGAAATTTACTTATTCTTTATGTTTTAATATTTTTTTTATTTCTCATGCTCTCCACAGTTTAAAGTATATATATATATCATATTCTTAGTAATATTAATTCATAATTTTATTTATTTATAATAAATAATTCTTAGTGAGATTTTGCTTACTTGTCATATTTTACATGATTTTAGGTAATTCTGATTATTTGTCATATTTTACTACTTATGCATCTTATTTTCCATAATCTTAGGTAATTTACTTATTTGTTATATTTTGATAATTTTAATTTTTGCTTTAGTTATGCTTTTCATATTTAAATTATTTATTTATTTGTCATATTTTTAATAATTTTAATTGATAAATTTCTTTATTTGTCATAAATAATTTTAGGTGATAATTTTAGTTTTGTTAATTTATCAAGTTCTCTATGATTTTAAGATATTTTGATTATGTTTTATTATTTTGAAAAACTTATTTGTCATATTTCATGATTTAGCCTGAGTCATTATTTTTAATAAATAATTTTTAACTTGTTAGTTTTAAAACAGTTTTAGTGATTATTTAATAAATATTCACATTATATTCAGGGGTAATTATGATTAACGAATATTATCAAATTTTAGCAATAATTTTATAGTTTCATCTTATGTTTATTTTAGTTATATAAAATCGGTTGATGTTTGCATTAATTGTTTTTAAATGACGTTTGTTTCTAATTTAGATCATCGAATTATCTTACCAACAAAAAATATGAGTCTAAAGAATGCAATCTTTAGCCGTTATTTTTTTTTTTACAAAACAGCTTTTATTAGACATATATAATTATTATTTTTAATTTATAAAATTTTAGTTAAATAGAAATATGTTTTTAATCATTGTAGATTTTGTTAATATGTGTCACTACAAACTCCGATAAAAATAAATTCAGATAAAATGCGACTAAATTTTTAATGAAGAGGGGATAGGTTTTATAGATTTATCTTTTATGTTAGTCTACAGTATTAATAAAATTTTATTATATTGTTATGATGATGATACTTTTATATGTGTAGTTTGGTGATAGAATAAATGAAAAATTTGTAAGTAACAAAACATTTTATCTATGTTGTGTTGTAGTAAATAAAGTAAATTATATCTTCTACTTAATTTAATATTTGAAATTAATTAAATAAATCAAATTAAAGTTAAAAATAATGTTAAAATTTGATTTATTTGGATATATATTAATCCGCACAAATGTGAGGGTCATCATCTAGTAAAACAATAATTAAATAGACAGATTAACTAACTGCAATTTTTTTTTCATAAATTGGAATTACTTAATTTTGTATATAATTATAATTACATCATTATTATACAATACACATAATATTACACATGATAATTTGTATAGAAATTATAAATGGGTTACGTAAATCAAAATCCATGGCCCAATTTTAAAGGGTTTTGTAACTGTTTTCCTGTTCTTTCAATATTTACAAGAGGATGGTGATAGAAACGATTGTGGGGAAGAAAAAAGTTTTTAGTTTAAAAAAATTGTTGCAAAATATGAGGGCATATTTTACGGGATTAAGAAGTTAGATGATCAAATTTCGAAAATTGATTTTAGAATAATTGATTTGATGGAATGTTCTTGTTTTATTGGATAAATAATTAAAAAATAATAGATATGCTCCATATTATTAAGATACAATCGATATTAAATATGGTATTAAGGTTACATATTATTTGCTATCGATAATATGGTGGTAAAGTCCAGAAAAATATATTAGTTGCTATTTTAACTGATAGTAAATAATGGTCCCGATTAGTAGGGAAAAAATTGTAAAAAAAGGAAATTAGATATAAATAGAGGTTCCCTATATTGTCGCTGTGATTATGATGTGGGGGTTACTTTAGTTTGTTAGGCGTGTGAAGGATAAACTAAAGCTATTAAGGAATAGTGGTTACGTTGGAAAATTATATAAAGGGGTGGTTATGTTCGAAAATGATGGATGCATGTATTGTTGCCGTTAATGTTGGATCGAAAATGATGGATGCATGTATTGTTGCCGTTAATGTTGGATCCAACTTTTATCAATGGGTCACACTGTTGTTTTAATAGAATAGATATAGATATATTTATAAAACCGGAAAATAACACCCGCGCGCAACCGCGCCAAGATCTAGTTATTGTTTACATTCACTTTCACACGTCGTCCAGTGGAGCCAGAGACCACATGATGCGCTGTATCCGTAAACAAACACATTGATCATTATCTTGAATCTTATTTATTCATGTATATGGCGTATGATGGTTACGGTTCCTGGTGAGCTCCTTTTGTACAAACAAAAAAAACAATAACATTCACACAAGTAACCCGGTGTGGTCCGTGTGAGGGACAACATAAAAGACAAGAAACACGCAAGTAAAGAACAACAAAGGCATGGAACTTGGTTGAACTCAGAGATTCCAATCAATCTTCTGACTCGTTTAGTTGGGGAGATCTTGTTTGCAGAGAGGACAAGACGAGATAATACGAAGCCATTGATCTACGCATTTTACATGAAACCTATGCGAACACGGTAGCTTTCTCACTTCTTCTTTATCTTTGTACTTCGCCAAACATATGCAACACTCCGGATCATTGCTTGCGTGAGAAGAATCAGAATCAGATGTTTCGTCGATGAGTTTGTACTTCCAGCTTGGGAGACTAGAGATTTGGTCATCTGAAGCTCCTTTCTCCGAGGATCCAATGTTCATGTTGTAGCCTAGGAAGCTACTAATGAGAGGCACAACACAACATAGCAGGAGGAAGAGAAGAAACGGGAAGGAGTAGCAGAGAGCGTTCCAAGCGAGAAGAGAGATGCAGAGGACATGAAGGCTTGGAGCATAGTGGAAAGAACCGAACCGAGAATCAAACACCCATACGTTTCCTATCACAAACCATATCGCAAAGAAGAGTTCCAGCAATGTCCTGCATCTGTTCATCAAATGCGAGCACCTGGTCTCTTCTCTGCTTCTCTGTTGCTGCTGCTCAATATCACCAAAGGTAAACCCATTGCTTTGGCTAACGTCTTGCTGACGGTACCGGCCGTATAATATCATCAGACTGAGGAGACATCCGACGTTGTACCCGGTGATCCATAGCCTCACAGGCCAAATAGGCCGCTCGTTCTTGGACAAAGCTAGTGTGAATGTGATCACAGTGATCTGTACGAGTAAAGCGATGAGCTCCGATATCATCCAAGTGGTTGACTCCAAAGGGTTGGCGCCAAGATCGGATCTTGAACCGTTCTGGTAATGAAACACTCTTCTCAAGAAAATGAACCACCTTGCTCTAGATACCCGCATTGCAAGTCTTATCAAGAAGGATGATGGAGAGTTAACGCGAGCGTTGGAAGATGCAGTCATGTGAGTGTTATCATCATCCCGCGGAGTGGTGTCTAAGGAAGAAGATGAGGAGACGGTGATGGATGTAATGGCTGATGATTGCAGTTGAGTTGAATAACGTGTACTCATAGTGGAGTGTTTAAGCCAAGAAACAGAGAGTTTGATTTGTGATCCCTCTTAGGACCTGAGAATGATAAACAAAATAAAAAAAGATTACAACAGTACTTGATCAAGCTGGAGCTAGAAAGTAAATAAAAATCTTTAAAATGCTATTAAAATGTATATGCAAACTAAAAAAAAAACACATGAATACTTGAGTGAAAACAGAGCAAAACAGAGCGAAACAGAGGAAATACCAAAAAGACTATCAACACATAATAAGGTATGAGAAAGACTGCTAAAACCTAGATGGAGCACGTTTTTGAGATATAGTGAAGAAAAGATTAAAATCATAGAAGAAGAAGAGGAAGGAGGGATGGTATACTGATTATGTCAGAGAAGATGAAGTTAGGCGTTGTGATGGCGACGAAGAAGCAACCAAAGAAAATGGATTTTTGCTTAGGATTGAAGAAACAGACGCAGGAGAGGGAGAAGATAACCGCTGGTCTATAAACCTAAGTACCTAACAACCTAAGTTTTTGCCTTTGAAGCAATACTTCGACAGCAACCGCTGCTTTTAACCGTTTCTCGTTTATTTTCTTCTTCTTCAGAAAAAAAAACTCCCTCTCTCCCTCAATGCGAAGGCAAATAGTTTTTGATTAGAACATCATAAAACATTTATTTTGTTGATAAAGTACTTATTATAATTAAATTGTAAGCGAAAATCAAGAAGGTAAATCCATCCAAAACAAGAAAAATATCCCAAGTCAAACCAAATGTTGATTCGACCTTACCATCTGTCATAATTATTCTAAAGATTGTGCTCATCCTACTGATTCTACCTTATCATCTGTCATAATTGTCCTGATTTTTGAAGATTTGAACTCGAACAATGCAGTTTATTATCTGATCGCGTTGATCTGTTTGCAGATTTATGAGGTTTACAGAGTACAACCCAAGGGTGGCAAATTTAAGATCTTAATTGCTTGGAATTAACAACCAGGGAAGCTTCAAACATAGTGGAACCGTACTTGTGTCACTGCGTGAAAATTTTGGCCTTAGACTTGAAATGACGTCAAGTAAACTTCTATTCTTTTTGTTTCTTTGATGGATCAGATAGAGGAACATTAATGTATGGGCGTTGTTGGGTACTTACTTTCTTGAAAATAAACGATTTGAATGATGTTGTGGCCAAGAACTCGGCCGATATCATGTCTTGCTATATCCCTCAGGCTCCACTCTACTTGGAAGTGTAATCGTTTTCCATTTTATTCCATGTAGTCTCTGATCAGTACAATAATATTTGTAAGCCTCCACAGCTCTTGAACTAGCCAATGCTAGCTTTTTCCAATATATCAGTTGTGTAGTAATATTATCTTGTTTTGTGACCAAATAATCTATTATGTAGTCCTTGTTCGCTTATGTGGGGAATGCTTTCAAGAACTGGAGATTGATCGGAGCAGATGGAGGCAGCAAGCTATACTCTCTTAAAGGAGTCATCAGCTAATGTAGTTTTTATATACTACAGTTCATCAGATAAATGAAATGGCCTTCACAGATTTTGATAAACAGCTTCTTGACGCTGTAACCAAGTAAGTGAGACGGAAAAAAAAAAGGGTGAGACGCATGAATTGTTAAAGCAGGACATTAAAGGTACAGAACGGTAGTATATCATTTTTAGTCACTGTCCTCTTTTTTTAATTACAGTGACTGACTGAAAATTGCACTGTTCAGTTGAAGTTAAACAGGCAATGTAGCTAATACCATACCTCTACTTCTAGTCATAATTCTCCATGGTTAGCTCATGGAGACTTGATTGGATTTATAAATCTTGTTAAAGTGTTTTCCAGCTTTAAAAAATTCTCAAGAAGTGATCGCTTACTTCTTGAGAAACATATTCTAAATCAATTTTTCTTACATTGTTTGAATTCTTAAACTCACAAAAGTTACACAATAATAGTATTGCCCTCAAACCATCTGGCAGACCATCACTCACCTGTAGCTCTAAAAAACTCTAGAGCTGATACTCTTTAGAAAACCGGGCAACCCTTAATGACAATCCCTTTCTCCGTAGGACATTGCGCCAATGGGCAATGGTCTGTGTTCTCACTCCCCCACCAATCAGGAAAATATATGTTGTTGTTCTGTAACGCAAAGTATATCAACACTCCCATGATCGCAGTACCTGCATCAAGAGCCGCAGAGAGGATGTAGTTATGCCTTGCCCACCACGCCTTGTACCTCCTGAAGATATAGTAGTTGAACACCACCCCAACAAAGCCCCACGACCAGTAATGCACAGCCTTAGCCACTGGCATCGCTGTAGTCGCTGAAAAAATCAGAGGAATGTGAATTTTCTTTATCCACTTCTTCTCCGGGAACTTCCTTGCAAAGAACCAGACCGGGACAGGAGCAAGGAGGCCGATGAGGAAGAACCAGTTCATCCCAGGGTAAACACCTTTACTAGTGAACATCCTTCCAGGTCCAATGATTCCCCATATGATCGACGCGTTGTAGAACACTTCGTCCCCGGGGCAAGTCCATGGACTACTCACTGGGAGCTTATCTTTGTTACAGATGTTCTCTATGGAAGAAAGCAGCCACCAAGTTGTCCCAAAGCAGACGGTTGAAGAAACCATGGTCGCAACAAGCTGAACAAGGAACATAGATCTCGGAGGGATCTTCATGTAGTGACCAAGTTTGAAGTCTCCAACAAAGTACAACGCCTGGGACATACTCATGTAACCGTAAGTCTTGAAAGCCACGTTAGCAAGTGGCTTCCCCGGGTACAAGTACCCAATGATCAGTTCTGTTATAACGTTAAGACCCATCTGCTGGTTTGTAGTGGCTAGGATAACTCCGATAGGTAAAGTGAAGGTAAAGGCGATGGCACAAGCGAGGAGAAGTCCCCACCATGGAAGCTGAAGCTGTTTGTTAAATCCCTCGCACGCGTAAAGAGCTAGACAAAAGGAAACAATGAGAACCGCAACAAACCACCATTGCGGTACTTCTTTATAGTTCTTCTTCATTAGTCTTGTATGCACATCTCCAAACTTGTCCTTTGTTGTCAATGTCGCCTTCTTCCACATCCCCCATATAAACCTTAAACAACAACAAGAAATTTTTCATGGAAACTGATGAAGACTGATCTAATAGTCATAGGGTCAGTCATGAGACTTTGGGGGTTGTAAACAATTAAAAAGGGGGTTTTATAAAAAAAAATTTAGTAAATTTGGGAACTTATATATGTAAATTTTTTCATAAAATTTTGGGAGATTATGCCAATGTTTCACTAGTCTATACTCAGGACCTGCATAGTACTTACTTTCCGTCAAAGAGAGCAACATGAGAAATGGTTGCTGTAAGAGTACCAAAGCTGAGTCCATAGATGAGAGCAAACATAACACTAAGGTAAAGCTTGCTATAGCTTTCGTAGGCGGGAAGATTGATATCGAACGTTTTCTGGTTGAGGATACGAGTGGTGTTGAAATGCTGACCGGTGTGATCAAATGTCTGGGAGGTATAGAAAGGAAACTTCTTTGCATCATAGGCGTTGCTCCAGTAGAAGATAGGAAGGATAATATAGAAGTAGACGATGAAACCGCCAAAGAAATTGGCTATAGCGAAGAACGGTACTGCTAAAGGACTGCCTAAGAAGCCTGCGACCGTGGACCAGTCGAGACCGAAGGAGCCAATGCCGAGACCGTGAAGTCCTGAACCGATCTGTTGAGCTGTGACAGAGCGTGTCCAGATCCAGCAGACAAAGGAGAGGGATGAGATGGAAGGGAAAATGTAGCCAGGGATTATGTAGTAAGCGAAGCTCACGAAGAACACTATTAGGAAGAATCTTAGCCTCGTTTGTTTGCCTTCACACTTCTCCTCCTTCTCATGCAACGCTCTAAAAGTAAACAAAGGTTATAGACTGAGTGATTTTTGCACATTTTTAAATTTATCGACAGTTCACGTGTGCATGGTGAAAAAACGTACCTAAAGAGAGAGACTTGAACAAGATTTGAAGGCCACCACATGTACGGTGAGTCCACAAGGAACTTCCTGAACATACCAGCCCATCCGTACCCCAACAACTTATATATACAACAAACAAACAAAACGTATAAGAAATAAATTAAATTAAATAAACCGTTCATTATTAAATTATTTTTGACGTAACACCAACTTATAATACTTGAATCTTATCGTGGTGATGATTGTTTTGTTGGTTTTTAGATTTTAGATTTTAGATTTTGGTTTTTGGTTTTTGGTTTTTGGTTTTTAGTTTTTGATTTTTCATTTTGCAGTAGATTTTAGTTTTTTGAAAAACTTGAATGATTTTAGATTTTGGTTTTTAGTTTTTGGTTTTTGCTTTAAAAGATAATAAAATAAAAAATATTATATGTATGAAATAGTAAAAGAAATAACTAATTTTATTGATAAGTTAAGATCATTTATATGAGTTATTTCGATTATATCAATTTATTATTAGATAAAAATAACATTCAGATATTTTATAATAGTTTTAGTAAAATAAAGTTTTGTTATGATTAGCATGGACATAATTTATTCTATTAAATAAAAAATGTGACCATTAGTTAATTGTTTGATAAAATATTTAAATATCGTTATAATTTTAGTAAAACTATGTTGTGTTATAATTAAAATAGATGAAATATGTCTTATGTGTGTCTTAGGTATTTATATAAATGTGCTCAAGGATTATTATCAGTACTCAAGCATGCCTTAGGCCAAGTGCAACCGGACACTATAACATTAAAATAGTGTACGATTTGACGTTTTCACTTTCCAACCGAACGGTAAAAGGGACTGTATTATAGTGTGATTCATTTATTTGCTACAGTGTCACACCAAATATGGTGATCCACTGTAGCAACGGCAAATCTTTTTTTTTAACTGTTTTTTTTTTGTCAAATCAAAACTGTTTATTTAAATATTGATTATCTAAAGTTAATTATATTTAATTTATATTACTATTTTATAAGTGGATCAGATAATATAAATAAAAATATATAACAAAGTTTAGTTTACACACTGAAAATTAAATTACAAAACAAAACTATTTATTATAACTGTTAATATAAAAAAATTATATTTGAAATAGAAATATATTTTTATTGTAGATTTAGTGTTAGTTAATAGCTTTTAGTCATAAAATAATTAGTATTTATGAAAGCAAAAAAAAGAATCTTAATTAATAATATAATAATAAAGAATGTTCATTTTAGTGTAATATTTGGTGTTGTGGTTGGAGAGTAAAAAAAATTTAGTGCTAAAATTATATTAAAATAGTGTGATTTAGACACTAAAATATTGTCATGAGTTGGAGATGCCCTTAGTTAGAGTGTCTTACGTATTATCCTAGTACTAAAATGACTTAAATACGTTTTACACCAAAACAAATGATTTACGTAAGTTATTTTGTAATAGTAAATAAATGTAACAAAAATTCCAAACAAAAAACTAGAAAAAATTGGTTTTTGATTTTTTTTTATACAAATTGACAGTTATTCTAAAAACTATTTTCTCTGGATTTTAGGAAAACTATTTTTCAAAAAAGCTTGATCCCAAGAAAAATGGTTTTTGGAAAAACAAAAACCAAAAAGAATCAACCACCTGAGTTGTTTGAAGAAGTAACATGGCGGCGGTGGGATTGAGATTACGGTGGTAAAATGCTTTAACGATGGTAATGATGCTCGTCGCATAAGCTCCTCCAGCTCCGGTACTAGCGAAGATAGTGATCAACACATGTTCCTTCATGTTGAATGGTCCAGGATTCAACGAACCGGACCAGTTTGTACCGGGTAACCGAAACTTTTTCGTTGGTAGAGCCGTGGCCATGAGCTTTCCTACTGGGAGGGTGACGATTTGTGCCACGACTGAAGATACCATGAGCTGGTTCGACCGGTAACCAAAAAACTGGTTAACGAAAGCGAGTACCACGCACGAGATTATGCCTAAGAACCATGTACGGAATGTCAAGACCGGTTGAGATGGATCGTCGGTTATAGGTACGGTTAAGCGGACTTCTTCTATTGGACTGTGGTTTTCCTCCTCGCCTTCTTCATCTGCACCGCCAAAAAAAGACATAGACCGGGCCAAAAATCGGTTTATTAATGGAGAACCAACCAACATTGATTGGATTGGGATGCAAATCAAATTAAACAAGAATAAACCAAACCGAACCAAGATGGCCAAAACAGAACCGAGTTTTATTTACCAGCTATGACGACAATGTTGGACTCAAACTTCTGCTCCGGGGGCTTGGATTCAGGTCCTGTAACTTCGAGAGAGCTAACCATTTTTCTCTCTTCTTCTTCGAGAAGTTATGCGAATTTAATGTCGGATACGGTGAGTATGGCCGGGTCCTTGATAAGTCGCCGGAAAGTGAAAGACTAAGATAATTTTCTTTCAAACACTTGTAGAAGATACTATTTTTGAAATATATATACTGCTATTAAGAGGATGTAGTAACAGAGAAAACACTTTGAGACTATTTTGTCTTTAATTTGTAAAGTGAGAAGACGTACGCAGTTTTTATTTGTAGATGAACATAATTAAATACACTTTAAAAGTGAACAAGAATATTGATTCGTTGAAACTAAGTCTGTTTCAGTAAAAAGAGACAAATGTTTCAACTTCGGGATAGAAAGTGAAATCTTTACTTGGAGTATAAAGGTGTGCAGATTCTACAAATCGGTAGCTTAACCAAACATATACCTTAGCCAAAAGAATAAAGATACTAAATATAGCTTTCAGTAATTAACAGAAAACCTAGCTCCAGCTTTTTGTTTTCACTTTGTAGCTTTGCTTTAAAGATCAAATAGTAACCAGTTATATATAAAATTAAAGATGAAGTTCTATTTCTAATTATGGAAGATAAGACTTAGCTTTAAAATTTTTTTAAAAAAACTGTCAGCCAACGTAAAATATTGAGATACAGTAAATTACAAAATGAAATTGAGCATTCCAATAATAAATTAACGGATGTTAACAAGAAGAGAAAAATGGAACATGACAAATTTTGTGAGGTAAGACCGTAAGAGTTTGCAATTCTAATTGGCGCCAATTTCCAGCAGCTGAAAACAAAAACTTAGCGATAGACTAGTGAATGCACCATTACTCGGTTTTGCTAAATATTCAATGGGAATGCTTGCTGGCACCGCTTCATCCATTCCCCAAGTTGACTCAGTCTCTGTTATGTATTGGACGCGCGTCAGATTAGATAGACGTGTGTTCGGTCTTATTCTTTTTGGATTTCTAGCTAGCTAGTGTTCTTTCTGCTCTTACTATCACACTCACTATTTATTCAACTAAAAACGAATTTATTTTTAGAAAAAACAAAAGATCTACATAAATTTCATTTATACCAAGTTTACGTAGTAGTTGGTGATGAAGCTTAATTATCGCATATTAAGGGCTCAACTTTCCTAGCTAGTCACATCTGTATCATTGTGTTTTGTTAGATTTCCAATATTGTAGATGTATCATAGTTTCCATAATCCATCGGTTATACAATATTATACGCATGCTTCTGACGTTCCACTTTTATTCGATTTTCTGTTTCTATAGCTACTGTCTTATTCAATCGGTTTGACGTCAACATCTATGACACTAAAGTTTGTATACTGATAATTAGGTAACCTGCAAAATCATAATTCATAATTAATAGAGTTATACAATTTTGTTCATCCAATCATTGAACTAACTTTTTACAGCTTATAAGGATCAGAATTCACCAGAATAAAATTCGTGTTTTCATTTTGCGTGTTTAAAGAAGTCTTACTTTTCGACCCAAAACTTTATACTATTTAAATGTGATGATACGTTGTCATAATACAACTGAAACAGAAACCCAACGAACTGGATCAATAGAACTAGAATAGATCGACAATGTTATTCGGTGATCTTTCCTCAGCCTAATTAATGATCGATTTTTGCTCATTTGATGTCAAAAAGATCCTGAAAGGCATAAAACCAACTAATGACTGGAAAACTAATTCAAAAGTTAGAAGTTGTTTAAATTAAGTAAATAATTAGTTTCACTAGGGGAATTACCTCCGCGGTTGCGCGGAGTTATGTACAAAGTTTTTGTTTCATCTCAATATTTATTAGGGTTATTGTAATTGTGAAATTTGCGTTTTGAGTTGTTTTTCAAGTTTTTTTATTGTTACAGGGTCAGAATTGTGATGATGAACTGTGTATGCATTGTTTTCCACTTATGAAGTACTAAACTGTTTTAGTAATCTGATTGATATAGTTCGTGGTGTTGTTTATTGTGTCACTGAGACTTATTGTTTGTTTGTCTTTTTAATTTGTTTTTTGTATTGTTGAGAGTACATAAAGTTGTTGAGAGTACCTTTTGTTTCTGAATATTTTTTCTTCAGTTTAGTTGTGTAAGTTATGTGTATTAAGTAATAATTTTTATTATCCTTATTATGTTTGTTATATGTTTTTTTTTATTTTTAAACTTGTTGCTCTTACCGGACCTTTAAAACAAATACATGAAAACTTGTAGAAATAACTATAAAATGAGTGACAGTTCTGAGTATTTGGGCCTTAATAAGTTTTAAACGAATTTATGTATTTCTCATAAGAAGACAATAGCATTGGCATGTTGACATTAGACATGTAAACTATTTTTATAAGACAAGAGGAGTGAGCAGGTGGAGATGTTGTTGCCACCTTTGTGTCTGTTGGGATTGTTTCTTGTATCTTCTGGTGTGGTTGTGTTTGTTTCTCTTTTATTTGATGGGTAATATGTAAACAAAAATCATTGTTTGTTGTATTTATCAGAGTTCGTAACTTACTCTGCTTTTTTGTTTAGGTAATTTCACTGATCTTGGTTGTCGTATTCGTCTTCTTCGTTGCGAAAGTAAGTTTGAAAATTGTTAAATAGTTGGTCGTGTAGTTTGTATTTGTTTAGCTGACTCGTGTATGTGTTGTTGAGTTTTAGTTGAGATGATTGGTTTGGTATATTTGTTTTGAAGTTTATTTCTAAGATTAGACAAAAAAAGAGGTGTAATGATTATTTCTGAGTTTATTAATGATTCGTCCTTTTTGGAATTCTAGTTTTTGGTGTTTTGATTGTTTAGGTTGCTGTGGTTTCTTTTAAGCTATAAAATAAAGGTTTGTGTAAAATTAGTTTGATAAGTAAAGAAGATAAATAGAAGACCACATATTTTTGGTATAAAATATTTTTGATTATTGATGTTACACAATATATATAATAATATAAAGGAAATTGTGTGTTGATTGTTTCTTACAGATCAATGAGGAGACGGATAACGACTCGGTTGTTTCTTTGGTAAGTTCAGAACCATGGACATAACGGATTTGCCCAACCACATCTGCGAATTTAAATATCAGTTATGATATCAAAACAAAATATAAACCCAGATGCAATATGATAATATACCTGGGAGTTATAGGTTTGTGTTCGCAATCACTTGGAAATTGTCGAACAGTCTAATTATGACTGGAAATTGGTCTTAGGATGAAACAAATGAGGAATGGATGATCAGTTATCTTGTACATGCTTAAGCACCTAGCAACCTCAAAACGATCGATTTTCACAATGGAACCGGCTTTCAAAGATGACATTTAATGATTAACAAGTCCGGCGGGAATAAACCCATGAATCACAGAATCTGCAAATAATATTATTCGACAAAGAATCACGATATCAATTAAAAACAATCTATATTATTTTTCTTCCTTAGGTCCGGCCCACAGAGAAAGCTGAAGAAGCAAGGGTTTCCGACCTTCATAATTATATATTAGTTTCAGCCATCAATGTATAAAGTATCCTTTAGTTTAGTGGTATAAATGTTGGTGTTTATATTTCAATAACTCAGGTTCGAACCATGGGTTTGACACTTTTTTTACACTTTTTAAAAGTGGAGTTAACAAATGCTTACGTGGCGCGCTGAGGAGAGAACAAAAACTCAATCATTATAATCTAGACTAGAGATTTTTTTTTCCGAGCGATGTCTTGTAAATTTATTTTATTTATAATATTATTTGTCGGGTTTTTTTCTTTTACCTTAACTTCTTATTTTCCATTGTTAGTTTTGCTTAATTTAAATTTATATGTTTATAATTTTTTTATTTTTCTTGTTGTAGATGGATAATTATATTTTTATTGGTGGTTTTGTGTTTGTGACACAAACTTTTTGAAACTTTAAAATAATGTTATATATGTAGTACGATTAACAACTCGATAAAATTTGACCAAGCCAAAAGATTTTCACACATATGTTCTTTCTTCTTCAAATTACGAACAGCCTATAGGCACAAAGAAAAAAATATTTCTCTTATATAACATTTATTCTCCTTTACACACGGAGTTTACCACACTGCTATGGGCAATGGAGAACTCTATTCATATAAGATTCACATCTATGATTTTGAATTGAACTGCCTTCAATTGGTGAGGCTAATTGACAAAGAATAATTTTGGCCATCTTTAGTTTCGGAATGGACCAACTTCAGTCATCTACACCATATTTTCTCTATCATTCTTATCTTACAATTTTAATGTATGCGTAGATATCCATGTAAAAAAGCACGCATGTCAATTAATCCTCGTTTGGTTAGCTCCACAAACTAATCTTTATGGATCAGTTTACTAAAATATGGATTCTGCTGTCAGAAAAGAATATAAACACTTCTTCCATCAACACCAAATATTGACTTATTTATGTGAATATATATTTTATTTTAAATCATTTTAGTGGACGAAGAATTTAAAGCACCACAATTTCTACAACAAATTCTCTTAGATTCACCTCATCATATCCGCCATTTTACCATTTTAATTACATAATTTTACATGAGCCTCCCCGGATATTTTCTCTTTATTTAAAACTACAATATAAAGTTATAAACTATATATTTTATAAATTAATAATTTATTTATCCTTGAAGTCTAACGATTAAATATAGAAAATAATTCAATATAGATATATGATTCTATTAATAAATTAGCAGTTACAAATTTAAAATTTCTAGAAATATCAAAAGTCGTATGTTAGTTATTTTCTAAATGACATCTATTTCTAATTATTTTTAATTATAATGTAGTTTTATTATTTTTAATTTAATAGTTTAGTGTTACATCTGAAACATATCTTATATATTCCATTACACCAACATTAAAATAAGATAAAAGCTGAATCTATAAATTTTGATTAATAACTAAGCTATGGAAGAAATTATAATAATTATTTTACAAAAAAATATTCAGAAATAAACAAAGCTTAATTTTTAAAATAAATAAATAAATATCTAATAATGAAATATTATTATTCCAACATTATTGATTTAAAGAGTTTTGGCTGTTTGTTTGGGAATTGAGTTTTGACTTTAGCAGTAGATAATTCTTTGTCAGACTTTTCAAAGGACTAATCCTTTATATTGCTTTGTGAAAGATTTACAGAAAATTGACTATGAATTTATTGAAAATATTAACAAAGATAAATCTATTAAAGCGAGTAAGATAAATAAAAGTTAAAGTTTTACTGTTTCTCAAATAACATAACTTCAAGCGTTTACATGCTGAGAACAATGTACAAATAAATAAGAGATATTTTTATTGGAAAATCTTCATACACCCACTAAGAAACACAAGACAACGAATGTAAAACTGCATATTGTACAACAGATTTCTCTAAAAAGAGGCAACAAAAAAAATCAAAAGCAACCCAATGGGTTCTCAACTTTTAGGTCTATGCAACACATTCACATTTCAGCTCCGCACTGAAATGACCCGATCACCAAAGTCCCTTCCATGAATCTCTCTGATAGACTCGTGGATGGCCCTGGCAATCTGCGAAGGTGATAAACCCAAATCCAAAAAAGCCGATTCCCAAACTGAGCGGAAGAGCAGTAGTAAGATAACACGAATGCAAAATCTGAAAGTTCATGCTAATTTATTCTAAGGTTTAATGTATAGCCCTAACCCCGCTTTTTGTCGAGTAAATTTTCACTCAATTTCTACTTCAGAGCAAAACACATTACAGATCCCCGAAACTTAAGCAGCTTCTAAGCAAGTATTCAATCCAAAGCAGAAGTAGAAGACAACACTAAAACTTTGCTCAGTCCTAAATGTCAACGAACCTATTAAATTTTGCATAGTTAATAATAATAACATATTACTGTCAAAAGGCAGAACGTAAGCAATTTTGGAGACATGAGACTAATTTGCAGAATTAGCATGATGAGATAAGAGAATACCATGGGTTGAACGATAGTTTTCCAGATGTATAAGAAAATTTTGTGGTCACATATTACTCTTCTGGTCTCACTTCTTCCTCGGGTCCACCATGTTAGTTTTCCAGATGTATAAGAAAATTTTGTGGTCACATATTACTCTGCTCTAGCTCATGCTGCTACTCAACTTCATATTTGTAACTCAAAGAACGAAAGCGGGAAAATCCAACTGCAACACCAAATCCCCCTGGATTTCAAAATTCAGGGGATATCTGAAGCCACACTTGAGGATAAACTCTGTTAAAAATCAGTCAATGGACCCCATTAGAGACTTTCTTCAGCATTATATCCAAAATGTTCACAGTAATGTTCAAAAACATGACATAAGGAATTGATTTTTTATTTCAAAGAGTGGAATATGTATATTTAGGCAATCGATTAGAGGTATTCTAAACATCAGACCCTCTGGCTTGATATTTTTACCCGGAAGGATCATTCTTCTTATAGCTCTTAATTGTAAGAAGATAAAGGTTTGTTGTTGAGGGTTTTGTCATGAAACCAATTGGGAGCACCCGAGCAAGGCATTCTAATGGGAGAGAATACAACTGTTAGCCTCGCTTCATCTGAGAGACAGTAAGTTTCTAGCGACACTTTCTCCACTTCAGAAGGAAACAATACTGTGTTCTTGACACTGAAACCAACCGCTTGTTCTTGGTTACCATTTGCTTCTTTGTCCTGTGTATCTCTCTGTTCACACAGGGTAAGATTCCCAATTCTTCGCTGCAATGAGTCACATAATTAATTGAGTAACATGTGTGTGTTTCATGAGAAAGACCAATGGGTTTTCGATGCTATTAGCATTATGTGAACTATAGCTTATGAGTGATCTATTATGAACAGGTTTTAAAGAGAGGTGGGTCGTGCAGAAACGTTACTTGAAACTGTTTAGACTTTTTCCATCAAAGTCAGCTTGAATCCACAGATGAGTCCACTGAGATAGAAACCTATGTCCATCAAAGTCCATCAAATCGAGTTGTATAGGGGAAGAGAAGCAAATTAGGAAAGAGAAACCTACGTGAACACTCTCAGATGAATAAGAAGGTCCATAAACTGGGTCACCATCATTGTTGTTTTTTTGAGAAAGTCAAAAGCATCTTCAGCGGTTAGTGAAGTTCTTCCCAATAGATACTGCAAAGCAAAATGGTCACATGTTAATGGAGGTAAAAAATAAAACTGTCCCATAAAATCATTTGCACAAAGAATTCTGATGCAAGAAACATTCTTCTACATAGGAGAAACTTGAAGAGCATCTGCCCTAAACATGCCAAACACTGCCTTACTCCAACTTGTTTGTAGAAACTATCTATACCGATTTGGATTTAGAAGCTAAATGAAATCAATAGCGCATATGTTACCCCAGTGATTCCTATGGCATGAGCCCACTGTGAAGCCAAAATGATAACAAAAATATACAGCATGCCCAAAGTTTTCATAATAAAGAAAAACAGCGACCTTGTAAGCTTCTGAATCTCTGTACCGATGAGCAATGTCATAGGACGACACAAAGACTTGTGGCATAAGAAACTTGTAGACATGTAGGACGGCACAAAGCCTTGTGGTTTGAGAAACTTGTAGGCATGTAGGACGACACAAAGCCTTGTGGTTTGAGAAACTTGTAGACATGCCCTCGCTTACTTTGGTTCAATCTTTGCCACAAAAGTACAAACAAAGTTGAGCAGTAAGAAAATCAGTATCTTCGTTCTTTCGATGTAACACATGAAAATTCCAAAAACCTAGACTTGATGGGTTACCAGCAAAGTATAATATGCATTGGACTGAGATTGACGTCCTTCTGATAAGTTCAGCATACTGAAGAATCTTATACACCTGTAAAAAAAATCTTGTTCAGAAATATGCAAATCATCAGCAGTGATAGTGAATGGGATTGATACAACAAAGATGTAAAATTGAAACATTGTACATACTGCAATATTCTCTTACCATAGACGGTGTTGAATCATGAGGAAAGAGCAAATGAGTGTTGATAATTACAACTTGTTGGTGAGCATGGTACTATAAGGAAGAACATATTTTTACATGTAGCAACTGCGCCGGCTCGGTCACCACAATCATTGAAAAGCAAAAGTCTCGATCTTACATATCTAAAGTACTCTTTATCAACAGCCGTACGCAAACCTATTTTCCAATCAGAAGAAGAGAAGGAACACACATTGATCCATCTTTGATTGAAGAATGAAGCTGCGAAAGAACATGAAGCAGCTTCACAAAAATTGATAGAAACTAATATCACAAAATGAGCTATAAGAAGAAGCTCCAGACCAATTAGGAAGCTACCTTTCGTTGTGTTCCTAGCTTCCCAGAACTTGATTAACCGAAACCATAGCTCCGAGTGTTTTAGACATGAGCGACATTATTTTAGAACAACAATGTAAGGCTTTGCCGGTTGATTTCCTCATTCTGTTGTCGTTTTCTCTGAAAATGTGGTTTGCGTGAATAGGGTGAAGGGGAGATGCCGGGAAGAAGGGAGATATATAAATGTGGAGCTGATGGGAGGGGAATAGATTCATGTCGTTTAGGGTTATGATAAGCACATGAGTTTTATGAGACTTAGATGTGGAGGCAAAGGAGAATCAGAAGTGATGTAAAAGCGGTTTGCTTTGGAGGAAGACGAAGCAGAGAAGTCGGAGTCAATTTTGTGTTGGGTAAATGAGCGAATGACATGGCAAATTAGAGACATTTGATTGGTTGATTTAATATGTCGACGTGGACACCCTGGATGCTCTAGCTCAAGAACTTTTTGTATTGTAAGATTATCACAGTATTTCATGCATGGGTAATGCGGAGCAATGGAGCATATGCATAATGATTTTGTTGTGAAGTCTACTACACGCATGGCAAACTCTAAACGAACTAATAAGCTTTGGATTAATTTCCTTTCACTAAATAAAATTAACCTGGCGAATAACGCATACACGAATTATTGAAAAAAGTGGCCAAGAGTCACATTGACATAAAGCTATTACACACTACCCGTTAAGACTCGATCATCTTTCTGCGTAGTAAAAAAGTCATTGACAAGTGAATCCAATAGATGGAACACAATTTAATGGGCTAGCAAGTAAAATCTTTAACAATGGCCCATTAAGAGTTAATTTCATACAAATAAGCCCACTAAACAGCGTAGTTTAAACCCTGTCTTCTTACACAACAGCTCTGCTAAACCTTCGCCGCAATAAACCACCCAAAAGTCGTAAAAAACCGTCGCCATGCCTGCTCTTACGCGTAACAAGAAGAAGGGAGCTAAGTCGCAGACTCCTCCACTGATTAAGCGGACTAAATCGAATCCCACGCCTCCACCGAAGAAGGCGGCGAAGTCCCATAAGCCTCCGTTGAAGAAACAGAGGAAAGGTGTTTCCGATGAGAAGCCTGAAGTTTCTAATGATGAGGAAGAAGAAGAAGAAGAAGTGAGTGAACAGTCTGATGAAGGAGATGAATTGGGTTCTGACTTTTTCTCAGATGGTGATGAGGAGGAGGATACAGAACCTTTGGGCGACGACTTTCTCGATGGTAACGATGATGAGGAGAGAACTTTGGGTTCTGATTCTGACTCTGATCTCGAGAAGGAAAGTAAAGCTATTGACGAAGAACGTGAAAGGCAGGAGCGAGATGCGAAAGATGAGTTGCAGATGAACATTAAGGAGCAACCTGATGAGTTTCGCCTACCTACCAAAAAGGTACACTCTTTTTCGAATTTTACAAATCAAATTCATTCCTTTTTTTTTAACATTGTTAGTTGGTTTTTGTTGAAAAGATCAATGGAGTATTTTAGATTTTGGGTATCTTATCATTGTTATTATTGTACATTGTTCAGGAACTTGAAGAAGAGGCAAGTGGGCCACCAGATCTTCCTGCCTTGCAAACGAGGATCAAAGAGAGTGAGCAACTTTTTCGAATTTTAAGATTCTTCCTAAGGAATCAGCCTTTGACCTTTGTTCGTTGCTTGATGTTACTTATATGTGTTTCAGTTGTTAGAGTGCTGTCGAATTTTAAGGATTTGAGGCCAGAAGGAGTCAAGAGGAAGGAGTTTGTTGAACAGCTTAAGGCTGATCTTGCTTCTTACTACGGCTATAATGAGTTTCTCATTGGAACTCTTGTTGAGGTTATTCGCTAATCTCTGACTTCACTTTTTATGTTCACTCTCTTTGATCTAAGCGCTAGCTAATTTTGTTACTCACATATGGTTTTGGCAGATGTTTCCTCCTGTTGAACTCATGGAACTAATCGAAGCTTTTGAAAAGCAAAGGCCTACTTCTATACGTACCAACACTCTTAAGGTGAACTTGGTTGTACAGTTTTACTCTGGAGTAGTAACTGTTTCTCAATTGTTGAGGTGTAAATAATAATTATATGGTGATGTTTGTTTTGGATAGACTCGGAGACGGGATCTGGCTGATGTACTTTTGAACAGAGGAGTTAATCTAGACCCATTAAGCAAGTGGTCAAAAGTAAGTTGTGTTTGAAGATCGTGTTCGTCCTATTTTGTGGACATTCTGTAACTAATCCTGTGATTAAAAATTATAGGTTGGACTTGTCGTTTATGATTCACAAGTTCCAATTGGTGCAACTCCTGAATATTTGGCTGGTTTCTATATGGTAAGTGTTTTCTTGATCTTTTTGTACTTCCAGCTCATACTTACTTTACAGGTATCATGTACTTGTTTTCTTAAGTCTTTTCTTGGTGCATTTGCAGTTGCAAAGTGCTAGTTCCTTCTTGCCAGTGATGGCTCTTGCTCCTCGAGAGAACGAGCGCGTTGTGGACATGGCGTAAGTTTATTGTACCTATGCTGACAAAGTTGTACCTTAAGTTGATTTTCAAGTGCATGTTTGTGATTTATATCATGTCTTGTAATTCAAAGTGCTATTAGAAACGGACTAGTCAATATGACTGCTCCATTACGTAGGCGATGCAATTAGTTTAGTGTGATATATATATATATATAACAAGGTCTTTATACTCTATGCCTGCAGTGCTGCCCCTGGTGGTAAAACAACTTATGTTGCTTCCCTAATGAAGAATACTGGTATGCATTCATTGGTTTCTTTGTCCTCTTAACCTCTAATTTTTATTTTTAGTTGGTTATCCTAACGTTATGATGATAATTGTGACCAGGCATAATATATGCAAACGAGATGAAAGTACCTAGGCTTAAGTCACTCACTGCCAATCTGCATCGCATGGGGGTGACAAATACCATAGTTTGTAACTATGATGGAAGAGAGGTTAGCTTCTTGAACCTATATACATACTTGAGGATATTAAATTCTGCAAACTATTTGTAGACCATGAGCTCTACCAAATGAAAAGTTACTGACAAAACTGTATCACGGAACTAAAATTTTACGGACACCTTCTCTACTATTCGCATTGCAGTTCTTGTTTATACCATTTTGTTTTCCTCTCAGCTACCCAAGGTTTTTGGTCCGAACTCGGTAGATAGAGTATTGTTGGATGCTCCTTGCAGTGGAACTGGAGTAAGAAACTTTCTTTCGGCCCTCTTATCGTCTCTTAAGTTTTTCTCCATGTCCGTAACTTTTATGTCTTCTTCTACATATTGCAGGTTATATCAAAAGATGAATCAGTTAAAACTTCCAAAAGTGCCAATGACATAAGGAAATTTGCTGATTTGCAAAAGGTATGGCTGGGCCTTTATTACTCTTTTACATTCCCAAACGATTTTTTTAATGATGAAAATTGTTGTAACAACCTTTTACATTTTGTTACTGTGATAAGCTTAGAAGGATGCCTGAGGCTTGTAATGCTAACCATACTCTTTTTATATTTTTCTGCATAGCAACTTATACTTGCTGCTATTGATTTGGTGGACGCCGAATCCAAAACCGGTGGATATATTGTTTACTCAACATGCTCCATTATGATTCCCGAGGTTGGTTAACCGTAATTGTTTTTATTCCACTGTTTTTGTTCTTGCGTCCTCATGTTTTGTCAGTATTTTGATTTATAAAACAAAACTATGCAGAACGAAGCTGTGATCGATTATGCCTTAAAAAAGAGGGATGTCAAACTCGTTCCATGTGGACTTGATTTTGGGCAAGCAGGGTAATATACATTTTCATCTCCATAGGAACGTTTCATGCTCTTTCGTCTAACTACAAATGTTCTACTTCATGTCATCAGATTTAGTAGATTTAGAGAACACCGGTTCCACCCTACTTTGGAGAAAACTAGACGCTTCTATCCCCACGTCCACAACATGGACGGATTCTTTGTGGCAAAGGTATTATACACTTGAGGTTTAGCCTGTGATCAGCTTTTTCCCCCGAAAGATACTAGAATATATGTTCTATGAAAAATATCATAGTGCTCAAATCGATAATGTATTTCTTTCTTATTCGTCCTGCAGCTGAAGAAGATGAGCAATGAAACGAAGGCTTCAGAAGGTGATGAGCCGGTTGAAACAAAAGAGCAAGCTCAGTTGTCTAGTGATGAAGATGACGATGATGAGTCCATTAAGGAGTTGAAGAAACCTTCTGGAGCCAATGTAGACATGAACAAACAAAGAATTTCAATCTCAAAGGCGAACAACAAAGGCAAAAAGAACAAAAACTTCAAAACCGAAAATGCTAATGTGGAAGGACCCAGGAAGCAAAAGAAGAAGAGATCACAATGGAAGGCTGAAATTGCACAAGCTAGGTAAAAAATTTCTAGTGTTTTTCCTGCTTTATATTGTTGAATCATATGTATCTAATAGTTGAATATGTTGCAGGGAAGATAAAAGAAAAGTCATGAGAGAGAATACTAAGGAGCCTGGGAGAAGATAGGTTCTTGATGCATATCGGAGAACAATCAATTGGTGTTCTGGTCATGGCCAAGGAAACAAGAAAGGAGGTTTTGTTGGCTGAGGCTAAGGTATCTGTTGCAGTAGCTTTGTATTTTGTTTAATCAACTGAGTTGGATTACTTAAAACCATGGGAAAGAAACAGTGACACTCTTGTGGACAAGTTGCATGCATGTCCAACAAAAGTTTTGTATCAATCTCATAAGATTGTTTTGTGTGGACCTGTTCTTAGTATCTTTTTCCATTGTGGAATTATAAATTAGTTGAAAAAAAAATCAAAATGAGTCCCCACTTTTGTCACAGGGTAACCACAAAAGTGTTTATCACAGACTATGGATTTTTCTGATCACATCAACTCTTCTATTGAATAGATAAAGTTTGGTCGATTGGGGTCCATTACACAACATAAAAGGATAGAATGAGGGAATCAATCTGATGAAATTGAAACAGAGGGAATTGGAGTGAGCTGTTCATTGTTAGGGGGAGATGTGAAGGTTTTCTAAAGCGGGACTTGTGAAACATGACAATCCATTCAGTTCTTGATCCATCTTTTGTCAGATTCTCTTTGGGGACGGACCTTTATCATTAACTTCTCTTAACGAATCTTCTTGTTACTATCTTTTATATTTTCAGCACATATTATCCTGGCTGTACACAGTACACAAACACACATTGAGAAAAAGTATCATTGTATAATTGATGTATGCACTTAACATATGGATATTCCAAAATCGTATAAAGAACACTGAAAACAGATTCCTTTGCACCCCGAAACATACAGCTTTTAAAGGTAAAAAGTAAATATTAATTCCTAGAAAACCTTGTTGCTGCAAAATGTATGTACAACGTAATGGATTAGATACATTTTTCATATAACATTTACTTTTTACATCATTCTTGCATATAATTATTTATTGTCTTGCATAGTTTTCATAACAGTTCAGAAACATTGCAAATATAAAGCGGGAACTCTATAAATTAATATTCGATAAATTAATAAACATATATTTTTTCTGTTTCATACTAAGTGTTATTTTATATTTGTGCACATGAATTAAAAAGATATTTAATTTTTTATATTTTCTATATAAAAACATCAATACTCATACACATAACCATATTCCAACCAATAGAAAAATAAACTGAAAACTAAAATTAATAAATTCTGCATTGAAATACTAAAACGACATTTATTTTGCAACGAATTTTTTTTTCTACAACGACACTTAATATGAATCGGAGGAAGTATGATGTAACTAATAAACTAATATGAATTAATAAAATAAAAATAAATGGAATAATAGGACTGGAATAAAAACAAAAAAAATAATAAAAACAAAAAAATAAAAAAATAAATTGAAATTCATTTTATTTATTCATTAACAAATTTGTTATGTAATAGTTTTCTTTATATTTTTTCTAATTATTTTTGGAATTGATAAAATGAGTATTTCATTATATTCATGTCAAATAGTGAATTTTTTGTTTGAATTAATGGAATAAGTCATTTCACATTATTCCATTCCAAAAATTAATAATCTAGTTACATACATAAATTAATAAAAAAAATTCGATCCTAAGTTAAACCGATTTAAAATATAACAAAATTGAAATTAATTTTTTTAAAGTGTATGTAATTATATGGCCTCATTAAAATCATAAATTAATAATTAATACATACAACAAATAATATGATAAATAATATAAAAGTTTAATTTTTAAAATTTAGTTAATACATATACAATAATAAATTTTTAAAAATTAGAAATTAAACATTAAAAAAATATTTTATAAAAGTATATTTTAAATTTGAAAAATCTAGAATATTTTTTAATAAATTAATAAAATATCATAGTTTCAGCTTTATTAATTTATAGAGTTTATTTTATTTGAAAAATGTGGTGGCCAAATTGCAAGACATATGAGGACTCTCGAAAGTTGAGATATTTGTGTATGAATTCGAGTTTTGGGAAATATACAAACATGGAAAGTAAAGAAAAAAAGGAAATTGAAAAGCCCTAAAAAAAGAGTCGAAAACTTTTGCTTTGACCCACCTCTGCTTTTCATGGTAGACCCAACTCTCTCTCTCTTTTTCACTCACTCTCTGATTCATATCTCTCTCTTTTATCTCTCTATTCATTTCATTGCCATTGAAGGAAGGAAGGAAGGTGATGAGTTCCTCATCTTCCTCTTTAGCAATACATGATTAATAAAGCCTCTCCTCTTCTTCTTCCTTTTTAACATCCCTTTTTCTTCTTTCTCTTCTCAATTCCTGAGAACAATTTTGTATCAAGATCCTCCTCTCCTAAAGCTCTTTTTAAAGGTAATGACTTTCTTGGTATTTCTCGTTAATTTCCCTTCTTTCTTTTCTTTTTCTTTTTTTGTTTCTCTCCAGATCCAAAAGAGCGTTGCTTAATTGTTCTTACTTTCTTGAGATCTGTTTGAAATCTAGGATACAATTCTACTTTGCATGAAGTGTCTGGTTATGGTTTATGTTTTTTTTTATCAGTTTCATTGGAGAAACAGAATATTTCTGAAATAGTGGAAATAGTGAATCACTTTTGGTTGTGTGAAATTTTCTGAATTGATTGTCACAGTAACTTTGAGCTCGAGATCCATAACGGTGTAGAGCTAAAGCTTCTTTCTTTTAGACGTGTTGTTTTCTGTGTGAAGATTTATAATTTTACATTTCTCAGTGTTAATTGACGGATAACGCTTGATGTTTTTACAATGATTGAGGCATGGTTTTCTTTATGAGTTTGTCTTCTGTTTTTTTTTAAGCGTTTATGGAGCTTATCTGCTCACCTGTATGTTAAAAGTATGTTTCTTTATTACTAACTAGCCCTACTTTATGTTATCTAAATTTGAAATGTTTTAATTATTGTCCTAATAAGCTAGGAGACCCAATGTTGTAAACTGTTTTTCTTTTGTGGCAAAGTAACAGACGCTATGTTTTGCTTATTTCAGAGCTCATACGGATCGGTCACAACAGTGATAACTGGAGGCAGGAGAAGCTCTTTGGGTGCTAAGTAGATAGTTTATCAATCATGGCCTCGAAGTCTGGTCCTGGAGTTCTTTCAGAACATAACAAGGAAAATGACGATGAGAAAACCTCTGAAGCATCTGTTTCCAGTTCCAGCCAAAGTATCTCAGTCAGCACTTTGGCAGATCAAGTATCTTCAACTCTGTCTATGGCTCAAAGCGGTGGCAGCAAATCCAGCGGAGAAGTTAAACTTAACGAACAGTCTGATCTTGCCGAGACCGGAAAGCGCAACACGTACAGACCAAGCACAAGCAGTGATATCAGCGATGAGAGCACATGCAGCGGTTTAAGCACCAACAAGCCTCACAAGGCGAATGACGTGAGATGGGAAGCGATACAAGTCGTTCGAGCGAAACAGGGTTCTTTGGGTTTGAACCATTTTAGGCTCTTGAAGAGGGTGGGTGGTGGAGATATCGGAACTGTCCACCTCGCTGAGCTGCACGGAACGAGGTGCTATTTTGCGATGAAGGTGATGGACAAAGGAGCTTTGGCTAGCCGTAAAAAGCTTCTTAGGGTTCAGACCGAGAGGGAGATATTGCAGTGTCTTGACCATCCTTTTCTCCCTACTTTGTATAGTCATTTCGAGACTGAGAAGTTCTCGTGTTTGGTTATGGAGTTCTGTCCTGGAGGTGACTTGCATACCCTTCGCCAAAGACAGCCCGGGAAGCGTTTCATAGAACAAGCAGCAAAGTAAGACTTTCTTTAAAATCATATAATCAAGTTAATGTTGTGTTGAATCATATTGGTCTTTTTACCTTTTTACAGGTTTTATGTAGCGGAGGTACTACTAGCAATGGAGTATCTTCACATGCTTGGGATCATATACCGTGATCTTAAGCCAGAGAATGTTCTTGTTAGAGATGATGGACATGTGATGCTTACCGACTTCGACCTCTCCTTGAGGTGTACCGTTAGCCCCACAGTGGTCAGATCAACTATACTGGTGTCTGAAGCCTTGCAAAGGAACTCTGGTAACTGTGCGCAACCCGCTTGCATCCAACAGCCGTCTTGCATGTCTGCTCCAACGACATGCTTCTCTCCACGGTTTTTCTCAAGTAAATCCAAGAAAGACAAGAAGGACAAGAAAACAAAAACCGAAACCGGGAACCAGGTCACTCCGTTGCCTGAACTCATCGCTGAGCCTACAAGCGCTCGCTCGATGTCATTTGTTGGCACACATGAATACTTGGCACCTGAGATCATCAAAGGTGAAGGGCATGGGAGTGCGGTTGATTGGTGGACTTTTGGGATCTTTCTGTACGAGCTTTTGTTTGGTAAAACGCCTTTTAAAGGGTCTGGAAACAGAGCAACGCTCTTCAACGTTGTGGGTCAGCCTCTGCGTTTCCCTGAGTCTCCAGTTGTCAGTTTTGCTGCTAGGGATTTGATTAGGAGTCTGCTTGTGAAGGAGCCTCAGCATAGGTTAGCGTATAAGCGTGGTGCGACAGAGATTAAGCAACATCCTTTCTTTGAAGGAGTGAATTGGGCATTGGTTCGATGCGCAAGCCCTCCAGAGATACCGAAGCAGGTTGAATTTGAGAATGCTCCTGCTACTCCTGCACCAGCCACATCTACCAGTGTCAAGTCTGATCAGAGTAGTTATCTTGAATTTGATTTCTTTTGAAATTTTTCAGTAAGAAAACTCCCATTAGATTTGATTGATTATCAAACCGTTATCAACAATGTGCAACTCCGTTTCTTCAAGAATTTTTAGTTCTTTGTCAATGCTATTCTTGGAAAATTCTGAATGTTTTCATCACTCGAGAGTCTTGTCATTTAGACCAATCTTGCAAAGTAGTAGGACAGAGTTAAAACTGGATACATATTACCAAACAGTACTAACATCACCCTCCTCTTGAAACGAAGGGGACATGTAGTTTAAAAGCAGAAACAAAACACAATGCACAATCATCTTAGGCTACAAACTTCTTCATTATAACTGTTTGTAGCAAGTATAGGCAACAACCACAGAAGCAGCAGCGCAGACAACAGCAAGAGCGGCATACGTATCTTCTCGCTCCCAGCTCTCTAACCATGTTGGTATTGCGCAAACCTTACGTGTTGAAGATCCTTTGACACTATTTATTCTGAAGAAAGTCTTTTCCGCAGTTTTTCTTCCCGGTGTAAGCTTCTCAGTGTTGTTCTCATTTTCAAGTTGATTATCTTCCGAGGTTTCCAGAGACAACATCATGGTTGTGTCTTGACAACACGAGGAGCTGTTCCCGTTTTGTTGGCAACAACCATTAGATTCTGCAGCTCCTGACTGGCAGCAGGAAACATCGGCGCTGTGAGCTGATGATGATTCCTGAGTGACTTTCCCGTTGTTCTTAACTGTATGGCCAGCACCGTTTACCTGCAACCGTCTTTCTTGAGTTTTCTTCTGGTCTTCTTCTGATAGACCCATTTCACCCCTAGAAATCAGAAAGTAACAATGTTTTCTTACTATTTACTAAGTGATTTGGAAACTGTGAGAGCCAGAATCTTTGAACTTACTACCTCCATAGCCGGTCTACAATCTCCCCTTTGATGATATGCTTCTCCAAGAGAACATGTACATCATCTGGTTGCACATACCCATACCTTGACACAAGAGATAGCAATCATCAAGTCAAAAGTATGATATGATTAGTGCAGACATTGTAGAGACTTCTGATATTCTAATTCCATCTTGCAATAAAACTAGAAGAAGATGAATGTAGCTTAAATCTGTAGTTCCCATACCAGTGTCCTGTGACTTTCCTGTGGATCTTTGATTGGTAGAAGATAACATTCCCAGCGTATTTGTGACCACCAATGTGAGAACATGGGCTAACTGACACTTTACCTTGAAGACCATAAAACTCAAGTTCTTCTCTGAATTTACTAACCAACGGCGGCCCACAAACCCCACATCGTCGGTCTCGGGATCCATGGGAACAGACAAAGACATATGAGCCTTTAAGCATTTCAGGATTTCCAGGAAGCCATTCACCATCCTTCACAAGCACCTCTTCCACAAATGTGTCCACATCAAAATGAGTCAACCTTCTGCAGTTATTATAGAAACGAAACTGTCAATAAATAAGTCGCGACTGTTATAGAATATTTGGACCCTTACCTGTATCTTATCATATCAGGAAAGATGAGTACATCACCATTGGATGTCTCTGTTCCATCGTGGCCCTCGCATATTGTGAGTCGAGTCTACAAATGGCAAGGCACATAGGTTAAAAAAAGATATTCATGACTGATGCAAAGATCACAAGAAGCCACACCCTAAGAGTAAGCAATCTACTATCATAAATCAGAGACACCACTGACATCAAGGCTCGAAAGCTGGCTTGTATGTTGTATGATCCCATATTGAACAGTATAGACAAATTATTTACATGTTGCTATTATATAGATTCTTACCATAAATAGACACTTTACCTTAACTGACCCATACCAAACCCCAACAGTCCAAGGATAAGAATGATTTTGATGATCCATTTAAAAGACCTTAAACAGATTATACCTTAACTAACCCGAAACAACAGAAAGCAAGTCTTTTTTATTTTACCATAAAGATCTCCAAATGAGAGTAAAATGAGCTCAAATAACAAACCCATTGGAATCAATCAGACCTAAATACATATATGAATCAAGCAACACTCTAATTCAAGTTAACATCAAACTCACCTCCTTCTTCATGCTGCCTTTCCTGGCCGATACAGCAGCAGAGAGCAGCCTAGGCAACCGATCGAACTCCGCCGCCTCGATCCTGGCGGGCCACACGGAAGGCTTTTTGTAGCAGAGGAAAACATGCCTCTCGTAGAACTGAACGGTTCCAGCGAGTTGCTCCGATCGGAAATCGGGACGAGCGAATCCGTAATCGGCGTCGTTACTGCTATCTCCGCCGCCTCCGCCGAGCAAGCTCTCGCTTTGGAAGCTCCCGGAGCGAGAAGTGGGCTCGCCGAAGTTGTCGAGGTAATCGGATACGGTGACCGGAGAGGAAGCCGACGATGGGTTGCTGGTGAAGGATAAAGGGTCGTCTCTGTCTCTTCCACTTGCCATTTAAAGTTCGAAACTTTTGATAGATCGAAACTGAAAACTCTGGAGAGGAGAGAGAGAGAGAAGTGAATGTTTCAGTTTCAGTTTCAGTGGTGATTCTCTACTGAGAGGTCCCAAAGTATTTTTTTAACTCCGGTTATGTACTAACCGATATTCTATTTTGCAATCGAGCCGGTAAAGTCTTCGGTTTACCTCATTAACTAAAGGGAGCTTCTATGACTCCTACTTCTTTAGCACTCAATAAGCTTAGTTAAGTTACTTTTAAAGCAGTTTTGCATTCTTATGTTGATTTCTAAAAGAGAAAACTTTGACACATTGAAAGAAACTGATCTTAGGTTCCTGTGTTAGATGTTCTTTGTTAACCAATATGTTATGTACTGTGTAGGTCTACAACAGAACCATCGTTGGAGGGATAAAGTCAGCGGTTGAGGACGGGTAGACGTAGACGCATGCACCGCTGCTGGGATTGGTCGTCACGACCATCCCGTCGCCACCAGAAAAGCAAGACTGGTCTGTGCAACTATAGATCTGGTAGTACAGGTTCATTACGACGCCGGCTCGCCCAAGAAGATCCCGGCTTTGGTAGACACCATTTCGGGCTTTGAATCTCACCATCGTCAGGATTAGCACCCACTGTGAGCAGGAAAAGAAGAATAAGAGGTATGACATCTTTGCTTGCTGGGTATCTGTGATTGGATTTTTTTTTTGTTCTTTGTTAGGTTGTTTAGTCATACAGTAAAAAATCTGTAAATTAATAATATTGGGACTATGATATGTTATTAATTTATAGAGTTAATAATTTACAAAAAGTTTTTTTTTAGATTTTTTATTTTAGAATATATGTTTTTATAAAATAAACAAAATAATTGGTTTTACCGTATATACACTAATTGAAATTTTTAAATTAGACTTTCACGTTATTTTATTGTATTATTTGGTGTATATAAAATATAATTTATAAAAATTTAAATGTGGTTTAGATATAATTTTACTAAATATAAGCAAAAATATTGAAATGTTAAAAAAATATATCGATAATTATATTGTGAAAATAAAGCAAATAATGCAATTTTTTTTGTACTTATATAAAATGTAGATATACAAAAATTATTAATTTATGATTTCAATGGAACCATATATTTACATAGAAATTTCTATAATATTATTATTTTATTATTTTATTGATTTTTATCATATTCTGAACCAGTCCAACTCGGGAGCAGAAACATTTATTAGTTTATAGTGTTTATTAATTTATTGAGTTTCTGCTGTATGTTGTTGATTGTAATCGACAGTTAAGATCAGTGAAGGAAAAAATGTGTCAGTATCCATCAAGAATCAGGTTCCAAACCTTCAGCTTTAGCTAGGCTTAACTTGATTTGTCTGTAGACCGTCTACTAATAGAGCACAGCAGCCATAATGGTTTAAGCCTGAACAAGTGTTATTAGTTCTCCATGCTTAGCCATTGGTGTGTATTTGTAATGTCACATTGCAAAACAATCTGGTTAATGTCACAAGTGTTATTAGTTCTCCATGCTTATAAAGTTTTTACAGCCACAATATGTAGCCAATCAGAGTTTGTTCTAAAACCTTTAAAGTCATTTTTATTAAACTTTAACTTGTTACGTTCAAGTTTTACAATAGCCAGTATTTAGTGGCTTTAGACTTTTTTTAAGTAACAGTCAACTTCTTAAAGCCTAAAGTTTATGAAGTAAACGTTTATGAAAGCCACAGTCGCAACAATTGTAAACAGTCACAGAAGTACTCTAATTGTAACAACAATTGTAAACAGTCACAGAAGTACTCTAATTGTAACAGCAGCACAACAGTTTCAATCCTTTACGCGTATCTTTATATTCACATACCAACATGAAAACAAATAGGGAAGCAAGGTAACCATATTTATTCATTTATTACCCTTGACCTCCTCCTTTGTACCCGAAGAAGGAAACTAAAAGAAAACTGGACAATGTCTGAAAAGTAAGCCTCACAAATCAAACGACAATCCAAGGAGGCTTTTATGCTAAATGGTATATGTATATTTTACAAGCAACCCTATCCTTTGGCTATGCAAGCAGCTAAACTTCCTCTTGTCTCTACCAAAAGTAAAACTGGTTTGCGCAATCCAGACTCAAACAAAACAACAACAAAATATTACATCCACAGTTTTTAACTTATAAATTTGCACTATGCATCAGGCAACAGTGCCTGTGATTAAATGGTTGGCTAGAGAGAGAGAGAGACAGAGAAAAAAAAAAAGAGAGTCGGTATGTGACTAAAAAGAAGTTTAGGTTTCACCTCCTCAGCACCAGCAGACCCTCCTGCTTTCTCCTTCTCTGCATGATCTCCTTCCTTCACCTCCTCAGCAACAGCAGACCCTCCTGCTTTCTCCTTCTCTGCACTCTCTTCTTTCTTCTCCTCCTGAGCACCAGTAGACCCTCATGCTTTCTCCTTCTCTGCACTCGCTTCTTTCTTCACCTCCTCAGCATCAGCAGACCCTCCTGCTTTCTCCTTCTCTGCATGATCTCCTTCCTTCTCCTCCTGAGCACCAGTAGACCCTCATGCTTTCTCCTTCTCTGCACTCGCTTCTTTCTTCACCTCCTCAGCATCAGCAGACCCTCCTGCTTTCTCCTTCTCTGCATTCTCTTCTTTCTTCTCCTCCTCCTCAGCAGAAGCAGACCCTACTGCTTTCTCCTTCTCTGCATCATCTTCTTTCTTCTCCTCCACTTCCTCTTGTTCATCAACCTCTTCTGCTAATTTGGTGAGCTCGCTTTGGATCATCACCTTTATAGATGACTTTCTTGGGGTGAGATCTTCTTTGAAGTCCTTACCTGAGATATGGGTGAAACAATATATATATATATATTATATTTTACATACATAAAAACAGAATCTAACCACAAAGAAATTAATGAAACCAATCTGTTCATACCCAGTTCTTTGAGGATGTCCGTGAATGTAGCCTGAAGAATAACAACAATGATCAACCATAAGGTTATCTAGATATAAAAGGTATATATAGTTTGTATAGATATTTTACAACAAACTCTAAATAGCTTTCAGAAAATGCAGAATGCCATTAAAAGGTTGAGACATTAACTCACCGTATTAAAATCCACCCTTTTCAAAATCTCAACGATTGCTTTTTTTAGCACTTTATCGCTTGGCCCTTTGGTTTTCTCTTTTCCTTTTCCAGCACTTTTTACTTCTAGCATAGGCGAAAACACAGATGAAAAAATGATGTCAGAAAACATTAGTGGCTGCAGTATAAGTTAGCTTCTGCAAATGGAGTTCATCAAGGAATAAGATTCTCTCCAATGCATCTGATAAACCCCTACACTCACACACACATGATATATTCTACCTGACCGATTATCTTTACTGGAAGACAAAAATAAACAGGATAAAATCCAAACCTGGCTTCTCTTTTGAAGCAGACTTTGAAGGGGCTGGGGCCTTGGTAGCTTTTTCAGACTTCTTCCTCTTAGAAGACGCCTTTGGACTTGCATCACTGTCATCATCCGTCTTCTTTCGTTTTGCTGATGATCGCTTCTGTGTAACTTTCTCAGGTGGACTGGACTTTGCAGCAGCTGCAGGTTTCTTGGTTCTGGCTCTCCCTGCTGATTCTTTCTTCCCAGCTGACACTTTCGAACCACGCTTCTTCTTTGGCGTTTCTTCCTCAGAATGCTCCTCAGGCTCATCTTTCTCTTCGCTTTCAGAAGGCTGAGGTGCCTCATCCTCAGATTTGTCAGGAATACCGTTTTCATTCTCCTCCTCTTTGTTCTTAACTTCCTCTTCTGCATTCTTCTCCTTCTCTTCTTCCTCTTTCTCCTCCTCAGACTCATCTTCAGAATCAGCTAAAATCTTTTTGACGGCCTTTGTTCCTTCTCCAGACTTTCGCTTTCTCTGAAAAGGCAGTGGAAATAATATTATCAGATCAATTTGGACCAGTGATGTACAGTTGCAGATAAGTAATTTTGAGACTAGTTGATACCTTTGCTGATCGTTTGGAGGATGAACTCCCAGCAGCAGGCGAGCTTTGCTTGGGAGTTCTCTTGCGCTTAGCTCCCGTACTTGACTGTTTCAACGGAAAAATGTTAAAGAGAATGGAACATGCACAAAGAAAACTCTATATAAACAACGTTTCTAACACCAAAATACCTTATCTTTCTCATTAGCTGCAACGTCGCTTTTCACATGAGGTTTCTCCAAAAACTCAATCAGTTTTGTAATAATATCTTCCTGTGCTTGAGAAAACATGCCATAATAAGTTAGAATTATTTGATTAAATAAGGAAATGAATAATCATAAACTTGCCTACATTTATAACCATACTGACCTTCTTTGTTGTAGCCTTGGAAACATGTATGTCAAACACATCGCAAAACTCCCACAGTTTTTCTTTGTTACATTTATCAAGCTTTTCTTTTATTTTCTCTCTTGCCTTTTCCTGCAAACACCAAAGACAAAAAATTATATACAGACCATAGCTATGCTTAAAATAACCTTCTATGTGTGATATCACACACCTCATTTCCATGCCAAACAAAGCCTGAGAATCCCAATATGTTTGTCTTGATCTGAGCAGCCTGTTAAAAACATTAAGAAAGAGTCATATATAAAACATGAGGCTAACATAAGAGTGCAGCAGCACTTGAGTTCAAACCCACAAGAGTATGCCTGTGATTGACAATTTAGAAGTTTAACTATTAGAGTGGCGGAATAAGGCACTCACCTTCCCTCTCCTCGCAAATAGAATTGTGTGCAGCAACTTCAAAATTTCATCCGACTTCTTCCTCGTTACCTTGTATGCAACTACAGAGAAACATTCAAGTTATATTTTCATTTCAATTACATATTAATATATTATATGACAAAACGGAACCAATAAAGGAATATTTAATTTTGGTTTGCAGGAACATACCGTTGGGAATATCTTTGAGATATACACCTTGCCCCTGTAATATTCAAAAGATAATTATGAACACGTCTAGAAAGGAAGTTAGACTAATCTCAAGAAAGTATTGGCAAAACCTTTTCAATATGGAACTCTTTGGAAGAGTCTCTATCAATCACTGCGACAAGCCTCTCAACAGATTTCCGCTCACGCACAGGGCGGTCAGGGAAAGGAGTCTTGGGTTCTGTATCCTTTTTTGTCTTCTCGCCAACCTTCTTCCCAGAACTCTTTCCCTTACCACGCTTTTTAGAACCCTTGCTCTCTTCTTTCTCATCTTCCTTGTCATCACCGCTCTCAGCTTTTTCATCGCCATCCTCATCCTTTACAGTTCCCTCTTCAACTTTTTCTGTTTTATCTTCTTCCATATCTTTCACTTCTTCTCCTTCCTCAACCAAGCCCTCTTCATTCTGCTCTTTTGCACTATCCTCCTCCTCCTTTTCATCCACAGTCTCCACTTTTGGGTCTTCCTCCACAGTCTGCACCTCTTTATCTTCATCCACAGTCTCCACGTTTTCAGTTTTTTCTGTCCCTTTGTCTCCATCTACCAGCTTCTCCTCCTCCTGTTTTGTTCCATTTGCTTTTTCCTCTTCATCTTTTACGTCCTCCTCTGATTCTTTCCCAGCTTTCTTGTGGTCTGCCTCTTTAGTCTCTTGCTTGTCATCATCTTTGCCATTGTTACTGTCTTTAGATTCCACATTTTCCTTCATTACAATATCTTCCACTGTACTACCACCTCCAGAGACACCATCATCATCCATGTTGGTAGCCTCTGCTTGTCTCTCATCTTTGGTGACCGTAGCATCTTCTTCCATTTTATCAGTCTCAGCATCTATCTCCATTTTCTCGGGTTCAGCCTTCTCCTCACCTTTCTTAATTTCTTGTGTTTCCTTTCCTCCAGCATTATCCTCCTTGTTTCCTGCCACAGCCTCTGATGGCTTTTCAAGAGAAGTAGCCTTCGTTGCTGTTGGCTCAACGGCTGCCTTTGAATCCTCTTCCCCCATTGTTAGGTCTCTTCCACCGCAAACACTTCTTACCAAAGGCTGCATGACAAATCAGTAAAGATAATCAAAATTGCTGTGATGACATAAATTCATGCTCCCCTATAAACAAATTCAACATCTGCTGAACTGAAGCCACACCCAAAGACTACCAAAAAGGCAAAAACAGTAACTCAATCTCATAAAGAACATGTAGAACGAATTGACTTGGCATGTATGCAGCAAATAAAGGACTGAACTTTAGGAAAATTGGTCAACAATAGAGTAAACAAGAAACCTTGAAGAGATATTCAAGTTAGATCTCATGTGTGTTCCACAATAAATCTCTTACTCCTACTTTAGATCTGAACAAGAATGATCAAGATAGAAAAAAATCTAGGAAAGCATTAAAGAAAACAAATCTGAAAATCACATAAAGGTTCAACCTTTATCCTAATTTTCAATGCATTCTGGATGAAAACAAAGATCTAGATAGATAAATCAAACCACACGCTATAACTCACAGAGATCACTTCAGCTTACATCACACAAATTCAGAGAAACACATAAAGTCATCGTTTTTTCCACTTAAATCTCTAAAAATTCATGCATTAATCAAAGAGAGAGACAATAACTTCTCAAAAACATCGAAATTCACAGATCAACGAAGCACATGAGAAACCCTAACTTCTCGTCCCAGCTTTACAACACACAAAGAGCACGTGACTTCAAACAAAGCACGGAACATACAGTTTATAACGATTATCCAAAGGGTTCTAAAGGAGAAGACTTTGGAATCTCACCTCACTGTCCCAAGACTCAGCACTGCTCTTCCTTTCGAAACAGAACAAATAGCTTTTTCTTCGATAGCTTTTTGAGGAGAGAGAGAGAGAAGTAAAAGTATTCGGACACAAAACCAGTTTTTAAACACAGTTAAATGCCACGTCGGATGTTAGGGATAAGCATCGCGGTCCATTCCAATGCTTGAAGAACTTTATCAACGATCCAGATTTGATGCTTGATGCTTCTCGCGGATCGATGACGGTTGAACACTAGCCTGACTTCCGGTTTTGAAACACGTGTTGAACCTTATATCTTCAACGAATAAATTTTTTTTTTTCTCTTTAACGTGTATTTAAAGGATCTTTTATGAAACTAAAGTATTAATTAAGAATTTAAACAAGGAAATAATCTTTTTTTTTTTTGGCAAAACTAGGAAATAATCAAAATGAGCTATTACAAAAAGATTTATAGGCTTAAATTCCCTAGTAATTTTTGGTAAACTTATATTTTGTTTTATAAAACTTTAATATATATATATATATATATATTAAAATTATTGCATAATAATTGTAATATCCATCTTAACTGAATCGGTAACTTTTTTAGATTTTTTACTTGCTTTTAATATATAAATTAAATTAATATCCTTAATGAATTGATTAAATTGAGATTTAATATATGTAAGTTAAGCTAGTATGATAACAATTGATTAAACAAAACATTTTTTTAATTTTCATTTGATGAATCCAGTGTTAAAATCCAAAAGGGTCAATTCTACTAATGACCTAAAAGCAACTATTTTTGAATTAATCTCAAAAACCATTTGAATAAAAATAGATTCTCACTTTAAAATTGTTTTAGGTTATCACACTACAAGAAAACAGGACCTTAACGACTACAGTATTAGTAGCTAGTTGGTCGTAATATGGGCATTACGACCAATTAACTTCAAAAATCGATTGGTCGTTATAACCTGGTCGTAACTAATTATTAGAGGCACATTGGTTGTAATATTACGACTAGACATATTAGTCGTATACTGGTTGTAACCTTACGACCAATTTACATCTAATGTCGATGTTTATTAGTCGTAAGGTAACGACCACTTTACATCGACTTTAGATGTCCATTAGTCGTAAATTTGACCAACTTTATTTATTTATTTTTGAATTTTGAATTTATTTACGAATTTTATATATTAATTAAAATCAAATATTTAAATTTAGTTTGATTTAATTTTTTAAAATTTGATAAAATTAAAAGAAAATATCTAACATCCGTAAACATAATAATATCCATAATATAAAACATTCAAAATACAAATTAATTAAAACCGAAAAAAACTAAGCATTAAGGTTTATTTCGTCGAAGAAGTCGGATGATGTGCCGGAGGTAGAA